>NC_064615.1:1162023940-1162380550 GCF_023898315.1 Schistocerca nitens | reverse complement strand
CTCTGCCCCGTCTTTCCCCTGCCGTCTTCCCCCTTGCCCCGTCTTTCCCCCCCTTGCCCCGTCTTTCCCCCCCTTGCCCCGTCTTTCCCCCCTTGCCCCGTCTTTCCCCCCCTTGCCCCGTCTTTCCCCCCCTTGCCCCGTCTTTCCCCCCCTTGCCCCGTCTTTCCCCCCCTTGCCCCGTCTTTCCCCCCCTTGCCCCGTCTTTCCCCCCCTTGCCCCGTCTTTCCCCCCCTTGCCCCGTCTTTCCCCCCCTTGCCCCGTCTTTCCCCCCCTTGCCCCGTCTTTCCCCCCCTTGCCCCGTCTTTCCCCCCCTTGCCCCGTCTTTCCCCCCCTTGCCCCGTCTTTCCCCCCCTTGCCCCGTCTTTCCCCCCCTTGCCCCGTCTTTCCCCCCCTTGCCCCGTCTTTCCCCCCCTTGCCCCGTCTTTCCCCCCCTTGCCCCGTCTTTCCCCCCCTTGCCCCGTCTTTCCCCCCCCTTGCCCCGTCTTTCCCCCCCTTGCCCCGTCTTTCCCCCCCTTGCCCCGTCTTTCCCCCCCTTGCCCCGTCTTTCCCCCCCTTGCCCCGTCTTTCCCCCCCTTGCCCCGTCTTTCCCCCCCTTGCCCCGTCTTTCCCCCCCTTGCCCCGTCTTTCCCCCCCTTGCCCCGTCTTTCCCCCCCTTGCCCCGTCTTTCCCCCCCTTGCCCCGTCTTTCCCCCCCTTGCCCCGTCTTTCCCCCCCTTGCCCCGTCTTTCCCCCCCTTGCCCCGTCTTTCCCCCCCTTGCCCCGTCTTTCCCCCCCTTGCCCCGTCTTTCCCCCCCTTGCCCCGTCTTTCCCCCCCTTGCCCCGTCTTTCCCCCCCTTGCCCCGTCTTTCCCCCCCTTGCCCCGTCTTTCCCCCCCTTGCCCCGTCTTTCCCCCCCTTGCCCCGTCTTTCCCCCCCTTGCCCCGTCTTTCCCCCCCTTGCCCCGTCTTTCCCCCCCTTGCCCCGTCTTTCCCCCCCTTGCCCCGTCTTTCCCCCCCTTGCCCCGTCTTTCCCCCCCTTGCCCCGTCTTTCCCCCCCTTGCCCCGTCTTTCCCCCCCTTGCCCCGTCTTTCCCCCCCTTGCCCCGTCTTTCCCCCCCTTGCCCCGTCTTTCCCCCCCTTGCCCCGTCTTTCCCCCCCTTGCCCCGTCTTTCCCCCCCTTGCCCCGTCTTTCCCCCCCTTGCCCCGTCTTTCCCCCCCTTGCCCCGTCTTTCCCCCCCTTGCCCCGTCTTTCCCCCCCTTGCCCCGTCTTTCCCCCCCTTGCCCCGTCTTTCCCCCCCTTGCCCCGTCTTTCCCCCCCTTGCCCCGTCTTTCCCCCCCTTGCCCCGTCTTTCCCCCCCTTGCCCCGTCTTTCCCCCCCTTGCCCCGTCTTTCCCCCCCTTGCCCCGTCTTTCCCCCCCTTGCCCCGTCTTTCCCCCCCTTGCCCCGTCTTTCCCCCCCTTGCCCCGTCTTTCCCCCCCTTGCCCCGTCTTTCCCCCCCCCCCCCCCTTGCCCCGTCTTTCCCCCCCCCCCCCCCCCTTGCCCCGTCTTTCCCCCCCCCCCCCCCCTTGCCCCGTCTTTCCCCCCCCCCCCCCTTGCCCCGTCTTTCCCCCCCCCCCCCCCCCCCTTGCCCCGTCTTTCCCCCCCCCCCCCCCCCCCCCTTGCCCCGTCTTTCCCCCCCCCCCCCTTGCCCCGTCTTTCCCCCCGATCTGAGGACGGAAAAGATTTCTCCTCTGTCAACCCGTTAGTTATCCAGAAGGGCGTAGATGCCATCGCCGGATCTGTAAAGTCATGTACCAGGTTGTGTAATGGTACCTTGTTACTAGAAACTGAGAGCGCCTTTCAGGCAGAGAAAATGCTTCGAGCCACACTCCTGTACACGTTCCCTGTCCGGGTGGACGCTCACCGAACTTTGAATTAGTCTCGTGGTGTGGTCTATACTAGATCCCTCGACGGATTGACTGACGAGGAGATTCAGTGTTTCCTCGCTAAACAGGGCGTGACGGCTGTCCATAGGGTCATGAAAAAGGTCAACAATGACCTTGTACCGACCCGCACACTTTTCTTGACCTTTGATAGTGTTCAGCTGCCATCGCGCATCAAAGCAGGCTACGAGGTTATTTCTGTTCGCCCCTATGTCCCGACACTTACGCGCTGCTACCAGTGTCAGCGTTTTAATCACACTCGCCAGTCTTGTTCCAATGTGGCTAAATGTGTCACTTGTGGCAGGGATGCCCATGAGGGTGACTGTCCACCTCCGTCTCCTCGTTGTGTGAACTGTCAGGGTGACCATGCAGCGTCCTCCCGCGACTGTCCCATCTATAAGGAAGAACGCTGTATCTAAGAAATTCGGGTCAAAGAGAAAGTGTCCACCTCGGCTGCTCGCAAGCTGTTTGCTAGTAGGAAGCCCACACTGCTCCCAGCGGGGAAGCCTCTCCTCGGAATACTAGGGAGGTGGCAACCTAGACATGCGATCTGACCTTCAACACCACGGTCGTCCGTTCGGCCAATGCTAAGATCGCGCGGTCGACGTCCCCTCCTATCACCCCACAGACACAAGCCCCTTCATCAGCTTCTGCTAAGACGAAGACCCAGAAGTCAGATGCACGGGCCTTCAAGAAGGAACCGTCCCTTGCAGACTTCCTACGTACCTCGACCTCCCAGCCTTCGACCGGTACTTCCACCAAACGACCTTCCAAGAAGGCTAATAGGAAGCACAGTTCTCCTTCTCCGCCACGGCGCATTTCTTCTCCTGCGCCACCCAGCGGTTGCCGCCCCAGGCCGTCACCCGTTTCGCCTGGCCGCACCGCTGGTAGCCGAACATCTGGCCGTTCACCGGCGGAGGAAGCTCCCCCTCCCGGCCATCTTACCAAGATGGCCGATGAACATATAGAACCAATGGACGATGACTGTCCGCCTACTGATAGTGGCGGCGGTGCTCGCTCGAAGACAGGCCCTCAGCGGCCTTCGAGGTGACCCCTTCTTTCATCTTCCTTTTCTTCTTACGATGGCACTTATTCACTGGAATATTCGCAGCATTCGCTCCAACCGAGAGGACTTGACGTTGCTGCTCCGCTTGCACCGTCCGCTCGTCGTAGCCCTCCAGGAAACGAAGCTACGCCCATGCGATCAAATTGCCTTGGCACACTACACCTCTGTGCGTTTTGACCTACCCCCTGTGGTAGGTATTCCGGCCCATGGAGGGGTTATGTTGCTGGTCCGGCATGATATTTACTACGATCCCATCACATTGCACACCAGCCTGCAGGCAGTTGCCATCCGAATTACTCTCCCCACTTTGACATTTTCCATTTGTATAGTTTACACTGTATCGTCATCTGCCGTTACCAGGGCAGACATGATGCAGCTTATTGCTCAGCTACCTGCACCATTTTTGTTAACTGGGGACTACAATGCCCACCATCCCCTTTAGGGCTCTCCAGCATCCTGCCCGAGGGGCTCCCTGTTAGCAGACCTTTTCAACCAGCTCAATCTTGTCTGCCTCAATACTGGCGCCCCTACTTTTCTTTCAGTCACATCTCACACCTATTCCCATTTAGACCCCTCTATATGTACTACCCAACTTGCACGCCGGTTTGAGTGGTATGCACTTTCTGATAGATATACGAGCGACCACTTCCCGTGTGTTATCCATCTCCTGCAGCATACCCCCTCTCCGTGCTCATCTAGTTGGAGCATCTCCAAAGCAGACTGGGGGCTCTTCTCTTCCAGGGCGACCTTTCAGGATCAAACATTCACAAGCTGCGATAGTCAGGTCGCACACCTCACGCAAGTCATTCTCACTGCTGCTGAATATTCCATCCCTCACCCTACTTCTTCTCCACGTCGTGTACCGGTCCCCTGGTGGACCGCGGCATGTAGAGATGCTTTACGTGCTCGTCGACGTGCTTTACGCACCTTTAAACGCCAGCCTACAGTGGCGAATTGTATCAATTATAAGCGATTACGTGCACAGTGTAGTCGTATTATTAAAGAAAGCAAGAAAGCCAACTGGGCTGCTTTCACAAGCACCTTCAACAGTTTTACTCCTTCTGTTGTCTGGGGTAGCCTGCGCCGGCTATCTGGCACTAAGGTCCACTCACCAGTTTCTGGCTTGATGGTCGCGAATGACGTCCTTGTGGCCCCTGAGGATGTCTCCAATGCCTTCGGCCGCTTTTTCGCAGAGGTTTCGAGCTCCGCTCATTACCACCCTGCCTTCCTCCCCCTCAAACAGGCAGAGGAGGCTAGGCCACCTAACTTCCGCTCCTCGAATCGTGAAAGTTATAATGCCCCATTCACCATGCAGGAACTCGAAAACGCACTTGCCCGGTCACGGTCCTCCGCTCCAGGGCCTGATTCTATTCATATTCAGATGCTGAAGAACCTTTCTCCTGCGGGTAAAGGTTTTCTTCTTCGTACTTACAATCGCATCTGGACTGAGGGACATGCTCCCGCATGCTGGCGCGATTCTATTGCTGTCCCGATTCCTATGCCGGGGAAGGACAAGCACTTGCCTTCCAGTTATCGACCCATCTCGCTTACCAGCTGTGTCTGTAAGGTGATGGAGCGAATGGTTAACTCTCGATTGGTTTGGCTGCTCGAGTCTCGACGCCTACTTACCAATGTACAATGTGGATTTCGTAGGCGCCGCTCTGCTGTTGACCATCTGGTTACCTTGTCGACCTTCATTATGAATAACTTCTTGCGAAAGCGCCCGACCGCGGCTGTGTTCTTTGATTTGGAGAAGGCTTACGACACCTGTTGGAGGGCGGGCATTCTCCGCACCATGCATACATGGGGCCTTCGCGGTCGCCTCCGTCTTTTTATTCGTTCCTTTTTAATGGATCGACAGTTCAGGGTACGTGTGGGTTCTGTCCTGTCAGACACCTTTCGCCAGGAGAATGGGGTGCCACAGGGCTCAGTTTTAAGCGTCGCTCTCTTCGCCAAAGCGATCAATCCAATAATGGATTGCCTCCCAGCTGATGTATCAGGCTCCCTTTTCGTGGACGATTTTACCATCTATTGCAGCGCGCAGCGTACATGTTTCCTGGAGCGCTGTCTTCAGCGTTCTCTTGACCGTCTTTACTCCTGGAGTGTCGCCAATGGCTTCCGTTTTTCTGCCGAGAAGACGGTCTGCATTAACTTCTGGCGCTACAAAGTTTCTCCCACCGTCCTTACGACTCGGTCCCGTTGCTCTCCCATTCGTGGAGACAACAAAATTTTTAGGTCTTACATTTGACAGGAAACTTAGCTGGTCTCCACATGTCATATTTGGCTGCCCGTTGTACCCGTTCTCTAAATGTCCTCCGTGTTCTCGGTGGTATGTCGTGGGGAGCGGATCGAACCGTCCTACTTCGTCTATATCGGTCGATCGTCCGCTCCAAGCTGGATTATGGGAGCTTCGTATACTCCTCTGCACGGCCATCCATCTTACGGCGCCTCAAATTTATTCAACATCGAGGGTTACGTCTTGCGATCGGAGCGTTTTATACTAGTCCCGTCGAGAATCTTCATGCTGAAGCTGGTGAATTGCCACTCACCTACCGGCGCGATATACTGCTTTGTCGGTATGCTTGTCGGCTACTGTCAATTCCTGACCACCCGTCTTACCGTTCCTTTTTTGACGACTCTCTCGACAGTCAATACGGGTTGTATGTCTCTGCCCTGCTACCCCCTGGAGTTCGCTTTCGTCGCCTCCTTCAAAACCTTAACTTTTTCACTCCCTGCAACCTTTCGAGTGGGCGAGAGCCACACGCCACCTTGGCTCCAGGCTCAGGTTCGCGTCCACCTTGACCTCTGCTCGCTCCCGAAGGAGGTTACCCCCGGTTCAGTCTACCACTCCCGTTTTGTCGAACTTCGTTCGAAGTTCATTAATATGACCTTCATTTACACAGATGGCTCTAAGACCAATGGCGGGGTCGGGTGTACTTTTACTGTCGGGGCACAAAGTTTTAAATACCGGCTCGATGGCCATTGTTCGGTCTTCACAGCTGAGCTCTTTGCCCTCTACCAGGCTGTTCTTTACATCTGCCGCCACCGACATTCTGGATATATCATCTGCTCCGACTCCCTGAGCGCCAGCCAGAGCCTCAGTGACCCGTCTCCGGTTCACCCTTTCGTGCACCGGATCCAACGCTCTCTTCAGCAGCTGGTGGACGTCGGTTCTCCGGTTAGCTTTATGTGGGTTCCTGGCCATGTCGGTATCCCTGGGAACGAAGCTGCAGATGCCGCGGCCAAGGCTGCTGTCCTCCAGCCTCGGACAGCTTCTTGTTGTGTCCCTTCGTCGGGTTGTAGCAGGGTAATTTGTCGGCGCATTTTATCGCTGTGGCATGCCGATTGGGCTGCACTTTCGGACAACAAGCTTCGGGCCTTGAAACCTCTTCCCGCGGCTTGGAAGTCCTCCTCCCGCCCTTCCCGGCGGGAGGATGTCGTTTTGGCCCGGTTACGAATTGGACACTGCCGGTTCAGCCATCGCCATCTGCTGACGGCTGCGCCGGCGCCGTTCTGCCCATGTGGGAAATTGCTGACGGTCCGCCACATTTTAACGTCCTGTCCGGATTTTAACACACTGCGTCTTGATCTTGGCCTGCCATGTACTCTAGATGCCATTTTAGCGGATGACCCACGAGCAGCTGCTCGCGTTCTTCGTTTTATCAACTTGACAAACCTCTCTAAGGACATTTGATTATGCGTTTTTTTTTTAATCCTTTGCCTGTCAGTCTGTCTTTTATCGTGTTTTCCCTTTTAGTTGTTGTTTTAAAATTGTACCACGCGGTGCATTCTTAACGTAATCTGGGCGCTAATGACCATTGAAGTTGTGCGCCCTAAAAGCCACAAAAAAAAACCGCGGTGCGTTAATTGTCCTGGCATCCACTCGCCTAGATCTTTAGACTGCCCCGCGTATCAGAAGGAGAAGAAGATTCAAGAATGCAAAACTTTGGATCATCTCTCTTATTCTGAGGCCAGGAAGAAGTATGACCGCCTCCATCCCGTGACGTTCACAACTTCGTTTGCCTCAGTCATGTCCACTCCTTCCACAGTATCCTCACCCCTATCCTGTCCCCCCTCCACCTCCTCCCCACATCCGGGGTCTATGCCTCCGCCTCCGAAATCACTCCCTTCCAAATCCTCCCCCGAAGCCCTCTGCCCTCTCTGCTCCAGGGGTCACCCTTCCTCCTCCTCCTCCCCCCCCCCCCCCCCGCCGCCTGAGAAGCGATCCTCTTCTCAGGCATCCATCGGGGAAACGTTCCGGACCCCGGCTTCCGACGTCCGGCATTCCAAAACGGACCCCGCTCATGAGGCCCTTCTTCGGGTCCAGCCCACCATCCCCGTGCCTCATAGGACTTCCAAGAATGCCTCCAAGAAGTAGTCTCTATCCCCCTCTCCACCCCGGCGCGTTTCGTCTGACGCTCCATCTGTGAGTCGCTGCTTACGGCCGTCCTCAGTCTCGCCGGGACGCTCTGCTGCCAGGCGCTCAGCTGGCCTCTCGTCGGCGAATGATGCTGCCACTCCTACACAACCAGGGACAGCAGCCACAGCTGGCGACGACTCGATGGAACAGGATCCGCCTCCCGCCGGTTGTAGCGTTGTTCCCTCGAAACCTGGCCCTCCGCATTCATCGAGGTGACCAGCTCTTCCCCCGTCTCGTTCCCCCTTTTTGCTGACTAGCGATGGCTTTGTTACATTGGAACATAAGAGGTATTCGATCTAATCGGGAGGAATTACAACTGCTCCTCTACCTGCACTGTCCGCTCGTCCTTGGTCTCCAGGAAACCAAGTTGCGCCCAACTGACCGTATTGCTTTTACCCACTATACCTCGGAGGGGTATGACCTCACCCCTGTGGTCGTTATTCCAGCTCATGGTGGGGTCATGTTGCTCGTTCGGGACGATGTCTATTACCATCGCATCCCATTGACCACCCCACTCCAAGCAATAGCTGTCCATACTATTCTTTCTGCCTTTCCTTTTTCTGTTTGTACCATCTACACTCCATCGTCATCCGCAGTTAGTCGGGCTGACATGATGCACCTGATCGTTCAGCTTCCCCCGCCGTTTTTATTGTTTGGCGACTTCAATGCTCATCATCCCCTTTGGGGCTCTCCTGCATCCTGTCAAAGAGGCTCACTCTTGGCGGATGTCAATCTTGTCTGCCTCAATACTGGCGCCCCGACTTTCCTCTCGGACTCTACTCATACCTACTCCCACTTGGACCTTTCGATCTGTTCTACCACTCTTGCCCGTCGGTTCGAGCGGTATGTCCTTTCTGACACCTATTCGAGCGACCACTTCCCCTGTGTCGTTTGTCTCCTGCACCACACCCCATCCGCACCTCCTTCGAGCTGGAACATACCGAAAGCGGACCACGATTTTCTCAGTTAGTCAGGTCGAATACCTCACGGCTGTTATCATCAATGCTGCCGAACGTTCCATTCCTCGTACTACCTCTTCTTCACGTCGCGTTTCCGTCCCCTGGTGGAACGAGGCTTGTAGAGACGCTATCCGTGCTCGACGACGTGCTTTACGCACCTTTCGCCGCCATCCTACATTGGCGATTTGTATTGGATACAAACGACTCCGAGCACAATGCCGTAGAGTCATCAAAGACAGCAAAAAAGCTTGTTGAGCCTCTTTCACCAGCTCCTTTAACAGTTTTACTCCCTCTTCTGTCGTTTGGGTTGGCCTGCGCCGGCTGTCGGGCATTAAGGCCCACTCCTCGGTACCTGGCCTGACCTCAGGTAATGATGTCCTTGTTGATCCTGTGGCTGTCTTCAACGCCTTTGGCCGCTTTTTCGCAGAGGTTTCAAGTTCCGCCCATTACCACCCTGCCTTCCTTCCCAGGAAAGAGGCACAAGAGGCTCGGCGACCTTCCTTCCACTCGCTGAATCTGGAAACTTATAATGCCCCCGTTACTATGTGGGAACTCGAACGTGCGCTTGCACTGTCCCGGTCCTCTGCTCCGGGGCCAGATGCCATTCACGTTCAGATGCTGGCACACCTTTCTCTGGCGGGCACAAGCTTCCTTCTTCGTACCTACAATCGTGTCTGGACTGAAGGTCAGGTCCCCATGCGTTGGCGTGACGCCATCGTTGTTCCTATACCCAAACCCGGGAAGGATAGACACCTTCCTTCTAGTTACCGTCCCATTTCTTATAGGCTGTCTCTGTAAGGTGATGGAGCGCATGGTTAATGGTTGGTTAGTCTGGATTCTTGAATCTCGACGGCTACTTACCAATGTCCAATGTGGCTTTCGTCGCCGCCGCTCCGCTGTTGACCACCTTGTGACCCTGTCGACATTCATCATGAACAACTATTTGCGAAGGCGCCAAACGGTAGCCGTGTTCTTCGATTTGGAGAAGGCTTATGATACCTGTTGAAGAGGAGGTATCCTCCGCTCTATGCACAGGTGGGGCCTACGCGGTCGCCTGCCCCTTTTTATTGATTGCTTTTTAACAGATCGAAAGATTAGGGTACGTGTGGGTTCCGTATTGTCCGACGTCTTCCTCCAGGAGAACGGAGTGCCTCTGGGCTCCGTCTTGAGCGTAGCCCTTTTTGCCATCGCGATCAATCCAATTATGGATTGCATTCCACCTAATGTCTCAGGCTCTCTCATTGTCGATGACTCCGCGATCTACTGCAGTGCCCAGAGAACATGCCTCCCGGAGCGCTGCCTTCAGCGTTGTCTAGACAGCCTATACTCATGGAGCGTGGCAAATGGATTCCGGTTCTCTGAAGAGAAGACGGTTTGCATCAACTTTTGGCGGTATAAAGCGTTCCTTCCGCCATCCTTACATCTCGGTCCTGTTGTTCTCCCATTCGTGGAAACAACTAAGTTTCTAGGGCTCACATTGGACAGGAAACTTTGTTGGTCTCCGCACGTCTCTTATTTGGCGGCCCGTTGTACACGTTCCCTTAATGTCCTCAGAGTTCTTAGTGGTTCATCTTGGGGAGCGGATCGCACTGTCCTGCTTCGCTTGTATCGGTCCATAGTCCGATCGAAGCTGGATTATGGGAGGTTCGTCTACTCGTCTGCTCGGCCATCCCTCTTACGCAGTCTCAACTCCATCCACCATCGGGGGTTACGTCTTGCGACCGGAGCCTTCTACACTAGTCCTGTCGAGTGTCTTTATGCTGAAGCTGCCGAATTACCATTGACCTACCAGCGCGACGTACTGCTGTGTCGGTGTGTCTGCCGGCTGTTGTCAATGCCCGACCAGCCCTCATATCAGACCTTTTTCGCCGATTCTGTCGACCATCAGAATGGGTTGTATGTGTCTGCCCTGCTGCCGCCTGAAGTCCGCTTTCGTCGCCTGCTTCGACAATTTGATTTATCCCTCCCTACCACCTTCAGAGAGGGTGAGAGCCCGACACCACCTTGGCTCCAGGCTCTGGTTAATATTTATCTCGACCTCAGCTCACTCCTGAAGGAGGGTACTCCGGCTGCAGTGTATTGCTCACGGTTTATTGAACTTCGTGCTCGACTTGCCGGTCACACCTTTATTTACACCAATGGCTCCAAAACTGACGATGGTGTCGGCTGTGCCTTTGTCGGCGGGGCCGTCACCTTTAAATACCTGCTCCTCGACCAATGTTCCAGCTTTACGGCCGAGCTTTTTGCTCTCCATCAGGCCGTTCAGTATGCCTGCCGCCACCGCCATTCATCGTATGTACTCTGCTCTGACTCACTCAGTGCTCTTCAGAGCCTTGGAGCTCCCTATCCGGTCCATCCCTTGATTCAATGGATACAGCAGTCCCTCCATTCTTTCGCAGATAATGGTTCTCCAGTCAGCTTTCTGCGGGTTCCCGGACATGTAGGAGTGCCTGGGAATGAGGCTGCTGATGTTGTGACGTTCGTGGGGTTGTTTGTAAGAGGCTTGTGTCGTTGTGGTGGGATGCTTGGTCATCCCTTCAAGGAAACAAGCTCCGGGCAGTAAAACTGCTCCCAACTGCTTGGACAACCTCCTCCCGACCATCTCGGCGAGAAGATGTCCTTCTGACCAGGTTGCGGATTGGGCATTGCCTGTTTAGCCACCGCTACCTGCTCTCCGGTGACCCAGCCCCGCAGTGCCCTTGTGGTCAAGCATTAACATTGCGCCATTTTTTATTGTCATGTCCCCGCTTTAGTCAATCTCATTTTGGCCTGTCCCTGCCATCTACTTTACCGGATATTTTAGCTGATGACGCTCGAGCAGCTGCATGTGTTCTGCGTTTTATAACTTTGACTGGCTTGTCCAAAGACATCTAACTCTTTTACTTATTTTATCTGCATCTTTGCATGGACTTTCTGGTGTCCCCCCTCTCCCCTTGAGTTTTACTAGATTCTATGTGCTCTAACAATTGTGACTGGGCGCTGATGACCTCGGTAGTTGAGCGCCCTTAAACCCCACAAAAAAAAAAAAAAAAAAATAATGGAGAGTTGGGGAGTGCAGTGCTCTAATAATGTCTGCCACACCTTCTGTGGGCAGTGGCACAACTATCCTTTCAGCAGTTTTCATTTTATACCCTCTATCTCATTTGTTTTTGAATGCACCTAATGTGTCCACTGCCTTTCAGTTTTTCTCTCTCCTTCTTAACGCATCTTGTACCAGTTTCCTTCCAATGAACTGCATGTTGCAGTATCACTGGAGTAACCAACACAGGTCTCCCACTATGTTACTGCTGCAGTGGACCATATGTCATCTCTTGATCAGTTTGGCATCTCTGTGACAGCACTCATCTTCTTCTTCACTGGCATCACTCAAATTTTTAGAGGTAAAAAGTCAATCTGACCATTCCAAAAGTGAAACTTGTGGGCTGATGTAACGGCCATGGTTTTTGAGCTTGCCAAGTATGTTGGTTATGACAGAAAATAAGTCACTTCCATTATGTAATGACTGGCTAACATCCTCCTTCAACGATGCCTGAGCCTGCATTTAAAATGGTCAGTTTTCTTCTGTTTGAAAATCAAATCAAACCTTTTTTGTGTGTCAGTGCCACACAGTCCACCACTGTCCGCTATTTTGTTAATTCCACACTTGGGTGCCAAACGGGCAACAGCTTCCTGTGGCAAAAGGCACAGGGAAACAACTGTTACACAGACCAGATGTGAAAAGCACAGGGTCTCTGTTTTGAGTGACACACTGGAAACCACTGTTGTGCACTAAATGCAGGAAACAGTGCTTTCTTTGAATCCACTGGATGCTATAGATAACATCTTTCAAATTGAGTGAGGACTTGCAGTTTTGGAAGCATTTGAAAGCATGAGCTATTGATGAATGTTGACTACACAAAGGCTAAATGTTCAGACAACATAAGACACACCCAGACTGGTTAATATAAATAAACAGGAAATTAGAGAGAACCTAGACTGTCCCAATGAGCACCCATTGATTTGGCTAACAGATAGTGAGCTGCCTTTTTCAGCACAAAATGGTAGAATGCATGTTACTCGTTAAGAACCTGAGGAAAATCTTGGGCAAGGGGACCAGCCACTCTGAACAGAGTAAGAAGCACAGAACACAGAAATAAGTTTTCTCCTTTCAGTAACATTCAATCCAAAATTACTTATCAGGAGTGTCCGCCACTGTTCTGTGATTCAGGCAGCCCACGTGAACTGAGAGACTTGGAAAGATTTCAAGCTAATTTAGACTTGGCCTCTTGGAAGGGTGATCACTGTGCTGCCAGTGACCATTCTGCAGTCACTTCAGATTCCATCTGTAGTGACTACGTGAGATTGAGCTGCAGCCTTGAGGCTGTGTGTAAGAACAATAAAATCGTTCTTATGGAATTTCTTCAACTTCGAGCTTCACTTTGAAGACTTGCAGTCTGAATCAAATGACCAGTTTGATTTCAACTCTGACCATAGGTTTAATGTGTTCCCTCAATTAGGACTATGTCTTTTTTGCTAATAATGTGATAATCATGATATCACTTCGTGATAACAATTGTTTCATTTGCACAACTATCAAAATCTTATCCCAGACCCTTTCATCAAATGTGCCAAGATATTACTTTAACATTATTATTGCTTGCTAATTGTTTTGAGCCATTTCAGTGAAATAAACCAAATCGAGATTTTGACAATTTTTTAATTGGATGGATAAAAATCTTCTCACCAAGTGGCAGCAGAGCACACACATAAGATGGTTGTAACAGGCAAGCTTTTGGAGCCAGTGGCTCCTTCAGGCAGAAGGGTTCAAGGGCAAGGAAGAGGGGTTAAGGAAAAGGACTATAGAGGTGTAGGAAGAGGGGTAGATTTTGGTAAAGTCACCCAGAACCTGGGTCAGGGGAGACTTAGCATGTGGGATGAGAAGGAAAGACTGCATTCTGAAAACTCCCAGACTTGGAGGGGAGAGCAGATTTTGGACCAAATTGTTAAAAATGTGGATATAGGGGAAAAAATTTCGACCCTCCACAACTTCTGAGCTGCTGAGACATGGTGGAGACACTGACAGTGGGAAAGAATGACAAAAGGAGGCAGAGCTATTTTTACATCATAGCTTACAGCTGATCAAGTTTTCTTGTATACAAATCAAATCCCTTAAGACATACTCTCATTTTAGTCCAATTTTGGGATTCAACCAATTTCTACTTGAATCCTGTGGATTTATACTTCATGGTTCAGTGTAGATTTCGTTTAAGATGCAGAAAATTAAGGTGACAGAGCAAGGTGCAAGAACCATAAATGAGCCGGCCGAAGTGGCCGTGCGGTTAAAGGCGCTGCAGTCTGGAACCGCAAGACCGCTACAGTCGCAGGTTCGAATCCTGCCTCGGGCATGGATGTTTGTGATGTCCTTAGGTTAGTTAGGTTTAACTAGTTCTAAGTTCTAGGGGACTAATGACCTCAGAAGTTAAGTCCCATAGTGCTCAGAGCCATTTGAACCATTTTTGAAACATAAATGAGATCATAGTTTCAACAAAGCCACACTTGTTATACCAATGTTACTACCTGATTCAAGCATCAAACATCCAACAGTTCTAAAAGCCAAATAAGGTGCTTCAGTCTGTGGAGTGGCACATGATCATGCTTAGATATAAGTAGTGGTACAGAAGGTAGACATAGAATGAACTGCAGTATGTTCTTGTAGTTGTAATTGAGATTAATCTCAGAACATAAACTTTCTCAACAGCCAAGTGGCTTTTTCCCCTCTATCTAGCAGGATAGATACAAAAATGTACTGCATCAGTTCATTATTTGAGAAGCAAATGTGCAGTTAATTCAAAAACTGATAATACTCTGGTATACCTTATGCCTGCAGGATAAATAAGGGTCTCATAACAAAATATTTTCATTCAAAACACACATGCCTCTAAATGCCATGGAATTTTGTGCGTTTGTGACAGAAACCAATGATTTAGCTAGATTCATTCAGCGTGAGTAGCATGGACAACTTCTTCCAACCCTTTTCCCTAGTAAGTTAAGCAACCAAAATATGCATAAAATTATCAGAAGTGGATTAGTATTGATTTTTTTCGTTCTTTCAAATTTCAAATACATTTGTGTTTAGAACCTATATTTCAAGTACACTGACACACAATTCACTGAATTGTGGAATTTCATACTTGCTCTAATTTCATGTATTAATGGCTGCCTCTTCTTGCTCAGAACTTCTTTGTCAGATAACTGATAACTGGTCCCTTCAATGAACCCAGGGATCCTTCTCAATTGTTGACTGAGGAAAAACTGTCTTCATCCATTGTAAATATCTTCAAAGCAAAGGCACATGGAATGTCACCAAGGTTTTAGGAAATATTTCTTTGTTTTCACTTCAGAGGTTATGATCATCTCCCAGAATATTTATTTAGCTCCGACAATTGCTGATACAAAACTTTTAATTTAGTATACATTTTCTTAGCTCTTGTCAAAACACTGGATTTGCTTTTGCCATAAGCTTCCCTCAAAAGTGAATGGCAATGAGGGTGGTATGCACTGGATCGTAAACACATTGTGGCATCTGCACTTTTGATCAAACTCCTCTAACTTCTTTGTACGAGGCTCGCAGTCACAGGCCCATTGTGTTACTTGACTAACATGATGCTACGTGACAAGGAATTCAGCTAAGTATGCAGACAGTCAATATTAGATAATAAATTAATTTTTCATGTGGAAGTAGTATATTTGCATATTTGATATTTCATCTGGAAATCAACTGAATATTCATTTAGCATTCATAGTAAGGCAGAAGAGGAGCAGTGAAAGAGTAAAAATGAATGGTTCTCAGAAAGAAAAAAAATACCAGTGAACTAGTTCCCAAAGATGAAAGTGTTTGACCTACCCTAATCACAATGCCTTTGCTTGAGAGTTTTTAAGTATTTCTAGAGATCTGATCAGCAAAGAAAATCCTCAAAGAATTTGCCAGAAATCATTACCGTGTCAATGAGTTCTGGATGACAGTCATAGGAGATGAAAGAGAAAAATAACATTTGAAGAAATTTATCAAGCTCGCTCTCATTTTCTTGATGTGTGGGCCAAGGCTTGGCCTGTCTTGGCTTCACTCAGCCTTTGTCAGAAGTTCTGAGTGTGGTGCAACATTTCATTTAGCATTACACTGCGGCATTTTTCTGTCAATATGGCATTCTTCAGTTTGGCAGAATTGTGGTGTTGGCATAGTGTACCATTTGCTGTTTATTTGAGGTGCAAAGAAAGTCCACAAGCCTGCTGGCTGTTTTGTACAATGGTTGTGTAAAGGTTTGTGACAGTTGATCACTAAACGTGAATGATATTGACAGAGGATGAGGATGAAATTTCTCAGTATCTTCTATGCAGTCACATAAATGACAGGTATCACAAATCTGCTACAGAATGAAACTGACACCGTGCAGAACAAATTAAAAATTTTATTTGATGACGAAAGATTACAATGATTGACAGATCAACAAATTTTATCTGTACATTGAGAAGCACTTTGTGTTTAATTATGTATTAAAGGATATCAGTAAAAATGATCATATTCAAAATAATTGCTACTTTTGAGATTGAAAAATTTTACATTTCTTCTCATACTCATGTTTTACGAATATTGGCATTCTCAATACAAATGTATTTGATTGTAGTCAGCTCACGAGTCAAATTTCACTTCCTATAACTTGGGGACAGGTCGAAGACTTTACTTCCTACGAGTGATCTCCTCTGACACTTAAGAAACTCTTTAGATGAAGTTACACTACACTACACTAAACAGAGGTAGCACTCCTCATTGTTGTGAAAAGTTAAAGAGGTAACATTACAGCTAGTCCCAGGTAACACCTCCATACAAATCAATAATCAGGGTACATAGGCAGTTGATAAAGAAAAAAATTTACATAATCTTGAGCGTGTACAAAATTGTACCCCAGACCATAACCCCAGGCATAGCTGCACTGTGTTGAGCATGCAAACAGGTTGGCTGCAGGCCCTCAACTAGCCTCCTCCTAACCAGTGCACAGCCAGCATTGGGACTGAGACTGAACCAGCCATCATAAAATGTAAGACCTCCACCCCGTCCTCCAATTGTGACAGTTTGCCTTTTTTCTTAATTTGTTGTCCTCAGTGTCAAAATACTGCTCTGTGATACTGGCTGAAAAATAAGTTGGGGAAGTACAACACTGACTGCTTTAAATAATGTAGTCAAAGAGTGCACAGTTGCATTTCACAGTATTTCACCTTCCCCCAATAATACATAGTTATATATGACCAGTGCACTACTGTTTTAACTTTCCATAAGCCTCATTAATAGTCTGCAGGCAAACATCCACATACTGCTACAATGGTTTACTATTGAACTTCTACAAGCAGTAAAAAAGTAACCACAAAGTTCACAGTTCTTCAAGAGTAGAAAAGTACATATGGAGCAGACACTGTCATTGTTTTAACACACAACCTAATTATGTTACTCTTATTTCAGTGATGCATTGTTGTTGTTGTTGTTGTTGTTCTAACCAACACGGGTTTCTCTTCTGAAACTCGGCTTTGGACTGACTGTCTCGAGCCCACAAATTGGCCCCTTGTATACTGCCACATTAATAGGTACTGAAACTACATATTGTTGGGAGTTAAACTTATGGTAATTACAATTAAAACTTAAATCATTAAATTAACTGAACACACAAAATAATTTGTTCTTTTTAACTGTTTTGTCTACTGCAAGAGTTAGACTGAATTAATTGTTTAAGTTACAAAATTAACAAATATAGCTACACAAACAATTTTTGGCAATACTGTTAATTACTTTGGTATTAATTAAGGGCTCATTTTGCTAACATGTTTTCAAATACATCCTTTAAGAATACTATTATTTGTTCCCCCGAATCTTTATAATTAGTCCATAATTTATATTTGTTTATACTTCAACAATAGAATTTGTTACAAAACAATTACTGATTCACCCTACAACAAAAGATACTAACTAGGAATAGTCAAAATAAATTAGAAAATCAATTACATACATAGAATTAATCACAAAATTAGATCCTGTGTTATATTCTTTAAAACTGAGGGCCAACCTTTCTCTTCTATGAAAATGCAGATTATATTAATGTATGATGTTGGTAATTAGTTAAAAGTGAGAAAATAAATTCTGAGGAGGCAGATGACAAAACAAGAGGGGAAATAAAAATATCCCAGTTTGCTTTGTCACATCACCCTCTCATTGGATTGACCAGATCGATATTGCAAATAGCCAACTGTAAAATTCCATGACCACAAGTGAGCACAGAAATTAGGTTTAATAATCTATACACAAAAAACAATATTACATACAAAATCTTATTAAAACTACGGAACATCTTTTGTTTCAAATTTATACATATATGAAGTGGCCATATGAAAATTCCCATACAAAATATTTACGTACAGTACATTGTACAATCACACAAAATATCCACAAGTTACACTTGTACCAAACATTATGTACCTTCACAATAAGTGTTGTCCTTTTTGGGTAGACAAAACTTAAATTTCAAAATGAATGTCACTTTATAAATGTTCCCTCTTGCTTAACAAAAAATTAATCATCATGGGTAGGGAAAAGTTAAATTACACTGCACATTGCAGTTCAATTTTTGACAGAGAATTTAACTTGCTCAATGTTTAGCAATTTTCACAAGAACTTTCACTCTTTCAATGTGCTTTTACACAGTTTCTCACCGAGTTGTCCATGCCTTCAACAGGTGCAAGTGGCAGTTAGTAAGGACATGCAATGCTATCAGTTTCCTTGAAGGAGGTTCTCCTCTGCAACATTAAATGAAAAAATCAGACAAAGTACCTACTTTAGTACACTTTTACTACTAAGTAAGTCTAATAAATGTTTAACAATAATGGCAAATGATAGTCATTACATCATAAATAAATACATTACATAGTTCTCATAACATTACAATAATTAGTACTAAAACTGACTAGTACAAAAGGTGGTGACTAGAAAAAGTAATAAAATCAGGAGCATATTACACTACAAAACATTACTGTAAGTCATAACTGTCTGAAACTGGTTAAACCTGAGATATGTGGGTCTCATTCACATTTGCAAAATCTCACACTAGTGTCTAAAATGGGTACATTATCTCTAGCAAAACTTAAGATGTGCAGTAACATAAATTTACTAATCATTATGTTATGAAAAAAGCATAGTCACCATTGCATAACTCAATTATTATTCAAATCAAAATTAAGGGATGGAAGTTGTACCAAATCATTGCCCCACTTCTCTACTCAGCAGTGAGTACTACTCTCATCCAAACAGAAAATTAAATCCTCACAAAAATCACAAAATGTTACCAAATAGTTGGCCTGTCAGAAATATTCACATCAGTCTAGCACCACATCACTTTAGCATCAGCAAACTTACTGTTCTTGGTTCCAGTATTGCCACTTTAAGCTCATAATTCCTCAGAGCAAAAATAGAACTTTTCAGATAACGTATAGCTCCAATGATGCAGCATTATATGATGTGTTCCTCAGTAAAATATTGCTCTTTTGTTAAGCTCTCATTCAGAGACGCAGTATCATAAATTGCAAAATATACACAGTACCCAGTGTTGGCTAGTTCAAAATTTAGACACTCAATACAGTTACACCACATTTGTTTGTACATAATCATGTCTGTCAGCTCCCTGATTTTGCTCACCTTTCTTGCCTTGTTAACTAGTGGAGTGCATTCTCAAAAAATATTTCTACTGCAGAGACAGGATCCCTAACCATTAAGACCCTAACATTGTATATTTTATTATTTCATTATTGTTTCTTCATCAAATAAACATCTGCTCTGCCTTTCTTTTGCAAAATTGATTCTACAGAAAAAACACTCCAACATTTTCCTGCTGACCAGAGATTGTGTGGTACTGGGGTGCAAGTCTTGCACATCTCTTGTCTGTGATTTACATATTGTGTGCAGCTGTTCTTCTTCTCAGGACAGGTGGCTGTGTTGATCTGCACAATGCTTTTTCTCTGAAGATTTTGTGCTGATTAGGGAAATGATACTGAACTACTTCAATACTTTTGAAATGATTTCTTACTCTCAGAATAATTTCATATCAACTACGCTACATTTTCTTCTTCACAATAAAACATCATGTTTCACACGTCCTTTCAAGTCTTGCATATCAACCCTGTCTGGCAAACCTTAGTATTTAAATATATCATTACAGTCTCTCTTGGTTTTTATAACCCTGTCAAAACAGTTCTTGCTCCTAGCAAGTAAAAAGCTAGAGTATAAGAGTCTCTAGATAAAACATTTTGTTTGTTGCCAACGGTCACTATTATCTCACTGCCAAAGAGTAGCCCTTGATTACTCCTTGTACTAGACATATAGCACTTGACAGTGCCGGCAGACTGCCATGACTTCAGTGTCTTCTCATCACACACACATCCTTAAAATAGCCTATGTTCAATATGTGTCTCTAGAATTTACCCCAAAATTCTTGAGGCACAACATTCGACATTAACAGATCCTTATGCCAAGGCTAACTTATTTCGCATTACTAATCAGACGAAATTATCACTCAGAAAATCTAATATTTCACTCTATTCCAACAAATCGCTTGAGATGCTAGCCTGAAGGGTGATATACGTGTTCATACACATCTTGGTTACTCTTTCCACACACATTACTCCAGGAAACTATGTTTAAAATTGTAATTCTTTAATATTAGAAAAGGCTGTACATGACACACTTCTATAGGTAAATTGTTATCTCCATATACTGACTGCAGTGAACACAACCACTTCTATTACATCCTAATTAATATTAAGAACTTAGCGTTTAAGATGAATTTACTGCATATTGCCTCTGCTGCTGCACCAATGGGCTGATTACTTCAGATGTAATTATAGTTTTCAGATAATCTGCACCTTTTCCTCCACATATGCTGACACCTTTTATTTTGCTGTGAAGATGGTATCTGCTCTTTCGGACATGAATACCATCTTTACGTAGGTAAGTCTTATCGGCCAATGATCATCTTTAGTGTGGATGCACTCACATTGATCAAAATCTTATGGGAATCAGTAGATAGACTGCTGTGAGTAATGACTGTCATGCACAGGGGCATTACAAATGTATTGTGTGGACAGAAAGTTAGAAAGCGTGGGTCTCGTGGGGAGTGTACTACAGGTAAGTCCCTGCAGTTGCACTATCATCTGTATCTTCAGTGGCTCAGTCAGATAGAGCATCTGCCATGTAAGTAGGAGGTCCTGGGTTTGAGTCTCAGTTGGGGCACAGATTTTTCAACCGTCCCCATTGATATTTATCAATGCCTGTAAGCAGGTAAAGGTCCAGATTTCATTATAATTTCAGCCTTTTATTTTCAGTTTACCCCCACCTTTTTGTCTGACAGAAATTCTTTAAGCACCGTACCACTGTACTACACTAAAGTATCCTACTGTACAAAATAAGTTTCTGATTCACTTGTAAGATACAGATAAGATAGAGTTTGACTGCCTCAAGAAACATGAAAAATGTGACAGACAGTTAGGGTAAGCATTATTACCACATAATGAATTCAACACAGATTGTTGAAGCCCTACTTGCTTGTATGTCTTACTTCTGGTTCAATGCACACTCCGTTCTCCTAACAAAAAGAATACTACCCAAGCTCAGATACAGTTTCAAACTGTTGTTGTTGTTGTTGTTGTTGTTGTTGTGGTCTTCAGTCCTGAGACTGGTTTGATGCAGCTCTCCATGCTACTCTATCCTGTGCAAGCTTCTTCATCTCCCAGTACCTACTGCAACCTACATCCCTCTGAATCTGCTTAGTGTATTCATCTCTTGGTCTCCCTCTACGATTTTTACCCTCCACGCTGCCCTCCAATACTAAATTTGTGATCCCTTGATGCCTCAGAACATGTCCTACCAACCGATCCCGTCTTCTGGTCAAGTTGTGCCACAAACTTCTCTTCTCCCCAATCCTTTTCAATACTTCCTCATTAGTTATATGATCTACCCATCTAATCTTCAGCATTCTTCTGTAGCACCACATTTCAAAAGCTTCTATTCTCTTCTTGTCCAAACTATTTATCGTCCATGTTTCACTTCCATACATGGCTACACTCCATACAAATACTTTCAGAAATGACTTCCTGACACTTAAATCTATACTCGATGTTAACAAATTTCTCTTCTTCAGAAACGCTTTCCTTGCCATTGCCAGTCTACATTTTATATCCTCTACTTCAACCATCATCAGTTATTTTGCTCCCCAAATAGCAAAACTCCTTTACTACTTTAAGTGTCTTATTTCCTAATCTAATCCCTTCAGCATCACCCGACTTAATTCGACTACATTCCATTATCCTCATTTTGATGTTGTTGATGTTCATCTTATATCCTCCTTTCAAGACACTGTCCATTCCATTCAACTGCTCTTCAAAGTCCT
Organism: Schistocerca nitens; assembly: GCF_023898315.1. Lineage (NCBI taxonomy): Eukaryota > Metazoa > Arthropoda > Insecta > Orthoptera > Acrididae > Schistocerca > Schistocerca nitens. The sequence goes on along the minus strand of NC_064615.1, from coordinate 1,162,358,751 downwards.
TTGCTGTCTCTGACAGAATTACAATGTCATCGGCGAACCTCAAAGTTTTTATTTCTTCTCCATGGATTTTAATACCTACTCCGAATTTTTCTTTTGTTTCCTTTACTGCTTGCTCAACATACAGATTGAACAACATCGGGGAGAGGCTACAACCCTGTCTTACTCCCTTCCCAACCACTGCTTCCCTTTCATGTCCCTCGACTCTTATAACTGCCATCTGGTTTCTGTACAAATTGTAAATAGCCTTTCGCTCCCTATATTTTACCCCTGACACCTTTAGAATTTGAAAGAGTGTTCCAGTCAACAGTGTCAAAAGCTTTCTCTAAGTCTACAAATGCTAGAAACGTAGGTTTGCCTTTCCTTAATCTTTCTTCTGAGATAAGTCGTAAGGTCAGTATTGCCTCACGTGTTCCAGTGTTTCTACGGAATCCAAACTGATCTTCCCCGAGGTTGGCTTCTACTAGTTTTTCCATTCGTCTGTAAAGAATTCGTGTTAGTATTTTGCAGCTGTGACTTATTAAACTGATAGTTCGGTAATTTTCACATCTGTCAACACCTGCTTTCTTTGGGATTGGGATTATTATATTCTTCTTGAAGTCTGAGGGTATTTCGCCTGTTTCATACATCTTGCTCACCAGATGGTAGAGTTTTGTCAGCACTGGCTCTCACAAGGCCGTCAGTAGTTCCAATGGAATGTTGTCTACCCCAGGGGGCCTTGTTTCGACTCAGGTCTTTCAGTGCTCTGTCAAACTCTTCACGCAGTATCGTATCTCCCATTTCATCTTCATCTACTTCCTCTTCCATTTCCATAATATTGTCCTGAAGTACATCGCCCTTGTATAGACCCTCTATATACTCCTTCCACCTTTCTGCTTTCCCTTCTTTGCTTAGAACTGGGTTTCCATCTGAGCTCTTGATATTCATACAAGTCGTTCTCTTATCTCCAAAGGTCTCTTTAATTTTCCTGTAGGCAGTATCTATCTTACCCCTAGTGAGATAAACCTCTACATCCTTAAATTTGTCCTCTAGCCATCCCTGCTTAGCAATTTTGCACTTCCTGTCGATCTCATTTTTGAGATGTTTGTATTCCTTTTTGCCTGCTTCATTTACTGCATTTTTATATTTTCTCCTTTCATCAATTAATTTCAATATTTCTTCTGTTACCCAAGGATTTCTACTAGCCCTTGTCTTTTTACCTACTTGATCGTCTGCTGCCTTCACTACTTCATTCCTCAAAGCTATCCATTCTTCTTCTACTGTATTTCTTTCCCCCATTCCTGTCAATTTTTCCCTTATGCTCTCCCTGAAACTCTGTACAACCTCTGGTTCTTTCAGTTTATCCAGGTCCCATCTCCTTAAATTCCCACCTTTTTGCAGTTTCTTCAGTTTTAGTCTACAGGTCATAACCAACAGATTGTGGTCAGTCCACATCTGCCCCTGTAAATGTTTTACAATTTAAAAACCTGGTTCCTAAATCTCTGTCTTACCATTATATAATCTATCTGATACCTTTTAGTATCTCCAGGGTTCTTCCATGTATACAACCTTCTTTCATGATTCTTAAACCAAGTGTTAGCTATGATGTTGTTGTGCTCTGTACAAAATTCTACAAGGCGGCTTCCTCTTTCATTCCTTCCCCCCAGTCCATATTCACCTCCTATGTTTCCTTCTCTCCCTTTTCCTACACTCGAATTCCAGTCACCCATGACTATTAAATTTTCATCTCCCTTCACTATCTGAATAATTTCTTTTATTTCATCATACATTTCTTCAATTTCTTCGTCATCTGCAGAGCTAGTTGGCATATAAACTTGTACTACTGTAGTAGGTGTGGGCTTCGTACCTATCTTGGCCACAATAATGCGTTCACTATGCTGATTGTAGTAGCTTACCCGCATTCCTATTTTCCTATTCATTATTAAACCTACTCCTGCATTACCCCTATTTGATTTTGTGTTTATAACCCTGTGGTCACCTGACCAGAAGTCTTGTTCCTCCTGCCACCGAACTTCACTAATTCCCAATATATCTAACTTCAACCTATCCATTTCCCTTTTTAAATTTTCTAACCTACCTGCCCGATTAAGGGATCTGACATTCCACGCTCCGATCCGTAGAACACCAGTTTTCTTTCTCCTGATAACGACATCCTCTTGAGTAGTCCCCGCCCGGAGATCTGAATGGGGGACTATTTTACCTCAGGAATATTTTACCCAAGAGGACGTCATCATCATTTAATCATACAGTAAAGCTGCATGCCCTCGGGAAAAATTATGGCTGTAGTTTCCCCTTGCTTTCAGCGATTCGCAGTACCAGCACAGCAAGCAACTGTTGTGGATCAATATTCAAACATCTCATTGGTGATACATGGGGTTTCAGGTCAATAATATTTTTTCACCCAAAATTCCTGTTAGTTTTTGTGTAATCCAATCCACAAGAGTTGTCATGGGCAGTGCACATCACTGTGAAAAGTCCATGATACACATGCAAAACTTTTTAATCAAAATCATTCACTTTGCTAGATTTTTCTTTGGTTTTGATGAGGACAAGGTCACCTACTCTAAAACTAGTTATAATCACTCCTTTGTCATGTCTTCTCTTCCTTCTTGCTCCTTTCTTTTTCATCATCTCTTTAGCTAATCTGATTTTTTCACCCTGTGCTACTTCACATACCTGAGGAAAATACACTTCTTCTCTGATGATGTTGCTGGGTCTCTCATTGAACATAAGCTCACATGGGGCATATCCTGTTGATTCGTTCCGTAAGTTGTTGATAAAGTTTTCAAAATGCCTGATATAACCCAAGTGGTGTGTTTCTTACTGCAATAAGCCCTGCACAGTTCATTAATCTCTTTAATTACTCTTTCCTTCATGTTACCTTGTGCAAAATAGGTAGATATCTTCGCGTGTTTTATTTTGTGCATTGACATACAGTGTTCAAACCTCTCTGAAACAAATTGTGGACCATTGTCAGACAAAAGTGAATTTGGAACCCGTATATTGCAAAAGTAATCAGATGTTAACATCTCAATTATAGTACTAGTATTTGCCTTCTTAATTGGATACAGTTTTATATATTTTGAAAATGTGTCGAAGACAATGAAAGTTAATTTATGACCCCCCCCCCGTAGGTGCAGGCAATGTTCCTACAAGGTCCACTCCTATAAGCTCTTTAGATTTGCTAGGAAAGACACAATGTATTAAGCCTTTTGATGGCACACCAGTTGTCTTTACTGTGACATCTATCACACCTTTCTAGTATCTGCTTAACCCTCTCCACAAGTTAAGTATTAATGTTGCCTGTATCTTAGCTATTTCCCTGGTCCCATAATGTCCATAACTCTCATGCAAGTAGTCAATAAATTTATCAACATGTTGGTCAGGAAAGCATAACTTCCATTCCTGATCATTCAAATTTTTCCTCCTAAACAATGTATAGTATACTACTGTTTCATGTTTGGCATGTTGTCTGAACTGTAATAGCGCTTAAACCACCTTAAATTTGGATTCTCTTTCAGCTTCCTTCTCATTTGCTTGCAAAGTTTCCTAATAAGCTTTTCATCCTTCCCACTCTGCAAATTAGACAACCTTACTTGTCCTTCATGATTCTCTCTGTCAGTATCCTTCTTCCCTGCTGGCATCCTAGATAATGCATCAGCCACAATATTGTATTTTTCTTTTACATACCTTACCTCCATATCAAATTGCTGCAAATACAAGGCCCACCTAGTTAACCTAATGTTTCAGCCTGCACTTCTGTAGATAATTATAAGCCTTATGATCTGTATTACTGTGGTCTTATGTTCAAGCAAACAGTACTCAAACTTTTTAAGTCTAAAAATAAGTACCAAAGCCTCTAATTCTGGAACATAATAGCTCTTTTCATGTGGCTGTGATATTCTTCTAGCAAAAGCAATAGTTTTGTGTTCTAACCCCATCTCATTAGGTGCTAATAGGAACATTTCTACCTCCAAACCACAAAAACTTGCATCAGTACTCATACAGAAAGGCAGTGAAGAATTTTGATGTCCTCACATCTTACTATTTACTAATTCTTTCTTCACACTCTGAAATTCCTCTTCACAATCCTCTGTCCAATTCCACACCACACTCTCTTTCAACAAATTACCAAGGCAGGGATGGTTAAATTACCAATCACATATGAACCTTTGGTAGAAGCCAAACATAGCTTTAAGAACCTTCTTGTTATTTGGGGATGGTAAATCTGCAATAGCAGCAAGCTTTTCTGGATCAGGCTGTATACCTTCCTCGTTAATTCTGTGACCCAAAAATGAAATTTCCTTCTTTACAAATTAAGATTTACTTAGTTTTAGTTTCATGCCTTCTCTATACATTCTCTCAGTACTTCATTCAGAATCTACAGTGCTTGCACCATTCTGCACTTGCTACTTGTATATCATCTACATAGACCATTATTTCATTGGCTAATATCCCATCTAGCACCTTGTCAATAGCTCTGATAGAAAAAAAAACACACACACACACACACACACACACACACACACACACACACACACACTAAAGTTCAGACCAAATGGCAGCACATTGTTAACATTTACCTTCATCTAAAAATGCTGTACATGGCATAAATTCCTTGGCCAAACTGATATTCCAATAGCCTCAAGTCACATCAAAAGATGTCAGAAATTTATATCCATGGAACGTTTGCAAAATTTCATCTATGTTAGCTGATCTGTCACTCTCCCCTATTACAATTTCATTCAACTTCCTGGCATCCAGAACCTACCGGACACCACCATTCTTCTTCTTTACCACGACAAGTAGGTTGTTATATCTGCTGGTTGACCTTTCAATAATCCTCCATGAGACCATCTTTTGAACTGCTTTCCTCACCACTTTCTTCTTTGAAAATGGAATGATATAAGGTTTCTTGAACAATGGTTCATGATCCTTAAACTTTAATTTGGACTCAAAGCGTTTTAACAAACCTGGCCTATCTGAAAATGCCTTAGAGTTGCTCAGGAGAATACCTTTGAATTCCTCTCTTTGACTATTGGTAATACCTTAAGTATCCTCAACTCTCCTTATTATCTCCAACCTCTCTCTCTCTCTCTCTCTCTCTCTCTCTCTCTCTCTCTCTCTCTTCCTCCCCCTCCCTCCCTTCCTCCTCCTGTTGTTCTGTGGTCAAAACTCTTAATGGCATATCTAATTCAGTTTCCATAGACTAGCCCACATCTTCCAAAAAATTATATTTTGTACCTACGTCTGTTGTACTTAAAACTAAACTTACCACTAGTAAAATCAATACTTACACACCATTTGCACAAAAAATTAGTTCCAAATATTACATCAATGCCGAAATTTTGAATCGCAAAGGAATTGGACTCCAACAGCTGTCCTGCCAATTCCACAGTTAATAGTACCTCTTGTTTCACACTCTTTGATAGCTTAACAAAGGCACCAATAATTTTTATTGCAGAAACAAGCATCAGTGTTATACCCTCTGTGTTCTTAATAGATTCAAAAAATGCCTGTGAAATGCCATTAAAGTCACTACCACTGCCCAGTAACCCTTGTTCCCTTCCTATTATTACAGGTGCCACACCCACGTTTTACTTACCATATGATCTTCATACAACAAATCCTCATTAATCCTTTCTCTGGAAAAAAAACTATCATCCTGCTCACCAAATTTATCAGACGCAGTCAAATGAAAGATACCATGATCCTCATCCTCACTACCACTCTCACACTCTAAATCTTCATTAGGCTTAACATTATTCTCCTTATTCTTACCTTACTTACCACATGGCCATCATTATCAATTATAAATTCAATTGCCTCAACCTCATCACTACTGTATTTGTCATTGCTATCATCATCACAACTACTGTCAGAATCAGAGCCACTGTCACTTTCATTGTCCTCAAATACTTGGCTAATTAGTTAATCCTTGTTTCTAGTATTAGACCACAAATCAAAACACCTGAATTCCTTATTAACCCTTAAAAATTTAACATCCATTTTGCCACTTTGGACATCCTGAGCAACAGCAACACACTCTGTTTTATCACTTGATTTTATTATAGTAAGTTGCTCCTCTCCTTTTATGGGATAAACATTGCTACCCACATCATCATTTAACATCTCACTAGAATTTGAAATTACACTCATCTTCCTACTATCATTCACCTTACCTTACCTGTGATTACAGCACATTTACATAAAAGTGGCTCTTCATCACTACCTGCTGGAGTGTGGGCCAGAACTGGAGCAATATCTAGTTTAAATGGTTTGATCCAGAATTAGTCATCTCCATTTCTTTTACTTGAATTTCACCTACCATTTCTGTGCCCATCCTGGCTACCCTCCACTCAGCCATTCCTTGCATTCCTATTGCAATTAGTCCTGTTCATCCTATTTACCTCAAATTCTCTCCCTGATTGATTGTCATCAAAATTCCTCTTACTGTCTTCCACTGAGGGCTTCACCCTCTCCACTTCATCAACATACTTCAAGAAATCACTAATATTACCCCTAGGGGCAGGTGTAAGCAATTCTTTAACTTTCTGCAGCAAATTAGCTTCTAAACCCATAATTATTCTTTCACTACCTAGATCTTTGTCCAAATATTTCAGTTTGTTTTTCCAAATCTGACAAACCTTTTACAGTCTCCTTCAGAGAGTCAAATCTCTCTCTCCTCCACCAAATTCATTCAAAGTTCTCTGCTGCTTTCTTTTGGACCAATATTCATCTAAAAATGCTTTCTGAAAGCTTTGCCAAGAAGTAAAACTATCAGTTACCTGAGCTGCCCATCCATAATCATCCCCTTTCAAAAAGCTTCTCACAAATGACATTTTCTTTTGTCATTCCATGTTTCAGGCAATTCACTAAATTCCCAAATGAAATCCAGTGGATGCAATTCCCCATATGATTCAAAATTATTAAATTTCTTACAGTTAATAAATAAAGGACTGTTTGGGACACTACATATTCTATGATTTAGATTTTGTAGATCTTCTATCTTTTTCTCTATTTAAGCCAATTTTGAATCTACATTTTCATTTACTTTTACCACTTTTTCCTCTACCACTAATGCACACATGGCTTCTAGCTCCATTTCAAAATCATTTTTAATTTGATAGATTTGGTTTTCAAGTTTAACCTCATTCCAGCACAAAATTTCCTGGCTGCTTTGACTTAATCTTTACGCTGTTTTTCAGAAGCCTCCAAAAAGCTTGTGTGTCTGCTCTATACATTTACTACTCATTGTTGTTAACTTTTCCTTAGTATTCTGCTCTATTTCCTTTAGTTTTTCATCACAATCTTCCACTACTGCCTCAACCTTCTTATTTAATTTTGAAAGGTTAGAGCTGACCATCTAATCTCATTTTTTTTTTTCTTCAATTGATCCTTTAAGTTAACCATGTCAGTTACAATGCTATCAGTGTTCTTTTCCACCCTGCTTATGTCTTCTTTCGTACACGAACTACTCAAACTACTCATAATTTGCCTTAACATCGTTTCCACTTTTATGTTTGCCATAAACTTTTGCTCTTGGTGACTTTCACTACTTGGTTCCTCCTCCTTAAATTTAATGATCTCACCCACTTCAGTACTGTTTTCGTCCATTTCACTCACATCACCATGCAATGTAGATGACACATTAATCATCTCATCTACAATAGGACTTTAGTCCCCATCATTCAAAGGTGCATTCATGTCTGATTTATAAGCACTATAATCTACTGAACCAGTCACACTTATGTCCTTCTGTTCATTTAATGACTTAACCTTTACAGCTATATCCTCAGTTGCATGGTCTTCTTTGTTAAGGCCATTATGTGTCACTCAATACAAAACAGCTTTTGCTATGAAATTACCTTATTTTAATTAACTCTTCTTCTACTGGCAGTTCTGGGGAAGTCGGATAGTCGTCTTTGCTTCATTGGTAGAGTTTTGGGAAGATGTGGTTCATCTGTAAAGGAGACCGCTTATAAAATACTAATACGACCTATTCTTGAGTACTGGTTGAGCGTTTGGGATCCCAATCAGGTCGGATTCAGGAAGGACATAGAAGCAATTCAGAGCTGCTAGATTTGTTACTGGTAGGATTGATCGTCACACGAGTGTTACGGAAATGCTTCAGGAACTCAGGTGGGAGTCTCTAGAGGGAAGGAGGCGTTCTTTTCGTGAATCGCTACTGAGGAAATTTAAAGAACCAGCATTTGAGGCTCACTGCAGTACAATTTTACTGCTGCCAACTTACATTTTGCAGAAAGACCGCAAAGATAAGAGAGATTAGAGCTCATACAGAGGCATATAGGCAGTCATTTTTCCCTCATTCTGTTTTGGAGTGGAACAGGGAGAGAAGATACTAGTTGTGGTATGAGGTCCCCTCCGCCACGCACCATATGGTGGATAGCGGGGTATGTATGTAGATGTAGATACTGCTTTCCTGCTCCTGTTGTGGTTGTCATCTGGATCTGCATGGCTGCATCAATTTGTAATTATCTCAGCACGGCATCTCGTTTCATTTCCAGTCAGCTGTGTCCACATGCATGCTGATTGGCTACTCCTGTGCTTATTGGCTGCTTCCATAGAACCCACTCGATGATTAGTTGCTGTTATACTGTGGCCATGAAACCCATGCACTTGTTGGCTGCTGCACCTTCTTTGTTAGTACTGTATTGTAAACCACTCAACACTGTTCAAAGTTCATGAGTTCTAGTTTATTGTGCCTACATACAATAGTCCTCACTCAGGGCATCATATGTGATGGTTTGTCTTTTTTATTCAGGGTGTATACGACATGGGACAACTGGGAGATCCAGGAAAAACCTGGGAATAGTTTCATCTGGAAGAAAACCGGGAAAAACCCGGGAATTGTTTAGAATTCCGGGAATTTTTCATTGTTTTAGTTTTCAGTTAAATTATTGTGATTTTTGACTGGTAAGAACCAATACTCTAACAAAGGATATTACTGTGTCAAACTACTACAGAATAATACTGCAGCAAAAAACATGAAAGAGAGGAAAAAGAAAACGAAAATAAAACTCTAGTTGCAAAGGGAATGCACCATTTACAACAACAAAACAGTACTCATACAAGTGTCTGCCAGCTGCGAAGTGTTTCACAGGCTTTAGGAAGACTTTAGTTCTTCATAACAACAAATTGCCTGCAATGAGCGTGATGTGTCAACTGTTGAAATTAGATTCGTTTGAGCAGTTGCGAGCAGGCTCTTGCGTATGCGCAGTTGAGTCGCGTATGAGTAGTACCTTCTCCTGCTTCTGGTTACAGAAGTGTGGCTGGGTGCCACTTCTTAATATTGTCCCTGTTGGGAAATAATAGTAAATCTGTGGCTGATGCACAGAGCAGTCTGAGTTGTGGTGGGGAGGTGGGTCGTCTCCACGAGGCCTGTTTTTATGTTCAGTGATTTTGTTGTTTCCTCTTCGTTTGTTGCTCTCACGTTAAATGATAACAAAACGGATTTTTGTGGCCAGGAGCTATCAAATGAATTAAAATACATTCGAATAATTATGGAAGGGCAAAATAAGTTCTTAGTTTCAGATATTATTTCCACGTTTCTGACAGTCAAGCTTAATCGCCTTGCAGAACAATGAAGTTATTTTTGCCGGTTTGCTAAAGAGATTTGGCTTCCATTAATCTTTTCTGCTGAGGCAGTCGATTTATTTGAAACGAAGTATTTAATTTCACACTACTAGTTGGTTTCAAATGTTCGCTGCATTTAAAGTGCACGTATGACGTTATGCCATAATACAGAACGAAACATGAGACAATACAGTACTGGTACTCCAAGAAAATTCACATAAGAGTGTGCATTTTAAGCCGAATTATGCGTTTTAGTATGGTTCATGAAATTCCGACGCTCTTGGAGTATCCTCTGATGTCTTGTTTCTTTAATGACATAATGTAAGATCTTTTAACATTTTACACGTACGAACATATATATGGGCTTCCTGCAACATCATAGTTGCGCAAGCGCGGTGACGCCTGTTATCTGGAACACTCTTCAACTTCTGAAACGAACCTATTTCTAACAAGTTGCGGGAAAATATTGCGAATGGTGGTTCAAAAGCGTTACATTCAAAGCAAATTTCCTTTTATGCAATGTGGACTATGTGCGAGAATGTACGATGAATTTCTTAAATCACAAAGTGTGACTCTGATTTAAAAATAACCTCTTAGAGGACAACCATTTAGAAGAATTTCAAGCCCAGATCAGACATTAACGTCGCAATTAAAAATTTTACTGGCACATTTGTGTGATGTATCTTAAAGTGTGTCACGCGCAAAAAATCAACATTATATGTGGAAGCTTAACTTCTCTTCAAGCTTATAAATCTTAGAGACCAATATTATATGTGAATGCTATGTATATTAACTTAAACCATTAACTTTTCTTATTTGTGTGTTGGCGCTACTGAAGAGTGATCTTGCTATTGGCTGACTTTATCACGTGACGTATGCTGGCATCAGCTGGCGAGATCACGTGGCATGAGCTATGACTTGTCTACAAAAGTGCATCATAATCTCAATTTCAATGCTTCGGAAAGTGACATGCGTTGTTTATTTGCATTTCACTGTATTTCACCTTCCCCCAATAATACATAGTTATATATGACCAGTGCACTAGTGTTTTAACTTTCCACAAGCCTCATTAATAGTTTGCAGGCAAACATCCACATACTGCTACAATAGTTTACTATTGAACATCTATAAGCAGTAAAAACCTAACCACAAAGTTCACAGTTGTTGAAGAGTAGAAAGGTACACATGGAGCAGACACTGTCTGTTTTAACACACAATCTAATTGCTTTACACTTACTTTATGGATACATTGTTGTTGTTGTTGTTGTTCTAACCAACACATGTTTCTTGTCTGAAACTCAGCTGTGGGCTGACTGTCTCGGGCCCTTATATATCCTCACAATAATAGGTACTGAAACTACACATTGTTGGAAGTTAAATTTACAGAAATTACAGTTATAATTCATTTAATTACCTGAATTTATCAAAAAATTAGTTCTTTTTAACATTTTTTTTGTCTACTACAAGAGTTAGGCCAAACTATGTGTTTAAATCATGCAATTAACAAATATAGTTATGCAGACAATACTTTTGACAAAGCATTGAAGTACTTTGGAATTAATTGATGGCTGGCTTTTCTAAGATGTTTTAAAATAGATCCTTTAAGAATACTAATAGTTGCTCCTCCAGATGTTTATAATTAGTACAGAATTTATATTTGTTTATACATCAATAGAATATAAGCTACGAAACAAATACTGATTCCACTCTATAGAAAAAGAGACTAACTAGGAATTGTAGAAATAAATTAGAAAATCATTTACATACATAAAACTAAACACAAAATTCGATCTGATGTTATATTCTTTATAACTGAGGGTCAACCTTTCTTTTCTATGACAATGCAGATTATATTCACACATGTTAATGGTAATTACTTAAAAGTGAGAAAATGAAACCTAAGGAGGCAGATGGCAAAACAAGAGGGAAGTAAAAATATCCCAGCTTGCTGCGTCACACAGTGAGGTCTTGCTTGACACCATTGAAGCCACATACGGTGGTGGTTTGGTGTCAGTGGAATGCATGCTGTAAAACAGCTAGCCCAGAGCTGTCCTCGACCTAACAGATCTGTAACAGTTGATTGTGCCACTATTGCAGTACAATGTGCTAGAGCCCCAGTCCGATAACAATGGTTGTTGCTCTCGGTAGTGCCACACGGCCGTCCGGAGCCAAGTCGTCTTGTGACTGTACATTCTCATGACCACTGCTGTCAGCAGCCATGTACAGTGGCTACATTCCTACAAAGTCCTTCTGCAATATCGTAGAAGGGACATCCAGCTTCATGTAGTTCTATTACGTGAAATCATTCAGACTCAATGATGCGCTTATTCTGGAAAATTAATTCTAAGTAGCCAATGCTTACATAACCTTAAACATTTCAGCTTTTGGGTCAAGTACGAAAGTCCTTTTCTATGTTTTTTTGTCGTAGAGTGATGAAATAAACTTAAATACTAAAGTTAATTTTGCTTTGGAAGGAAAACATCCCCAGAAATATTTAATTTATATTTTGCGTACATTTATTGTCAATTTGATAATTTTGTATTATTACAACAGTATTCTTCATGTAATACCTTAAGTGTTTTGCTTACTTAATGATACTTCAGCTATACTTCCTGCTGGTTTCTTCAACACTTACTTAAATATTTAAAGTATTTAACTATTTTTTTCAGAAAATTAAATGAATGTGACATTAGGATAAGTTAAAAGAATTACTTTTTATTTACATAAGTAAAATAAATTTGTCTAAAATTTGTAAAAACGATTGTTGTAAATAATGTTGTAACCATATTCTATACTGAAAAAAACTATTTAAGATCTTTGTTGAATGAAATAGTGTTCTCCATTTTAACATGGTCTTCAAATTCAGTTTTTCTTCACCTTTCACATTTTCATGAAGAATCAGGGAATCCTAAACATTTTCACATCGTGAATCTACAACATATTTGTCAGGAAGTTTATCATGAGCATTGACAGTATATCGATTTAGATTTTAGGAAACATTTAAAATTTCTGTGTTTAAAAGTAACATGCATAACATTGCATATGATCTGTTCCTGAATGTGCTGTCCTCTTAGTTTAGAGATAATGTTGAATATGACCAGACACCACTTTTCTTTTTATGCTGTACAATGCATTTTGCATTATTTAATGTTGCTGCAAAGTTCAAGGCTTGATTTAATGAATAGCAGACTTGTGAAAATTGTGGCTAAGTTTTGTGTTAATACATTGATCAATGGAAAGCCTTTTGTCATTTTCTCAAGAGGATATAATTTTGACACTCCGGTCAGAGACAAATATCTTGAGCAACATGTAGGAAACAGCCATCCTCTCTTCCATTTACTTCAAAATATTTACTCCTGTCTTCTTCATGTACTGGAATTTAGTTGGACATAAAACTTAATTGACAAGAGAAAAGTCTGTGTATGCAATCTACTACAAATGTCCTATAATTCTTCCAGTGTGGTATTATCCTCATTAGCTTAGGCTGCTTCTCCAAAACGTTAGTGAATACTTTAAAATTCGGTACTGACATTTTATTTACACCTCATTTTTGGAAATAACTTTCTGTGCAAGTTTTGACATAACAGAATATTTATTCCCTCTATTATTACTGTAAATGAAGACCTACATTTGCCTAGCATAAAAGAGATGAATATAGTAATCATGGTGTCTGAAGTTCATCTTCTGTGTCGTAGAACATGCATCTGGTGTCAAAATAACAATTCCTTGAAAGCCAACACACGTCCAGGGCAGTAAAGGCAATGTGGCGATATACAGATTACTTATTTACAAATACAAGCAGGTGCTTTCCCTCAAGAAACTGCTGCAATTGCCATCATGTGCCAAATGGGTTTGTCAGCTCTCAGTACCATGTGCAAAATAATAATATACTGATGAACAATGTCTGTACATTTTTATTGCTATACATACCATAATAATACCTGCACATCTCAATGGCATTTTACGAGGTAAAGGGTGACAATTATTGAACTATATGAAATAAAATCATCATAACTTCTGAACAGTTTGCATTAGGACATTCAAATTGCATGGTTGGTTGCAGGGCATGATAGGACTTAGTATAGTTTGGTATAGTGATAAAACCCACTTTCATTGGTTTGGGTTCATCAATATGCAAAATTGGTGCATTTGGCACTGAGAATCTGCATTTCATGATAGACAAGTCTCTTCACCATCAATGGGTTGTTATATGGTGTGAAATGTTTGGTCACAGAATAATTGGTGCGATATGCCTGAATCGACCCCCTGCGGGTCTGGGGGTTAGAATAGGCCAGAGGTATTCCTGCCTATCGTATGAGGTGACTAAAAGGAGCTTAACATGTTTTTACCTATATGTGACAGTGCCCTATAGGGTCTGACCTCCATTCTTCAAAATGTTCCTGAAGTGTGAGCCAGTTGGGGAAGGGTGCCTTAAAGGTGCATTGGGTCCATCGTGCATTGAGATCTTTACCCCACTGTCTCATCACCGCATTGCAGTCCTGCCCATTCTCCACCTCTTGGGCGAGGACACCTTCCTGGTTGTTTTTTCCAGTATGCACTATGCACTGCCGATTTCTGCGTCGACGATGACCATAGACTGCTTTGCACCTAATATCCAGCACGGTAGCCAGTGGTTCTGGTGGGGCCACCATGTACCCTGTTGGTTGTAGCCCCCTGACCACACAGGGATCGCTCTGCTGATGCCTGGGCCGTTAACTCCCCATGTATGTCAAGTGGTAGCTGCCCATCCCCCTGGGGCTTCGGGACTCTCGGCAAATGCTATCCAGCCAGGTGGCCTTTGCTGCGGCTGGGTGGCACCCATGGGAAGGATGCCTGGTCAGAGTGGTTGGCATCAGGGTGGATGACACGTGATGAAGTGTAGTCAATCATCTCTTGCTGGAGGTGAAACACCAGCAGTCTTTAAGTCATCACGAGCTCAATTCAATGCACAGAAGTACGACCCCAAATCATTTGCCTCCTTGGCCATACCATGGGAGGAACGTCAGGCTAAGGATGGCAGCGGATTTTATTTGCCCCGGTACCTTGTATTTTGAGAGCTGATGGGTATCTTTCATGACAAAGCCAGTTTTTTGTTGAGCATTTAGAGGACAAATTCAGGGAGATGGAGTGCTTGTCAATATGAAATCTGTGTCAGTCTTCATCAAAACAGCATCCTCTGCCCAGTCAGGGAGTTACTCACTTGTGACAAGCTGAGGGATGTTTCTGTAACCATCACACCCCATAAGAGCTTTAATATCGTCCATAGTATCATTTTACATAGATACCTTCTTTTGCAGTCCGATGAGCAGTGCGCCAATTTAGAGTGGTGCAGTGTACATTTCATCCAGCATGTCCACTGCTGTCTGAAGAATAATCAGGTTGCCACTGGTGCCTTCATCTTGGCCTTTGAGGGTGATACATCGCCCGAGAAGGTTAAGGTGATAGTCTACTGGTGTGATGTAAAGCGGTGCATACAGTGCCGGAAGTTTGGCCATATGTCTTTACGCTGTACTTCCAGCGTCACATACTGAGATTGTGGACGAACACCACATTCCAATACTCCCTGTGCCTCGCCTCCCATCTGTGTCAAATGTGAAGAGCACCATTGGCCTTGCTCGCCTGACTGCAGGATTCTCTAGAAAGAAAGGAAATTAATGGAGTACAAAAACCTGGACAGACTGACCTGCACTGAGGCTAAGAGAAAATTTGAGTGCCTGCATCCTGTGTGTATGACATCATCTTACACCGCTGCTACAACAGTTTTGGCACAATGAGCTCCGCCAACTCAGATCACCTCTCGGAGCCGGAATACTGCACCTGCCTCTTGATGGTGGGGCATTTCCCTCCCTGTTGCTCCTGCACAACATCGGGAGCAACCTCTCCCCCCATATCCCCCACCCCCGAACCATTGGGACATCAGTCAACACTTCTCAGCTGGAGAAGCATAAGTCTTCTTCCCTCGCTAGGAAGGGTTCCCTTGGGTCACCCTTTTCCAGGTTTCTCCTAGTATGCTGAAGAGCACAAAAGCAGCTGGTCGTATGGCTTCACACTCATCTTCAGTCCCGGAGAGTGAGCAAGTGAAGTCCTCCCAGACAGGGAAACTCAAGGAGCAGCGAGAGAAATCCAAAACGAAAACGCCTAAAACCAAGGACATCGCAGTGGCACCTATACCACCGCAACATAAAAGCATTGCATCTGAGGATGGGGTGGAGATTTTGGCGCCTGCTGACGATATAGATCTTGCTAGACCCTCGGACTCAATGTATATATACTACTCAGGGTTTAAATCGGTGGCAGCAGGTGACTGTGAGGCGTAAACTGCCTCACTGAATGTTGCAAGCCTTCCCAGTCGCAAGATGTGATCCTCGAGTGTAATTGCGACAGTTTTCTTACACTGTCTGTCTCAGCTGCGGCAACAGTTAAGCTTTACACCTTCTGTCTGTCCCCCTGCAGGTCCGGGGTAATAATAGGTACGAAGTATTCCTGCCTGTCGTAAGAAACGACTAAAAGAAGTCCCTCCCCCCCAAGGGGGTAGTTAGTGTCTGCATCCAGAGATGGATGGTTCAACGACATACACCTGTGGTCATTTTGGTTTTTCGCTTATTCTAGTTACCTCCTTCCTTTGTTTGGTTCCTTTCTTTGTACTTCCCCCTCTTTCACGGTCTTAATTGCTTTCTACCGTGCCTCCTCCTAGCCGCCCGCGACAGTCTATCCTTTTTCTCCGTATTTTTTCTTTCGTCCCTGTGAGTTACTGAAGGCCAATCAACGCATTCACACGCATAGCTGGTGGCAGGGTAAATCGTAATTCCCGACGCTGTGTAGAAAAGCAAGGCACATGCGTACCCCCTAGTAAAGGCCAGGCCCGAGGAGGGGTGATTGCCCGAGCTGACACCTTCCGACCATGCCGATTGGTCCCTCCATCTGTTTCTCTGGAGGTGTGACCTTAGGTGTAAACATTCACTTAAGGTGGGAGCGCCCTTTGAGAGGGTCCCCACAAGGAAGGAGCCTGCCATCGGAGATGCTGGCAATAATGGGGGATTCATCTAAAATGGATTTCTCTTCTTCTCTCTCGATTTCTGCCCAAAAACTGAAAGTTGACCAGCCACCAGTGACAATAGTACTGCCGCCTGCCCAAAAGTTCCTCGTAGTTTCTAGATCTGAGGACGGACACGATTTTTCATTTGTCAACCCTTTCGTTACTCAGAAGGGCATAGATGCGATAGCTGGACCTGTCAAGTCTTGTACCAGAATGTGTAACGGTACCCTGTTGTTGGAAACTGAGAGCGCCTTTCAGGCACAGAAACTCCTTTGGGCCACACTCCTGTACACGTTCCCTGTCCGGATGGAGGCTCACCACACTTCAAATTCGTCTGGTCGCGTGGTGTGGTATGGTATCTACTAGATCACTCAATGGATTGAATGACGAGGAGATTGTCTGTCCTTGCTGAGCAAGGCGTGATGGCTGTCCATAGGGTCATGAAAATGGTCGACAATGACCTTGTACCGACCCAGACACTTTACTTGACCTTTGATAGTGTTCAACTGCCGTCGTGCATCAAAGCGGGCTATGAGGTTATTTCTGTTCACCCCTATGTCGCGACACCTACGTACTGCTACCAGTGTCAGCGTTTTAACCACACGCGCCAGTCTTGTTCCATTGCGGCTAAATGCGTCACTTCTGGCAGGGACGCCCATGAGGGTGACTGTCCACCTCCGTCTCCTCATTGAATGAACTGTAAGGGTGACCATGCAGCGTCCTCTCGCGACTGTCCCATCTACAAGGATGAACGCTGTATACACAAAATTCGGGTCAAAGAGAAAGTGTCCACCTCGGCTGCTCGCAAGCTTTTTGCTAGTAGGAAGCCCACGCTGCTTCCAGCGGGGAAATACAGTACCGTCCTCGCCTCTCCTCGGCCTACAAGGGAGGTATCGATAGACATGTGATCTGACCTTTAGCGCTATGGTCGTCCATTTGGCCAGTGCTACGATCGCCCGATCAATGTCTCCTCTTCCTCCCGTCACCCCTAAGACACAAGCCCCTACATCAGCTTCTGCCAAGACTAAGACCCAGAAGTCACATGCACGGGCCTTCAAGAAGGAACTGTCCATGAAGGCTTCTTGCGTATCCCGAACTCCCAGCCATCGACCAGCACTTCGACTAAACGACCTTTCAAGAAGGGTCATAGGAAGAAAAGTTCTCCTGTGCCACGACGTGTTTCTTCTCCTGCGCCACCCAGCGGTTTCCGCCTCAGGCAGTCATCGGTTTCGCCTGGCCGCACCACTGGTAGCCAAACATCTGGCCGTTAACAAGCAGAGGAAGCTCCCCCTCCCGATCATCTTAACATGGTCGCCGACGAACCTATTGCAAAAATGGACGATGCCTCGCCGCCTATTGATAGCGGCAGTAGTGCTCGCTCGAAGTCAGGCCCTCAGCAGCCTTCGACGTGACCACTTCTTGCTTCTCCTTTTTCTTCTCACGATGGCACTTCTTCATTGGAATAATCGCAGCATTCGCTCCAACCGAGAGGACTTAAAGTTGCTGCTACGCTTCCACTGTACGCTTGCAGTAGCTCTCCAGGAAACGAAACTACACACATGCGATCGTATTGACCTGACACACTAAACCTCTGTGCGTTTTGATCTACCCCGCTATGGCAGGTATTCAGCCTCATGGAGGGATTATGTTGCTGGTCTGGGATTATATCTACTACAATCCAATCACACTGCACATCTGCAGGCAGTTGCCGTCCAAATTACTCTCCCCACTTTCACATTTTCTATTTGTACCGTTTACACTCCGTCGTCTGCCGTTACTAGGGCAGACATGATGCAAATTATTGCTCAGCTACCTGCACTATTTTTGTTGACTGGAGACTTCAATGCCCACCATCCCCTTTGGGGCTCTCCAGCATCCTGCCCGAGAGGCTCCTAGCAGACCTTTTCAACCACCTCAATCTTGTCTGCCTAAATAATGGCGCCCCTACTTTACTTTCGGATAAAAGTCACACCTATTCCCATTTAGACCTCTCTATATGTACTACCCAACTTGCACGTCGGTTTGAGTGGTATGCTCTTTCTGATATATATTCGAGTGACCACTTCCCTTGTGTTATCCATCTCCTGCGTCATACCCCATCTCCAAGCTCAACTAGTTGCAACATCTCCAA
Organism: Schistocerca nitens; assembly: GCF_023898315.1. NCBI lineage: Eukaryota > Metazoa > Arthropoda > Insecta > Orthoptera > Acrididae > Schistocerca > Schistocerca nitens. The sequence continues at coordinate 1,162,339,990 of NC_064615.1, read as the reverse complement.
AGCAGACTGGGGGCTCTTCTCATCCAGGGCGACATTTCAGGATCAAAACTTCGCAAGCAGCGATAGACAGGTCACACACGTCACGGAAGTCATTCTCACTGTTGCTTGAATATTCCATCCTTCATACTACTTCTTCTCCACGTCACGTACCGGTCCCCTGGTGGATCGCAGCATGTAGACGCTATACATGCTCATCGACGTGCTTTACGCACCTTTAAACGCCACCGTAAGATGACGAATTGTATTAATTATAAACGATTACGTGCACAGTGTCGTCGTGTTATTAAAGAAAGCAAGAAAGCTGGCTGGGCTGCTTTCACAAGCTCCTTCAACAGTATTACTCCTTCTGTTGTCTGGGGTAGCCTGCGCCGGCTATCTGGCACTAAGGTCCACTCACCAGTTTCTGGCTTGACGGTCGCGAATGACGTCTTTGTGGCCCCTGAGGAGGTCTCCAATGCCTTCGGCCGATTTTTCGTAGAGGTTTCGAGCTCCGCTCACTACCACCCTGCCTTCCTCCCCCGAAAACAGGCAGAGACGGCAAGGCCACCTAACTTCCGCTCTTCGAATCATGAAAGTTACAATGCCTCATTCACCATGTGGGAACTCGTAAGTGCACTTGCCAGGTTACGGTCCTCCGCTCTGGGCCTGATTCTATTCATATTCAAATGCAGAACAACTTTTCTCCTGCGGGTATAGGTTTTCTTCTTCGTACTTACAATCGCATCTGGGTTGAGGGATGTTCCCACATGCTGGCGCGAAACTATTGTCGTTCCGATTCCTAAGCCGGGGAAGGACAAGCCCTTGCCTTCCAGTTATCGACCCATCTCCCTTAACAGCTGTGTCTGTAAGGTGATGGAACGAATGGTTAACTCTCGTTCGGTTTGGCTGCTCGAATCTCGACTCCCACTTACCAATGTACAATGTGGATTTCGTAGGCGCCGCTCTGCTGTTGACCATCTGGTTGCCTCGTCGACCTTCATTATGAATAACTTCTTGCGGAAGCGCCCGACCGCGGCTGTGTTCTTTGATTTGGAGAAGGCTTACGGCACCTTTTGGAGGGCGGGTATTCTCCGCACCATGCATACATGGGACGCTCGCGGTCGCCTCCCTGTTTTTATTTGTGCATTTTTAATGGATCGAAAGTTAAAGGTACGTGTAGGTTCTGTCCTGTCCGACGCCCGACGCCAGGAGAATGGGGTGTCACAGGGCTCAGTTTCGAGCGTCGCTCTCTTCGCCATAGCGATCAATCCAATAATGGATTGCCTCCCAGCTGATGTATCAGGCTCCCTTTTCGTGGACGATTTTACCATCTACTGCAGCGCAGAGCGGACCTGTTTCCTGTAGCGCTGTCTTCAGCGTTCTCTTGACCGTCTTTACTCGTGGAGTGTCGCCAATGGCTTCCGTTTTTCTGCCGAGAAGACGGTCTGTATTAACTTCTGGCGCTACAAAGAATTTCTCCCACCGTCTTTACGACTCGGTCCCGTTGCTCTCCCATTCGTGGAGACAACAAAATTTTTAGGTCTTACATTTGATAGGAAACTTATTTGGTCTCCACATGTGTCTTATTTGGCTGCCCGTTGTACCCGTTCTCTCAATGTCCTCCGTGTTCTCAGTGGTATGTCGTGGGGAGCGGATCGAACCGTCCTACTTCGTCTATATCGGTCGATCGTCCGCTCCAAGCTGGATTATGGGAGCTTCGTATACTCCTCTGCACGGCCATCCATCTTTCGCCGCCTCAACTCCATACAACATCGGGGTTTACGACTTGCGATCGGAGCGTTTTATACTAGTTCCGTCGAGAGTCTTCAAGCTGACGCTGGTGAGTTGCCACTCACCTACCGGCGCGATATACTGCTTTGTCGGTATGCCTGTCGGCTACTGGCAATGCCCGACCACCCATCTTATCGTTCCTTTTTTGATGACTCTCTCGACAGTCAATACGGGTTGTATGTCTCCGCCCTGCTACCCCCTGGAGTTCGCTTTCGTCGCCTCCTTCAACACCTTAATTTTTCACTCCCTGCCACCTTTCGAGTGGGCGAGAGCCACACGCCACCTTGGCTCCAGGCTCAGGTTCGCGTCCACCTTGACCTCTGCTCGCTCCCGAAGGAGGTTACCCCCGGTTCAGTCTACCACTCCCGTTTTGTCGAACTTCGTTCGAAGTTCATTAATATGACCTTCATTTACACAGATGGCTCTAAGACCAATGACGGGGTCGGGTGTTCTTTTATTGTCGGGGCACAAAGTTTCCAATATCGGCTCCATGGCCATTGTTCGGTCTTCACAGCTGAGCTCTTTGCCCTCTACCAGGCTGTCCTTTACATCTGCCGCCACCGACATTCTGCATATGTCATCTGCTCCGATTCCCTGAGCGCTATCCAGAGCATCGGTGATCCGTACCCGGTTCACCCTTTCGTGCACCGGATCCAACGCTCTCTTCAGCAACTGGTGGACGTCGGTTCTCTGGTTAGCTTTATGTGGGTTCCTGGCCATGTCGGTATCCCTGGGAACGAAGCTGCAGATGCCGCGGCCAAGGCTGTGGTCCTCCAGCCTCGGACAGCTTCTTGTTGTGTCCCTTCGTCAGATTGTAGCAGGGTAATTTGTCGGCGCATTGTCTCGCTGTGGCATGCCGATTGGGCTGCACTTCCAGACAACAAGCTTCGGGCCTTGAAAGCTCTACCCGTGGCTTGGACGTCCTCCTCACGCCCTTCTCGGTGGGAGGAGGTAGTTTTGGCCCGGTTGCGAATTGGCCACTGCCGGTTCAGCCATCGCCATCTGCTGACGGCTGCGCCGGCGCCGTTCTGCCCATGTGGGCAATTGCTGACGGTCCGCCACATTTTAACGTCGTGTCCGAATTTTAACACCCTGCGTCTCGATATTGGTCTGCCATGTACTGTAGAAGCCATTTTAGCGGATGACCCACGAGCTGCTGCTCGCGTTCTTCATTTTATCAATTTGACAACCCTCTCAAAGGACATTTGATTATGCTGTTTTATTTTTTAATCCTATGCCTGTCAGTATGTCTTTCATCGTGTTTTCCGTTTCGTTGCTGTTTTAAACTTGTGACTCGCGGTGCATTCCTAAAGTAGTCTGGGCGCTAATGACCGTTGACGTTGTGCGCCCTAAAACCACAAAAAAAAAAAAAAAAATCGAGGGTTACGTTTTGCGATCGGAGTGTTTTATACTAGTCCCGTCGAGAATCTTCATGCTGAAGCTGGTGAATTGCCACTAACCTACCGGTGCAATATGCTGCTTTGTCGGTATGCCTGTTGGCTGTTGTCAATGCCCGACCACCCGTCTTACCGTTCCTTTTTTGACGACTCTCTCATCTGTCAATACGGGTTGTAAGTATCTGCCCTGCTACGCCTTGGAGTTCGCTTTCATTGCCTCCTTCACCAAGTTGATTTTTCACTACCTGCCACCCTTAGAGTGGGTGGGAACCAAACGCCACCTTGGCTCCAGGCTCAGGTTTGCGTTTGAGCACCGGAATGATGCTCTCCCGCCATTGCGATCCAGTTGAAGATGACGAGATGTCACCTGTAGTCAGATGAGAGAGATTTAATCATGTGGCTGTGGATGCGATCAGGTCCATGAGCTGTGTCCAGGCAAGGTGCAAGGGGAAGCTCTCACTCCGTAAATGGGGTGTTACAGTATTCATTGCAGCCTGTAGTGAATGAGAGGACGTTCCGTTCCAGCCGCCGTTTGAGTGTGTGAAAGGCTGGGTGGTAATTGTCCGACGCAGAGGCTCGAGCAAAGTGCTCAGAAAAGTGCTTGGCAATCGCGTTTGTGTCGGTACATAACTCGCCATTTATGGTAACCACAGGGACAGCTGTTGGGGCCTGGTACCCGAAAAGACGTTTGAATTTTGCCCAGACTTGGGAAGGTGACGTGTGGCACACAACGGTGGAGACGTATCACTCCCAACACTCCTCCTTCCGTTGTTTGATAAGGCAGCGAGCACGGGCACGGAGCCGTTTGAAGTCTGTAAGGTGCTCCAGGGGAGGGTGCCGCTTATGCCACTGTAGAGCTCGCCTACGCTCCTAATTGCCTCAGGGACTTCCTGGGCACCCTAAAGAGAGAGGGATCGCATTATCTGCAGCAGAAACAATTGTGCTAGTCACCTGCTCAACCATCACAGCAATGTGACCGTCTGGCGGAGGATTCAGCGGTGACAGCAAAGGTGAAGTTCCCCAGTCCACCTTGTCCAAAGCCCGTCTGGGCAGGCGTCCGTGTGCCTGACGCTAGGGCAGCGACAGGAAGATGGGGAAGTGGTCACTACCACACAGGTCGTCATGTGCTCTCCAGTGGATAGACGGGGGGGGGGGGGGGGGGGAGTTCTGGGCAGCAAATTGATAAATCAATGTCCAAGAAACCACCATGAGCCACACTGAAATGTGTGGTGGACCAGTATTTAAGAGGCAGAAGTCGAATTGCCTCAAAGTTTCGACAACTCTGCCTCGGCCATTAAGCATGGTACCACCCCACAAGGGGTTATGGGCATTAAAATCGACAAGACATAGGAGAGGGTTAGGGAGTTGATCAATCAGTGCAGCTAATACATTCAGGGCTACTGCACCGTCTGGAGGAAGATATACATTGCAGACAGTTATTTCCTGCGTCATCCTTATTCTGACAGCCACAGCTTCAAGAGGAGTTTCAAGGGGCACAGTTTCACTGCAGACTGAGTTTAGGACATAAACGCAAACTCCACCTGACACACTATTATAGTCGCAACGGTTCCTGTAATATCTCTTATAGCCACAGAGGGCAATGGTCCGCATTGCTGGAATGAGGTTTCCTGGAGGGCAATGCAGATAGGTTTTTTTGTGGTTGTAGGGCGCACAACAACAGTCGTCATTAGCGCCCAGACTAAATTATGAATGCACTGCGAGGCACAATGTTAAAGCAGAAACTAAGGAGGACAACACTATAAAAGGCACATTAACAGGCAAGGGATTAAAATAAAACAGCATAATCAAATGTCCTCAGACACGTTTCTCAAGTGGATAAAACGAAGAACGCGAGCAGCTGCTCCTGGGTCATCCAGGCCGTTAACGGTCTAGCAGCAGTTATCGGGCCCTCTGTCTCACCTTCTCTGTATGCACATCATTTCCTAGTGCTGCTCCAGTACTGTTATTGCTGAGCGGCGCCTCCAGGGAGCCATCAACAAGGCATATTCATGGGCTCTAGCCCACGGCTTCCAGTTTTCAGCCGCAAAGTCGTGTGTCATGCACTTCTTTTGGCGTCGTACTGTTCATCTGGAACCCTCATTTTACCTTAATGACAATCCACTCACTGTAGTGGAGACGTATCAATTCCTAGGACTGGTTGTCGATGATCGATTACTTGGCCGCCTCAACTTCATCAGCTTAATCAGAACTGCAGGCAGCACCTCAATGCCCTCCGTTGCCTGAACACCACCAATTGGGGTGCAGATTGCTGCACGCTGCTGCAGCTCTACAGAGCCCTTGTCCAATCCGAATTCACTGTGGGAGTGTGGTTTATGGTTCGGCAGCACCTTCAGCATTGCATTTACTCAACCCTGTGCACCACTGTGGGTTTCGATTAGCGATAGGAGCTTTTAGGACGAGTCTGGTGACCAGCGTACTGGTGGCGGCTGGTGTCCCTTCACTGCAGATCAGACGTGCGCAACTGCCCGCCAGTTATGCAGCACACATTCATAGTTCCCCCGAGCATCCGAATAACCGTCTCCTTTTTCCCACCCATGGCAGTCCATCTCCCGCATTGGCGGCCCAGATTGGGGCTAACGATTGCAGTTTGCGTACTGTCCTTTTCCTCCAAACTAGAGCCCTTCCGTTTACCACCTCTGATTGCGGCCCGTTCACACACACGTCCATGGTGTATTCCTTGGCCGCAGCTTCATCTGGACCTGTCCCATGGCCCTAAGGACTCAGTTAACCCCACTACTCCCCGCCGTCACTTTCAATCGATTCTTGATGTGTTCCTGTTCTCTGAAGTGGTTAACACCAACGTATCAATGGCTGATGGTCACGTAAGCTTTGCATATGTTTATGGAGGACATACTGAGTAGCACGCCTTGCCAATTGGCTGCAGTGTTTTCACTGCAGCGCTGGCGGCCGCATCTTGTGCTCTTGAGTACATCTGCTCATCCCCTGGTGAGTCATTTCTCCTGTGTACTGACTCATTGAGCAGCCTACAAGCTATCAACAAGTGCTACCCTCGCCACCCTCTGGTAGCGTCCATTCAGGAGTCCATCTATGCTCTGGAACAGTCTCGCCATTCCGTGGTGTTTGTGTGGGCCCCCAGGACTCGTCGGAATCCCTGGCAACGAGCTTGACAATAAGCTGGCCAAACAGGCAATGCGGATATAGGCATCTCCGAAGCTGACCGGCATTCTGTCTTACACCGCAGGGTTTTCTGGCTTGGGAGATGGAATGGCATAACAGCACACACAACAAACTGCGTGTCATTGAAGAGACTATGAATGTGTGGAAGTCTTCCATGCTGGCCACTCGTAGGGAATCAATTGTCCTCTGCTGGCTCCGCATTGGCCATACATGGCTAACGCGTGGATACCTACTCCATCGCGAGGACCCACCTCGGTGTCGCTGTGGCTCCCAAATGACAGTTGTCCACCTCTTGCTGGACTGCCCACTTTTAGCTGCTCTGCAGCAGACTTTTAACTTTCCCAGCACCCTGCCTTTGGTGTTGAGTAATAATGCCTCCACAGCAGCTTTTGTTTTACGTTTTATATGTGAGAGCAGGTTTTATACTTCTATGTAGGGTTTAGTGTATGTCCTTTGTCCCTCTGTCTTCCACCCTAGTGCATTTATGGTGTAGGTTTTAATGCATTGCTGAGTGGCTACTGTAATCAGCTTTAATGTTTTACTCTTCTGTTTCTAGTGTCTCTCTGTTTTCTTGTCCTCTTTTGTTCATTTTAGTGTTTGTTGGCTTCCCTTCGTTCTTGTGGCTTTTCCTTTCTTTCCATTTTTGTTACGTTTTGTACGTTTTATTTTCAAACTTGTGGCACTGTTTTATTGGAACAAGGGACCAATGACCTCATAGTTTGGTCCCTTCTCCCACCTTTAAACCAACCAACCAACCAACCATATGCCTGAATGGCACGGTGGCTACCAAGTGGTACACTAAGGTTTTGGAAGTTGATTTTATCTTCTTGATCCAAAGTGACACTGATTTCGATGACATGCGGTTCACGGAAGTTGGAGCTCGAACTCATTGAAGCAGGAGAGTGTTTAATGTCCTGCAGGAACACTTTTGGGACCACATTCTAGCTGCTGGATACCCAGAGGCCACTGGCACAAGCCTCAATTGACTGCCATATTCTCCAGATCTGAGCACATGCAACTCCTCTTTGTGGGGCTACATTAAAGACAAGGTAAACAGCAAAAACCTCAAAACCATTTCTGAGCTGAAAACATTCATTCAGGAAGTCACCAACAGCATCAAGGTTCAGACACTTCAATTGGTAATGCTGAATTTTGATATTCATCTGCGCGACATTATTTCCAATGATGGCAGACATACCGAACATGTCATAACCTACATCTGAAGATCTGTAGTGATCTTTACATATTGAATAAAGTGTGTGCACTCTATAGTTTGTAACTAATTTGATTTCCATATAGTTAAATAAATGTCACCCTGTATCTTCTGTGTGGATTTGATCTCTCAACAGAATCATGCCAAATTCTGCGATTGATGAACATGGTTGATGGGAGGTCACTATGTAAGTAGTGTTAAACAATTTGGGAATTTGGGTTGGATGTGAGAGTGCGCAAAAAGGCAAAGCATTCACTTGTCAGCATAAAATTATGTCAGTACCCTAATGCAGCTGTGCTGGTAATTCTTTCAGCCTATACATTTTTACGCACTATTTTGTTACAAAATTCTACATACTTTTCCACTCTGTTTATCCACAGGCACAGATGGCAATGGCTGGTAACAACATTGTTGGCCCTGTGGACGTTATCACAGGGCAGAAGGCCGATGTTGTACTGGGCGTGGACATGTTTCAGGGGTGTCACGTAAGTAGCAATGGAAACCTAAAGCATGAGCCTTGTGCTCCTATTATATACACTACTGGATCAAAAGTACCTGGACACTTATTTGTGGACATTATATGGGGCATGTTCACCCCTCAACTTTCTGATGGCTTGAACCACTCTAGGGACACTTTACTTGAGGTGTCTATCTGAGGAATCGAAGCCTATTTTTTTCTCAAGAGCCACCATATGCCATGGACCACCATATACTCATTCTGAAAACTTGATTCTAACAGCACATGTTTGCATAGCCTCAGACACCTCAACTTCTAGGCCATAAACAAAAATCTTTCAGTATGTTATCTGTGTAGATTGCTGAGATTAACACAAATATTGCAGTTGGTTTTGCTTTGGAAGGAGAGCAGCCATGGAAATATTTAATTTATATTTTGTTCTGGTCTGTCTTCACTGCCACACCACAGACAGCTGACAATGACAGCTTTAGAAAGGTCAAAATGTGCCCAACATGTATGCTACGTGTCACATTGAGTGAATAGTCCATGCTTGATGTCACAGAGCTCACTGATTGATGCATTTTGCTGTTGCTGCTTCTCTTCTTAAAGCACAATATGACCCACCTCCTTTCGTGCTCCTGGGCCCACCTCTCTAGAGGTCTAGTGGTTAATTCCATCTTGCTTAAGGGTCTCCAGATCTTTTTCCTCAGGTGCTTACACAATTACTGTGATCCCATAGTCATTCTCCCAGATTAAAATTAATTAGACTCCTCATATTGTGATGTATTTTATCATAAGAGGGCGGTTTGAAAAGTTATTGGAATGGAATAGAAAAAAGTACTTAATTGCTGAAACCTTTTTTAAAATTTTCGATGTAGTCTCATTGTAGATTAATGCTCTTGGTCCACCGATGTTCCAGTGCCTTGACCCCATTTCGAAAAGGAGTTTCCTCCAGGCCTGCAAAATACTTGTCAACTCTGGCTATCAATTCTTTGTTTAAAGTGAATCTTTGTCTAACAAGAAAAATTTTCAGTTTTGGGCAAAGATGGAAGTGTGATTGAGCCATATCAGGTGAATAAGGTGGGTGTGGTAACAATTCATACCTTAGTTTGTGTAATTTGGCCATGGTGATGCACATGTGTGCAGATGCACATTGTCTTGATGGAAGATGACTTTCATCCTTACTAAACCTGGCCTTTATTCGCGGTTTTTTTCCAGGAGGTTAGCATAGTATTACCCAGCAATTGTTTGCTCCATCCCAGAACACTGATGCCATGCCTTTACTGCTGAAAGAATTGTCTTTGCTTTCTTTGGTGGTGGAGAAGCAGCATGTTTCCACTGCTTTGAAGTTGTTTCGTCTGTGGGGTATAGTAGTGCACACAATTTTTAATCTGTCATCACAAAATGGTGCAAATATCTTATTTGTTTCTCCTAAAATGGACCAAACATTGTTCCGATATGTCCGTTATCATGCATTTTTGATCCAGCATCAATGGTCATGGCACCCATCTCACAGATAATTTTTCATTTCTAATTCTTCAGTTAAAATGTGATATACCCTTTCAGATGATATCCGGCAAGAGTGGTCAATTACACACACTTTCAACCAGCGATCCTCTGTCATCATTTTGTGCACTTTTGCAAGGATACCTGGAGTAGTGACACATCCTGGCCAACCACTGCACGGACCATCACCTAAGCTCTCCTGACCAAATTTAAATTCATTTCTTTACAACGTACTTCATCACTGCTTGAATCTCGATTTGCCCCCCCCCCCCCCCCCTTTCCTTTTTCTTCACCAATCACTACACGGGATCAACAGAACCACATCACTGCCACAGCTCCCTTCCAATTACACTGATGTGGCATATGTTTATTGGCAACAGTGCAATGAATATCACACGAACGACTCGTTGGGCTAGGACTGACCTCTCATGGTGATTCCAAGAACTTTTCAAACTAAAAACAGCCCTCGTCAAAGATTTACTGTCCTACAAACGTACTCTCTGCAGGAAATGTCACTTTGCCATGAAGAAAAATGATCCTAATCCTACTCCTAATGATTCAATTCCCGAAGACACTATCCAAACTGAACCCTGCCTGGAACAGTTCCGTCCTCCGTCACAGTGGGACCCACCTCCTCTTCCTCAAAATCACCCTCTCCAAACCTTCCAGGAATTTCTGACTTCCAGCCTTGCCTCTCAATCCTTCTTAAAAAAATCTTAATCCTACTCCCAACATCACCACTGCTGAAACCCAGGCTATGCATCATCTGAAGGCTGACCGATCCATCGTCATTCTTCCGGCGGACAAGGGTTCTACGACCGTGATACTCGATCGCCGGGAGTATGTGGCTGAGGGACTGCATCAGCTTTCAGACAATACTACATACAAAGTTTGCCAAGGTAATCCCATTCCTGATGTCCAGGCAGAGCTTCAACGAATCCTCAGAACCTTAGGCCCCACTACAAAACCTTTAACCTGACTCCATCAACCTCCTGAACCCACCGACACCCCGCACCCCTACCTTCTACCTTCTTCCTAAAATTCACAAACCCAATCATCCCAGCTGCCCCATTGTAGCTGGTTACCAAGCCCCCACAGAACGTATCTCTGCCTACATAGATCAACACCTTCAATCCATTACATGCAGTCTCCCATCCTTCATCAAAGACACCAACCACTTTCTCGAACACCTAGAATCCTTACCCAATCTGTTACCCTAGGAAACCATCCTTGTAACCATTGATGCCACTTCCTTTTACACAAATATTTTCCATGTCCAGGGCCACGCTGCGATGCAGCACTTCCTTTCACGCCGATCACCTGCCACAACCTGACCCACAACTTCTTCACTTTGAGGCCACACATATCAACAATTAAAGGGAACAGCCATGGGTACCAGGATGGCCCCCTCGTACGTCAACCTATTCATGGGTTGCTTAGAGGAAGCCTTCTTGGTTACCCAGGCCTGCCAACCCAAAGTTTGGTACAGATTTATTGAGGACATCTTCATGATCTGGACTCGCAGTGAACAACAACTCTAGAATTTCCTCTCCAACCTCAACTCCTTTGGTTCCATCAGATTCACCTGGTCCTACTCCAAATCCCATGCCACTTTCCTTGACGTAGACCTCCACCTGTCCAATGGCCAGCTTCACACATCCGTCCACATCAAACCCACCAACAAGCAACAGTACCTCCATCATGACAGCTGCCACCCATTCCACATCAAACGGTCCCTTCCGTACAGCCTAGGTCTTCATGGCAAACGAATCTGCTCCAGTCCGGAATCCCTGAACCATTACACCAACAACCTGACAACAGATTTCGCATCCCACAACTATCGACCCGACCTGGTGCAGAAGCAAATAACCAGAGCCACTTCCTCATCCCCTCAAACCCAGAACCTCCCACAGAAGAACCCCAAAAGTGACCCACTTGTGACAGGATACTTTCTGGGACTGGATCAGAATCTGAATGTGGATGTCCAGCAGGGATAAGACTTCCTCAAATCCTGCCCTGAAATGAGATCCATCCTTCATGAAATCCTCCCCACTCCACCAAGAGTGTCTTTCTGCCATCCACCTAACCTTCGTAACCTCTTAGTTCATCCCTATAAAATCCCCCAAACCACCTTCCCTACCCTCTGGCTCCTACCCTTGTAACCGCCCCCAGTGTAAAACCTGTCCCATGCACCCTCCCACCACCACCTACTCCAGTCCTGTAATCCGGAAGGTGTACACGATCAAAGGCAGAGCCACGTGTGAAAGCACCAACGTGATTTACCAACTGACCTGCCTACACTGTGAAGCTTTCTATGTGGGAATGACCAGCAACAAACTGTCCATTCCCATGAATGAATGGACACAGGCAGACAGTGTTTGTTGGTAATGAGGATCATCCTGTGGCTAAACATGCCTAGGTGCACGGCCAGCACATCTTGGCACAGTGTTACACCGTCCGGGTTATCTGGATACTTCCCACTAACACCAACCTGTCAGAACTCCGGAGATGGGAACTTGCCTTTCAGTATATCATCTCTTCTCGTTACCCACCAGGCCTCAACCTCCGCTGATTTTAAGTTCACATCCTTTCGTCTTTCCCTCTCCTTCCATCTTTCCTGATGAAGCAACCGTTGGTTGTGAAAGCTTGAATTTTGTATGTTTGTGTTTGTTTGTGTGTGTATCGACCTGCCAGCACTTTCATTTGGTAAGTCACATCATATATCTGAGTTTAAACTCAGAGCAGATGGAGACTGGATTATAATGCATAAGGCATTAAAAAGGCTGAGAACTGCTTATATAGTAGCATAAATGTGTACTGGAAATTGCAAGGTGTGATAGGGAAATATGCATATGGATCAGGGGGAGACTGCAGTGAGAGTCTGAAAGGGAATTAGGTGGGCAGGAAATGTGGCCAGGACAGAGTGTGGGAGATGGGCCAAGAAGGTTCTCTGCTGATTCCTGTAGAAAGGTGGGACAGGGAAACACAGACTGGAGTTGAAGATGTGGTAGGTGATGTCAAGAGATGGGCTGCACAGCCAGGGAAGTCTGTAACTGGAGGCCGGAATGGCTGGAGAAGTCTGTAGGGGGACTTCTCCATCATTGGCACTCAAATGGCTAATGATGTCAGTAGAATAAAATGTTAATTATTGAGATGATATGAACTGCAAAACTGGTCATTTACCTATAGCCATAAATAAAAAACAGAAATGAAATGAAATGAAATTCAGAGGCTCTATATAACTGCCAAACTCTGGCAACTTCAACACCTTGATTATATTGAGGAAATGTAAATGGTGAAAATCTGTCAGTCTGGTATTAATTACAAAAGTTTTATTTATATACACTGAAGCAGTGAGTGACAATTTGTACCAAGGCCACCAATCAAACCTGGGTCTCCTGCTTACTAGGCAGGTGCATTAACCACTATGCCACATTGGCACAGTGGTTGGCGCAACTGTTTGTGCATAAGGGGAATTTACGGTAGACTAGGGTGGCAGTGAGAATTTGGATGGAGGAGGGAGACATGCCAGGAAAATCTGTGCAGTTGTGCTAACTGCTGTGACAAGGTCACTTAGTGCCTAATGCACCTCCCTCAAAAGTAGGAGATCTGGGTTAGATTCCTGGCCTTGGTAAAAGTTGTCACTTGCTTCTTTGGTCCATATACTTTAAACCATACTGGTAGGAGACTCAGAAAGTCTCTGAAATTGTCATTTCATTTGTGCAAATTTTAAGTGTTGGCAGTATTCTTGATGCAACTCATGTAGAAACAGTGGTGACAGCAAGTATTGAAAACAAATGTGTAATTAGGCATGGTAATGCTGACACATCAGTAGTGAATGGTTCACTTTCATGGAACTGTGATATTGGTGAAGACTGTTACAACTTGTCTTTACAATTTGATGTCGTTAGGCAGGTTTTTCAGATGAAAGCTAAAAAGGTAGGGATAGCGAGTTTTTTTAAAAGCCTGTACACAACTGGGAGTTAGTGATGTTATGGATTACATTTGGTAGTGAAAGATTTTACATAAAATAACAAAAGGGTACAATGTAGGTAGTGCAGCACCTGAAAGAGAACCAAGTAAAATAGTCTGATATGGATTAAAAATAATTACTCGTCAGGTAGCAGCAGGAGAAAATGCAATAAAGGTGGAGCTGTGTGAACTTCAGGAGTGGGTGGCTCATTCTTCTTACAGAAGGGATGAAGGGAAATTGGAAGAGCTATGCAAACGTAGTCCAGTATGCTGGGTCAGGGGAGACAGAGTGGGATGAAAAGGAAGAATTGCTTTTGGCATTTCCACTGGATGAAATTAGAAAATTTCATAACCTAAAAGATGGAATTTATGGTGATAAGTGAGACAAAGATCATGATGAAATTAATAAGATTGGAATCATAAGTACATTATATGTGGTAAGGGAGTTTGGGATGGAGGGAGGAAACAGACAGGTCAGAAAATAAAATGGAGTGAAGAAAAGGGATGGTTACTAAAATAAAATGCTGAGACAGTGAAAGTAAATGCAGATTTTAGGCCTGGTGGATGGTGACTAGAGTACATGCTATGAAGGTTGTTCTCACCTGCTGAATTTTGAGACATTGGTTTCTGGAGTGAGAATCCAGATGGCAGAGAAGTGGTGAAACAGGGACTGAGCTCTCGACTGTCACATTTCAGAGTAAGATTTGCGACAGAATGATGCTTCTTGCCAATACAAATCTGTACATGGCTATTCATCATAACTGATGATTAGGTTGTAATTGTACCAGTGCGGTAAGCTGAAAAATCTTCCCATGACATGTTGTTCCATAGATGGCTCTCTCTTTGTTAGTGTGTGTTTCGCCAGTTAAAGGCTGGCACATGTTTCGTAGGAGGTTGCAGTGGGACTGTCACAGGGTTAGGAGCCGTAGACTACGGACATTGGTGCAGAAGGATCGTGAGGTCTGACGGAAATTAGTCTAGGTGGGGTGGGCAAAGTTGTAGACACAATGGATCTCATTTCAGTGCATGATTTTAGGAAATGTGTCAAATTATTTCTAGGAGAAACCAGCAGTAACAGGATTTGATATGACGGTGCAGGAAATTTGCATGTAAACTAGACTCCTGAGAGGTTAAGTACAGTGAAGGCTGAGCTGAAAATTATGTATTGATGTGAAGTATCTTCATCTGAACAGAAGTAAATTTGCCTCAAATGATGAGGCTGTATTGAAGGGAATATTTGACATAAATTGGGCAGTAACTGTCAAAATGTGAGTGCTGTTCTTTGTTAGTAGGATTAATGTGAACAGAAGTGTGTAGCTGACACTCAGTGAGGGTGAGTTCAGCATCAAGGAAAAAAGCACAAAATTTGGAATATAACCATTTGCTGCTAGTTAAAATAATGGTACAACTATAAATAGTGGGCTGGAATGCCGTGAACAAACTGGCTGGGCAAATGTGAGGGAGAGAAACATAAGGTTGTGTCCTGTAGTGAGCTGTTGTAGAAGTTGGCATCCCTATATAGGGCATAGGTGTGTTTATATGGTAAGAGACCCTCCTTGCCTGTTGAGTTGTACTTCAAGTTGCTGTGTACTAATCATATTAAAAGTTTGAAAGAGATCTACATCCAGCAGTTAGTGACAAATGACTGTTAATGACAGTGATTGTTTTTGTTGATATTATCATCTTGGCATAAGGTAACATGGAAGGTATGAAAACTGGTTTTGTAAATATTTCCCCATATTTGAGTTTTAAATAAATTATGCAGTGTGGATCTTGGACGGGATGCTAAAATCTTGTATTTAATATAGTCCCACTATTCAGTCATACTGATATAACTCATTTGTTGAAATTACCCAAGTATTATATTAATATATCACTGACAAATATACTGAAATATGAATTTATCTTCCAAAACATTTGCCAGAATCACTGCATGCTACATTGTGGTGTGGAAGTTGAGGATTGAGAATGGGAAAAAATTTGAGTGGATTGGACTTAAGTGTTTGACCTTTGTGTGGTAAGCTACTGAGTGAAGATTAAACAATCTATTAAATGATGAGGAAAATTTCAACATTGGTGCTTGAACAAAAGTTTGACAAAAGCTGACACGCAATATATTACAAGATACAAGAAGGTAGACCACAGCTAAACAAATGGTTTTTTGTGCAAGTAGACCATAAACTATCCACAGGTGCAGGCCCTGTATACAGAATTACTCCCACCTGGCCACCTACTGACAGGAGTAAACAATCTTATAAGTACCTCAGTAAATACCATTTATTTATTAAAAACTTTTGCTCCTCACACCAGGAGTTAAACTAAACAAAAATTTTAAGAAATCATTATTTTTATTATATAGCAGAAATAAACCTGAGCTTTTAAATTCAGAACTACACTAGAATTATTAGTTAAAAAAAATAGAGGTAAGGAAAATATTATTGTACATAATTAAACAGCAAATATATTAAAAGACAAACACAGTTCTATTCTGTGAACTTAAATGACCTGAATCAGTAAACACTTCTGGGCTACATTGCTGTGGTCGATCTGTAGAACTTCGTCTTCTCCCTGACGTTTCGTTCTCAACTACGGAGAACATCTTCAGAGGTGAGACGACGACTGGCTACTAGGAGCTGGGGCCGCCGCTTATATGGAGATCGTATAGGGCGCCACCGAATGTCATGTGGTGTTTATGTGTGGCTATCTCTGGCTATCGTCTGTTCTCTCGATTGCAGGCAATCGATTGTCATGTGATTGATGCAACGTCGACCACCATATCTTATCCAATTTTAATCCTTCTTCTTTACGATTAAAATTGTATTGATGTTTGTGGATTTCAATTGCCTCTCTATACATATGTGTATAATAATGCAACGTCCTCGCTAGCATGCTTGTCTCACCAAATTTTATTTCATTATCTCCATCCTTAAAAACATGTTCCGTTACTGCCGATTTGTCGAAATGTCCCAAGTGACAGTTTCTTTTGTGCTCTGTCAAACATGTATTGATGCTTCTTTTTGTAGTTCCTATGTAAACCCTGCCACAACTACATGGAATTTTATATACCCCTGGGGTGGCTAGGGGGTGACGAGCATCTTTTGTTGATCTTAGGCATTCACTAATTTTCTTAGTAGGTCTGAAAATAGTCTCCACCTGAAACTTGGTTAGTACTTTCCCAATGCGATCCGTGATGTTATGGATGAACGGAAGAAATACTTTTCCAGCTGATGGTTGTTGCTGTCTCCTATTTTTAGGAATTTTTCTACTTGGGTGAAGTGCTCGGTTAATCTCGTTTTTCGTATAACCATTTTTCGCAAAAGCCATTCATAAATGATTTAGTTCTTCTTGTAAGTAGCCTGGTTCACAAATATTATTGGCCCTATCCACTAGTGTTTTTATGACCCCCCTCATTTGCCTAGGGTGGTGATTTGAGTTCTTATGGAGGTAGCGATCAGTATGTGTACCTTTCCTGTAGACCTTATGGCCTAAGGTCCCATCTGCCCATTTGATAACTGATACATCCAAAAAGTTAAGTTGTCCATTATTCTCTTTCTGCATGGGAAATTTGATTTTTGGGTTGATGCTATTTAAGTGCACCAGGAAATCATTAAAGTCCTCTTCCTCATGATACCATATTACGAAGTTATCATTCACATACCATTACCACTTCGAGGGGCTTTTTTTGGCCGACTGCAGTGCTTGATGTTCAAAATATTCCATAAATAAATTCGCAATTGCAGGACTTAGGGGGGCTTCCCATGGGTACCCCATCAATCTGTACATAAAATTCACCATTGTAGTGAAAATAGGTGAAGGATAGACAGTGTTGGAACAAGGCCAACAGTAGGGAACATATCGGCTATATGAGAGAGAGCTATATCAACTGGAACCATAGTGAACATAGACACTATATCAAAACTAACAAGGATGTCATTAGGACAGACAGTAATTTCCCTCAATTTCTCAATGAAGTGTAGAGAGTTTTTAATATGACTCTCAGTTTTGCCTATGTAAGGTTGTAACAAAGAGGCAAGGTGTCTGGCTAGTTCTTGGGTAGGAGCTCCAATTGCGCTGACTATCGGTCTCAAAGCAACATCAGGCTTACGTATCTTTGGTAATCCATATATACTTGGAGGATAAGCCTCCGTTTTAGAAAGATACTTTCTAACTTCTGTAGGAATGGAAGACTGTTTTATCAGACGATTGGTGGCATTCAGCACATTCTTTGTGGGATCATTTTTCAACTTCTTGTATGTGCTGGGTTCCAGGAGATCACTGATCTTCTTGTGATAATTCTCAGTGTTCATTAAAACAGTAACATTTCCCTTGTCAGCGGCAACTATAACAACATTCTTGTCTGCATTGATCTCCCGCAATGCCTTCCTTTCCCCTTGAGACAGATTGTTGCTGGGTGGCTTAGCTTTACCTAATATCCTGGAGGTTTCCATCCTAATTTCATCAGCAGAATATGATGGTAACTGATGAATTCCTGCCTCTATATTAGCAATAATGTCCTCGATAGGAACCTTGAATGGAGTGATTGCAAAATTCTCTCCTTTAGACAGAACAGAAAGTTCTTCCTTAGACAATTCTTTTTCTGATAAATTAATAACCGTTTGGGAATTGTTTGGAATCGGTGTTTCCTATTGACCCTCTTGTAGACGGAGGCTTATCCTCCGAGATTATATGGATTACCAAAGATATATAAGCCTGATGTTCCTTTGAGACAGATAGTCAGCGCAATTGGAGCTCCTACCCAATAACTAGCCACACACCTTGCCTCTTTGTTACAACCTTACATAGGCAAAACTGAGAGTCATATTAAAAACCCTCTACACTTCATTGAGAAATTGAGGGAAATTACTCTCTGTCCTAATGATATCCTTTTCAGTTTTGATATAGTGTCTTTGTTCACTATGGTTCTAGTTGATAAAGCTCTCTCTCATATAGCCGATATGTTCCCTACTGTTGGCCTTGTTCCAACACTGTCTATCCTCGACCTATTTTCAGTACAATGGTGAATTTTATGAATAGATTGATGGGGTAACCATGGGAAGCCCCGCAAGTGCGAATTTATTCATGGAATATTTTGAACATCAAGCACTGCAGTCAGCCAAAAAAAGCCCCTCGAAGTTGTATCGGTAAGTGGATGATACCTTCATAATATGGTATCATACTTCCAAGAAGGCTACAAAGAAACCCAGTTCCTCTCCTTCTCCGCCAAGGCGTGTCCCATCTACAGCACCACCTGGCGGAAATCGCCCTCGGCCGTCTTCTGTGTCGCCGAGGCGCACTGCTGGTGGCCGGTCAATCGGCTGATCGCTGGTGGCAGGAGCTGCTCTTGACCAACCTATGGATCAGGATCTTCTGCCTTCGGCTGAATGCCATTCCATGCTCTCGGTCGCAAGCTCTGAACAGTCGTTGAGTTGATAGCACCCTTGGTCACATTCCTCCATTTTCTGTTCACCCTATGTCCATTATCCACTGGAATATCCGCAGTATTCGAGCCAATCGGGATGAATTGTCGATCCTCTTACAATCCTACTTGCCGGTCATCTTCTGTCTTCAGGAAACAAAGCTGCGTCCCCATGACCGCTTTGTTCTCCCTCATTTTCAGTCCGTCCGATATGATCTCCCCTCTGTTCAAGGCACTCCAGCACATGGAGGACTCATGATTCTTCTCCATGAAACTCTCCATTATTACCCAATCCATTTAAACACTTCCTTCCAAGCTGTCACTGTCCGTCTTTCCCTTTACGGATACACATTCTCTCTTTGTACTGTATACATTCCATCGTCCACACCAATGGCACGAGCTGATCTCCTTCATCTTCTTGGTCAGCTTCCACCCCCCTATTTGCTGGTTGGGGACTTCAATGCCCACCACCCGCTTTGGGGATCTCCACATCCTTGTCCACGTGGCTCACTATTGCTAGACGTCTTCCACCAAGCGGATCTAGTTTGCCTCAACACTGGGGTCCCTACATTTTTATCTGCCTCCACGATAAATTTATCTCATTTGGACATTGCGGTCGGTACTGTTCCGCTAGCTCGGCGCTTTGAATGGTTTGCCCTTGATGATACACACTCGAGTGACCACTTTCCATGTGTCCTTAGACTGCAGCCTCAACTGCCATACATGCGCCCGCGACGCTGGAAGTTTGCCCAAGCTGATTGGACACTTTTTTCGTCTATAGCGACATTCGATGAGTTACTATCCTAGCATCGACGATGAGGTCACACATATTACACACGTTATTCCTACAGGTGCGGATTGTTCAATACCACGCATCTCCGAATTGCCCCGGCGCCCCCCAGTTCCTTGGTGGAACGAGGCATGCCGTGACGCAATAAGTGAGCGGCGACGTGCTCTTCGCGTTTTCCGCCACCATCCTACTTTGGCGAACTGTATCCGCTATAAGCAGTTGCGTGCGCGATACCGTCGCGTCATCCGCGATAGCAAGAAGGCAAGCTGGAAATTCTTTATTAGCTCATTTAACACCTTCACTCCCTCCTTGGAAGTTTGGAGTCGGATTCGACGGTTATCAGGTGCACCTAGTTTCTCCCCGGTCTCTGGGCTCACTGTCGCGCGTGATACGTTCGTGGACCCCGTCACAATTTCTAACTCGTTGGGTCAGCACTTTGCTGAGATTTTGAGCTCTTCCAATTACCCATCAGCGTTTCTCCTGAAGAAACGTGCAGCGGAAGTGTCACCTCTTGCTTTCTCCTCTCAAAATCGCGAAAGCTATAATACTGTTTTCTCCATGCGGGAACTCCAACATGCACTCTCTTCTTCTCGCTCCTCCGCCCCAGGACCGGATGGTATCCACGTCCAAATGTTGCTGCATTTATCAACCCATAGTCTGCGTTACCTCCTTCGCCTTTATAATCGAATTTGGACACACAGTACTTTTCCCAGACGATGGCGGGGAGCTATCGTCGTTCCTGTTCCGAAACCTGGAAAGGACAAACATCTCCCCTCTAGCTATCGCCCAATTTCTCTCACGAATAGTGTCTGTAAGGTTTTGGAGCATATGGTGAATTACCGTTTAGCGTGGTGGCTGGAATCCCGCAGTCTTTTAACACCCGCCCAATGCGGATTCCGAAAGCATCGTTCTGCAGTTGACCATCTTGTTGCTCTCTCCACTTATATCATGAACAATTTTCTCCGGAAATGCCAAACAGTAGCAATCTGGAGTGAGCATACGATACCTGTTTGAGGACAGGCATCCTCCACACACTGTTCTCTTGGGGCTTTCGAGGTCGGCTGCCCCTTTTTCTTTGCGAATTTATGGCAGAGCGCACATTTAGGTTGCGGGTGAACACTACTCTCTCCCGTACTTTCTCCCAAGAAAACGGGGTACCCCAGGGCTCTGTGCTGAGTGTTGTACTGTTTGCCATTGCCATAAATCCAATTATGGATTGTCTCCTTCCTGATGTCTCGGGCTCCCTCTTTGTGGACGATTTTGTAACTACTACAGCTCTCAACGGACCAGCCTTCTTGAACGACGTCTTCAAGGATGTCTCGATCGCTTCCACTCTTGGAGCATCGAAACCGGCTTCCGTTTCTCTCCCAGTAAGACCGTTTGTGTTAATTTTTGGCGACGTAAGGAGTTTCTTCCGCCCACCTTACATCTCGGTCCTGTCAACCTTCCGTTTTCAGACGTCGCTAAATTCTTGGGTCTTATGTTTGACAGAAAACTGTGCTGGTTCTCCCTCGTTTCCTATCTTTCGGCGCGCTGTCTTCGATCCCTTAACACCCTCCGTGTCCTGAATGGTACCTCCTGGGGAGCGGACCGAGTGGTCCTTCTCTGCCTCTATCGCGCCTTAGTGTGCTCGAAATTGGATTATGGAAGCATAGTCTACTCCTCTGCTCGGCCGTCTATTCTTCGGCGTCTCCACTCTATCCACCACCGTGGATTACGTTTAGTGTCTGGAGCTTTTTACACTAGCCCTGTGGAAAGCCCTTATGCTGAGACTGCTGAACCTCCGCTGTCCAATCGGCGAGCAGTCCTTCTGAGTCGTTATGCTAGCCATCTGTCTTCGATGCCTGATAATCCAGCCCATGACCTTTTTTTCGACGCCTCCTTTGATGTAGGGTATGCAGGCCGCTCCTCCTCCCTACTACCCCCGGAAGTCCGCTTCCGTCAACTGCTCCATTCTCTTTCCTTCCGCTTTCCTAAAACCTTCTTGACAACTTGGGGTACAGCACCGCCTTGGCTCTTTCCCCGGATCTGCCTGCTCCGTGACCTTTGTCGATTTCCCAAGGATGGTACCCCTACACTTGTTCATCATCGGGCATTTGCTGCTCTATGTGCACAAATGACGGACGCCACATTTATTTACACTGACGGCTCGAAAATATCGTTAGGTGTAGGGAGTGCCTATATTGTTGGCGACACCCTAAATCAATTTCGGCTTCCCGACCAGTGTTCGGTTTATACTGCGGAGCTTTACGCTGTTCTCCAGGCTGTCCACTACATCCGCCGCCATCAGCGGATACAGTACGTAATCTGCTCAGATTCTCTCAGCTCTCTCCTCAGTCTCCAAGCTCTCTCCTCAGTCTCCAAGCTCTTTATCCTGTGCACCCTCTGGTCCACCGGATTCAGGACTGTCTGCGCTTGCTCCACCTGGGGGGCGTCTCGGTGGCGTTCCTCTGGCTCCCGGTACACGTTGGTATCTGTGGCAATGAGGCGGCTGATATTGCAGCCAAGGCTGCAGTCTCTCTTCTTCGGCCAGCTATTCCATCTATTCCTTTCGGCGATCTACGGAGCGTTTTATGTCGTGTTGTTCATTTATGGCACGCGCATTGGTAAACACTTCCCCATAATAAATTGCAGGAAGTGAAAGCTCTTCCTTGTGCTTGGACCTCTTCCTCCCGAACGCGTCGTCGGGAGGGGGAAATTTTAACTAGACTCCAGATAGGGCACTTTCTTTTTAGCCATCGACATCTTTTAAGGGGCGATCCTTCCCCACTCTGTCCCCACTGCTCTCAGCTGTGGACGGTAAGACACCTTTTAATTGCTTGCCCCTATTTTAATCCGTTACGCTCCCATCTACAGCTATCGCCTGATCTATCGTCGATTTTAGCAGATGACACGCGCTCAGCCGACCGCGTTCTCCAGTCTATTAGTGCCAGTGAAATGACGTGAGTTATTTGAAGCTTTTTTTGGGGACAACCAACCACTTTCTGTAGTGGATTTTTAAGCCTTCCTTCTGCTTTTAGTTTCTCCAATTTTATGACTTTGTTCCCATTGCTGCTGGTTTTCAATTTCGGTTTTTTACGGTTTCCTAAGTCACGGGCTGGGCGCTAATGACCATAGCAGTTTTGCGCCCTAAAACCAAAACAAAAAATAAATAAATAAATAAATAAATAAAAACACTAGAGGATAGGGCCAATAATATTTGTGAACCAGGCTACTTACAAGAACTAAATCATTTACGAATGGCTTTTGCGAAAAATCGTTATACGAAAAACGAGATTAACCGAGCACTTCACCCAAGTAGAAAAATTCCTAAAAATAGGAGACAGCAACAACCATCAGCTGGAAAAGTATTTCTTCCGTTCATCCATAACATCACGGATCGCATTGGGAAAGTACTAACCAAGTTTCAGGTGTAGACTATTTTCAGACCTACTAAGAAAATTAGTGAACGCCTAAGATCAACAAAAGATGCTCGTCACCCCCTAGCCACCCCAGGGGTATATAAAATTCCATGTAGTTGTGGCAGGGTTTACATAGGAACTACAAAAAGAAGCATCAATACACGTTTGACAGAGCACAAAAGAAACTGTCACTTGGGACATATCGACAAATCGGCAGTAGCGGAACATGTTTTTAAGGATGGAGATCATGAAATAAAATTTGGTGAGACAAGCACGCTAGCGAGGACGTCGCATTATTATACACATATGTATAGAGAGGAAATTGAGATTCACAAACATCAATACAATTTTAATCGTAAAGAAGAAGGATTAAAATTGGTCAAGATATGGCGGTCGACGTTGCATCAATCACGTGACAATCGATTGCCTGCAATCGAGAGAACAGACGATAGCCAGAGATAGCTGCACATAAACACCACATGACATTCGGTGGCGCCCTATACGATCTCCATATAAGCGGCGGCCCCAGCTCCTAGTAGCCAGTCATCGTCTCACCTCTGAAGATGTTCTCCGTAGTTGAGAACGAAACATCAGGGAGAAGAAGTTCTACAGATTGCCCACGGCAATTTAGCCCGGAAGTGTTTACTGATGAAGACACTGGCTGTGGAAGCCTACATGGGATTAAATGAGCTGAAATTTGAAGGAAGAAATTTACACAAATGTCGACTCACAGACAAAACGCAACTAGTTTATTTTAATATGAAGCCTTAAAGACAGGCCAGAGGCAACCTTTTGCATTTAGATACAATGCAAATTAGAGAAGTACACAAAATTTTGTATTTTGTCAGGCAACAAGGACAGACAGTTAATTTGAATTTTTCACAATGCAATATAAATGACCGTTATATGCATTCAAACTGAAAATAATCGTAAGGTTTACACTGCTGAGCACCAAAGTAAGTGAATTTAAACAGGAAAGCACTATTACAATAACACTAATTTATGTATCTGACCTGGGCTCTTGTTTTGGTCTGTCAGAGCTGACAGTACTCACTGCTGGTTTGTCATTACACACAGCTCTAATCTGAAGCTTGCAATTTGTACTATTAGTGCCAGATTCTACTTGGGAATGACTGGCAGGAGTAAAATAAGCACTCCTCACTTTAAACATTAAACAGCAAAGAGTGAGCTTATCAAAAGTCTATCAGTAGGGAAGGCCAGCCAAATTTTGTGTATGATGTGGCTATCACAATCCTGATACAGATTGGCAAAATACCTGTTCACACACTGCAGGAATCTTACTTGTCACACCACAGAGACTTCCTCATCACAAGCACACAATATAGGCCCACAATGCCAGGATCTGCAACTCGTATTGCACACTATCTGCCTGTCCCCACTATAGTTTGGACACTAGCATTCCATTCTCACCTCATGAGCTGCTATTTGAAAACTGCTTGAGTTGGAGCCTGTGCAGGCCTGGGGTGCCACACTGAACGTTTACACGGTAACAGTGGCAAATAGTGCAGAATTGATATAGAAATGTCACATCACATTAATAAGTAATTTTAGATAAAGTATTTACTTTTGAATCTGTATTACCAAACCTGTAGCCTATCTCTTGCGTAAATGTGACTTGAATAATGCAGTCTATATAAATAAACAGTATTTCAAAGTTTTAAAAGTTGTGAAAAAAATGGTGAATGCTTTTGTTTGAATGAGCCAATACTAACTGCAAAATTGAAGCTATGACAATTATGTATGAATAACAAAAACCCATAATCAGTGGTGGACCCTGGACAATATCTGTTCATTGTACAAATACCATTAACATCAAAGTATTAATGACTAATACGTGGGGCTCTGAAAAATTCTCATTTGTGATATGTGTGAATTTAGATGGAAATTGTCATGAATTGTGAAATTAACTGACTAAATGTTATTTTGTAGTGAAATCTATCCAGATGAACAGAACTGTTTTATCAGTGATTGTTAGAAAAATCTTTATTTCTTACATATAAATATCAAAAAATGAATGCAAATATTACAAAATTGTTTTCCTGCTCATCTGCCGTAACTTACATTGTTTTCACATTTAGAGCAAACTGCCATGCATTGCATCAAACAGAACTTACAACAAAGTCATCCTGTATCCTTCTGCAGGCAATAAATGATTCTTTCTGATATACAACCAGTCTCTGGCTACTGTTATTGCACTTCTTCTGGCAAAGCTTGATTTAGAAAGATAACATACGCAAAAAGTGTTTCCAAATTAAAAGTGCAGGAAAGCAACCACATATCAGTGAAATTGACACTGTTGCTGTGGCAGTTCTGTGCAGTTTAATGGTCTGTACAAGATACGAGCCAGATAATCTGATGGGGGACTCTGCTGAAGGACAGCTCAAAAATGCAGAAATGTACATTAACTGTTAGCTAATGTTGAAATTTTAGACAGTTTAACATGAATGTAAATAGGTGACAGGTGCTCTGAATTGTACTTGAATCACACAGATAGAGAATGGACCTGAACTAGTTCACCTACAACAATGTCAACCTCAGGAAAAAATTGAGACACACTACTTAATGATTTGGGTCATGGGTTACTCATCATTTGCTCTTTGAGAATGAGTGAAGAAGATACTTTATCCTAGTCAGTCACACAGTTCAGTAACAAACCTAAGTCCACCTGAAGGCATCAGGGATCCCTTAACTGTGTGTGTTATGTTTCCACAGAACACAATTATAGGATGGCTGTCCTCTGAGAGGGAGGTGGGGTTTGCTTCCCCACACCAAATACTCTTCCCTCTGGCAGTCATAATTCTAATTTATTTATGTTCATGGGCAACTTCCAATTAATAGTGACCACACTCTGCACTACAATTATTTGAAAACAAAACTTGATGACATTTCACACACCAAACATCTTCACCTAACATGTGGATGGTTATTTCTGGTTCTACCACTAAGCAAAGTACATTGTCAGTTCTGTGATGTACGGATCCCATGGCTATGAGTGCCCATGGAAGTTGGAAGTCAATATTATGCAGATTCTTAAATTCCAAAGGAGTAATGACACTGAGAAACACTTTAAATTGTAGAAGCGGTCTGATTTCCAGCAGAAAAATGCCACTGCTTCCCAATAGAAACATTAATTTGTTGAAAGCTTAAAGACAACTGAAGGAAGTGAACAAAGTACCATCTCAGAAAGAACCTTTAGAAATCTATGCAGAAGCGAACACTAAAGTCAAAGAGTTCTTCAATTACCACTTATTTTAATGGACAATTGCAGTCTACTAAGGCTTTGTCTTCAGACACGTAGCTTGACAACCTTTCAAACTCTGACAGTTAGTCAGACAAATAAAATTGTGTGTGTATTTTGCTAAAAATAGGTGAATTGTTCTGAATTTGGCCAAAATCTTATGCTACATTTTCTGGTCTGTAATAATTCCATCTCCTAAGTGAGTTAAATAGCTTCACATTTATTTAGAAAGGTGAGCAGAAAACAAATCCATGGCTAGCATGTGTCAGCAGTGATGCATTCTGAACAAACTAATCAAGTTGTAATTTGTAGTTACAGTCATCAGTATTTTTTAAAAATGAATAAGAATGAGACAAAACCGTTGACTAATGTAAGGAAAAAATGAGTATGTAAATAAAATTTGGTCATTGTCTCCTCATGGTTGAATGGTGAATGATAGTTGGGGTTTCCCAAATTTTTAGTAAACAAACAGAAATCTTTAAAAAAAAATCTGAATTCTAAGTTGGGTGAAAATCTTCTGAAGAATTTCCTCAGTCTTACATATTCCTTCCAGGACTTTCATCATCACAGTCATGTTTTTCTGAGCTATGTCTCTCTCTACAAAACAAATGTCCACTTGATTTTAGGAAAAATGTTTCATATGAAACTAGATCTAAAACCGTAATGTTTTAAGCTGTGAAATGATGACAGTGCTCTTTACAAAGTTGTACTTTTCATTACACACACAAATACAACATAACATTGAGAAAACACGTGGTTAACATTTCCCTCTCCTCTCTGTTCTGCTTTGGAAACATTTGTACTTAGTTACTTACATACTCTGCACGCCACTGTATGATGAATGGCAGTGTGTACCTTGCACCACTACTAGTCATTTCTTTTCCAGTTCCACTCACAAAATGAGTGAGGGGGAAGAAGACTGTGTATATGCCTCCATATGTGCCCCAATCTGTTATGTTGTCTTCACACTTGCTATGCAAAATGTACATTAATGGTGATAGGATCTTCCTGCAGCCAGCTACAAGTGCCGGTTTCTTAAAACGTCTCTGCAGTGTTCAGCAAAAAGAATGCTGTCTTCTCTCTAGGAATTCCCATTAGAGTTCATGGTGCATTTGTATACTACTCAAATGTCAATTAGGCCTACTGGTAACAAATCTAGTGGTGCATTTCTGAATTACTTAACTTATTCCCTGGTGGGGAGTCTTTCTTACATGCTGGTTCCATTTTGTATTGCTTTGCAACATTATGCCTAGATATTTGTTTGACATAACCAAGTCAAGCAGCATACCACTAAAAATGAATTCAAATATTATACAATTGTTTTCCTGCTCGTCTGCAGTAACTTACATTTTTTTCACATTTAGTGCAAACTGCCATGCATTACATCAAATAGAACTTACAACAGTGCCTCCTGCAGGCAGTAAATGATTCTTTCCAATATACAACAGCATCAACAACAAATGACAACAGATTGCTGCAAGCTCTGTCATATTGTCTATGCATATATTGCACTTCACCTGGGGTAATCCTAGAGGTATCCTCATCTGAGAGGAACACTCGCCATCTGGGATGATGTACTGGGTCATACGTCTTGAGGAGTCTTGGGGTCTCTCACATATCTGAGAACCCTTTCCGTACACTTTTGCCTCTGTCAAAGGCCCGGCCAGGTGGAACATGGCAAGACAGTGCAGATCATGCCACTATGAGTGACTAAGACATTCACTGGTGAGGTACACTGCACAAAAGTGGGTCACTGTGGAAACAGACACCAAAAAATCAGCTGTCACACTGGGGAAGTGGCTGAAACCTTGTCAGCAAGTCACAGATGTGCCATAGTATGACAGACCTGCCTCCTGCCACAGTCACCACAGGGCAGTCAACTGCACAAGTGGACACATGTGGTCGCTCCGGCCTGTGGCAAATCTGTATCTCGAGATGGCTGGCACAATACGCTAATGAGCGTTTTGATAGTATGGACTCGATGCTGTGGGCTGAGTCCATAGGCCATACTACCAGACCTTGTTCTGTCTGGCCAGGTCTTATCTCTGCAAGGGATCTCTCTGAGAAATACTTCTGCAAATCTAGGGATATTGAATCTGGTGGCTGCCCTTTGTCCAATGCCTGTAGGGTACTGTGTGAGAAAAGGACAAGCACAGTTGTGCACAAGTGTTGGCTTCTAACTTGGAGCTGATCTGTGGACGTGAGCTTTCATTCTTGAGGAAATTTATTACATTTGAACTTCAGAACATGTTGGAGAATTCTGCAGCAAACTGATGTTACACACTTTGGTCTGTAATTCTGTGGGGTCTGTTCTTTCAGCCTCCTTATTTACAGATGTCACCTGCACTTTTTTCAAAGCACTGAGGACACTGAGCCTTCACATCATTTGCCAAGAGTATGGTGCATTTGTGTTCTGTGAGTTTACCATAACACTGCTACTGACGTGCACAACTCGGTGATTACACATGGTCATTTATCTTTTTCACTCAGTTTTCTGTGTCTTGCTGTTAGCCATTAATTATATCCTTAAATTTCATATCTATTGACTAGGCATGCAAACTTCATTTGCACTATCTTTACTAAAGGCACAACCTCTCCCATCTATGAACTCAAATTGGTAGATGTGGAGTGAAACTGTATTTCCTCTTCTGATTTACTTCTTATTCTTTCAGCAATATACACTTATTTTTATGAGGATCAGAAGCTTGACACCATTGGACAACATGCTGCTATTGATAACATTGTTGTGTAACTCTCATGTAAACAAAATGTCACTTTATATGACAGAGAGGTGACTGAGCAGCAAGGTATGTGTCAGTTACATAATTTGTGTATGCATCCACATCCACACTATGCAAATTGCTGAAGTGTTTGGCACAGAGTATATCAGAGTGTAACAACTGTTACTGCTTAAACCATTGTGTGCGCCCTGTAATTAGTGTAATTTTGTGTTCCCAGTCCCCATGGGAATTATCTGCAGGGGAATGTAGTACATTTTTAGATTCCTTAATTATGGTTCTTCAAAATTCTGTAAGCGAGCTTTCATGGGCTCTTGATGTTGACATTAAAGTGTCTGCCATTACAAGTTCTTTAGCATGTTTGTGACACCCTTGGATATCTGAAAGAAACTTGTCACTATTCGTGTTGTCCTTAGTATGCATCAGAGATTGGAAACATCGTGAATGTGTTTGTCAAGGTTCGCGTACATTATAAATTGAGGTACTCTTTCACCTCGGTGCTGTACTGGTTTCCATTCCCCATGGTAAAGTTTCAGGAGTATGATGGATCTGAGGATGGTGACACTGGAGTCACTTCCTACTTATCAACTCATTCTCCTGCGGAAGCATGCAGGAGTGCAAGGCTGGTTCTGACTTGGTACAGTGCACAATCTTCTGTCACAAAGTAGCATGATGGAGTTAAAGTGACTGATTGTTGGAATTGTATTGCCTCTAACAAAGGTATGTATGATGAGACTGTGGACTGTGTAAAAAGAGAATTAAGTTATGTGGTGTATAGCATTGATAAAGTGCTCCTTCAGAGAAAAAATGTCTGAAATATGTTCAGTGCCCTAGTTCATTAGGACATACTTCAGACAGAAACAAATTGTGTCTAATGAAAAAAGGAGTTGTACTTCTGTTTGTTGCTCCTCCACCATGAGACAACAATGTCCACTATCAAACAAAAACTGGGTAGAAAGCAATGCCACTGTTCTGTCCCTGTGACCAAAAATGTGCTGTCTGTGTAGTCTTCTGATCTTGGTGACGTGTTTATGAGCTAATAGTGAACTGGGTAGCTTATCATTTCTTTCTTTAACTTTTAGCATTGGTATGCCAATTGGGCAAACTCAGGTACTCACCCTCCTTCATATGCTTGTACTCAACAAAACCAGAGCGACTCATTTTCATTAAACTGGGGAGCAGCACAAACTCAGGAGTTGAGTCTCTGAGTGTATGGGGAATATGAATTTGGAGATGCAGTAGGACCCTTCAGCGAGTTTAAAGTGAGTACACAGAGCTGATTTTTGATCCTTCAGTATGTGTTTAGTATTCCCTGTTAGCTTATTCATTATAGGTCTCTCACAGCCTAGCTGTATTTGGCAGTGGGTCACAGAAAGTTCCCAAGCAGACCCCTTTGGTGACTGTGTTTTTTTTTCAGTATCCTGCCAATGAATGAATGAATGAATGAATGAATGAATGAATGAATGAATGAATGCCACCTGCTTTATTTGTAACTGAGCGTGTGTGATCATTTAATTTTATAGCCCCACAAATTGCTGCACCCATATATTTGTATAAACTGGCTCATTCAGTTTAATTCATTATGATAATGGTCCAAATTTCTCATCCTTTATACATTTTGTGAAGTTCAAAAATTCATGTATCATTATGTTTAAAGCAAGTTACTTGTTCTTGTACCACTTTGAAAGGTTGTCAAGATCTGATTGTATATTTGAGCAGGTTTTTCCCAGCTCCAGTATAGATAACTGCATGTTCTGATGACTGCCTGAAACAATTAATATCATCTACTAGGCTATTATTATAAGACATAGACAGACAAACCAATTTCCTGGAGCACACTCAAAATTGATTCTGTATGGAGTGAGCATAAAAGAACAATTTTGAAAAGTTGTAAAACTAAACAGTGAGACATATTCACTTTAAACATTATCCTTAAGCTCTGAAAGTTTTTTATGGGTTATGGGGTTTGGTATGTGCACTGAGTTACATGGTAGATGTTAAGATATTCACACTCTTCACAAACCTAATGTGATGTCAGTGGTGACACAGGACTGCAGCTGCAGTTCAGTGTCATAATTGTGAAGAATTTGGCTGGGATGGGATAAATACCTTCTTTCACATAATCCAGTAAAGGTAGCATTTTGGATTGCAAGAAGTGGAGTAGTTTTGATTTCCAGGTCTGTTATATGTGCTGTACGTTCTGATAAATAAAAGCTTTAAATATTCTCCCCTTGTATTTTATCTGCATCTTCCAGATGTCACTAAGAAATGGCACATTTTCAGTGTTTTCTCAGTAACTCACTTCCAGTGCATTTTTGGCAAAACTGTGTCATTATCAGTTTGAGTGTGTTGAATTTCCTGAGAGTTTCATACATAACATTCTGGAAAATTTCAGATAGCTGCTAAGATATGAGGCTGTCAAAATTACAAAAAAATTACAAGAAACGGTAAAAAGTTAGATATGTCAGTAGTTCTGCATTAACAACTCTTTCAGTGAAGTTTTGTGCACAGTGAATAATAATCAGTGTTGGATGGGATTTACTTTCCCTCCAGATACATAAAAAAGAATTTAAGTACTCCCTTTACAAGCAGAGAAACATTTAATTAACAATTTGCCGATGTAGACCCTAAACTGAAAATACCATGCTCAGTCAAAAATCCTGTTGGTTGAAGTAATATCATCTATAAGCCTATGTATACATTACAGGTTTTTTTTTGTTTTCAAGAAGGACCTTACAACTTTGAAAATTTGTATAAACTCATTCATAGTACTTGCAGAGGTGACTGTAGTGTCAATTTGAAGGGAAATACGTGAAGATTTGACTCGTGTAGTTTGCTAGTGTAGTCACATAGTAAGGAGCACTAGTGGCAGTTGTGTTAAAGGTGAATTCCATCACTGGACTTCAGCATGCTAGCTGTGTTTTGGTTAGAAGAATTGAAGTCGGCAACAACAGTTCAACATAATTTCCATACCAAATACACTAAAGGTGCTCCTACTAGGCCTACCATTTATGAGTGGCATAAATGCTTTGTAGAAAGAGGGTGCTCAGTAAGACATGCAAAATCATCAGGTTGTCCAGGCAACATCTGATGTTGTCAGTGAGTGAGTGAGATGAATTTTTGTCAGCAGCCCTACAAAATTGACGTCATGTGCATCTCGTGAACTACAAATCTCACATATGAGTGTCTGACATATGTTAAGAAACCATTCACATTTGAAACTGTACAGATTGCTGATTGTAAAAACAATGAGACAATGATAAAACTTCACACGAGAACTTCTGTGTGGATATGGTAAACTGTTTACATGAGTATGAACATTTCTTGGACAAAATCATCTTTTCTTTTATGAAAAGTTGACTTTTCACTCAGTGACAAGGTTAACACACATAACTGGGATTTGGGGAAGTGAAAATCCACATTAAACATTGCAATATATTTGTGATAGTCCTAAACAGAATGTTTTTTGTGCACTGGACAAGAACAAAGCATACAGCCCCTTTTTTCCACAAGAGAACCATCAATGGGATAGTGTACCTGTATATGTTAAAACAATTTTTGATACCACAAATCGATGAGGATGGCCAAGAATGAAATGTTTACTCCATGCAAGGTGGTGCACAATGCTTCTACCTGGCTGTTGTCTGGGGTTTTCAGACCAATTGATTGGCAGTGATGCACCAATTGCATGGCCCCACATTTCCCAGACATGATGCCACTCAACTTTGAGGATTTATCAGGGAGATTGTGTTTGTACCTCCTATGCTGGCTTTTCTACCTGAGCTTACAGCAAGTATTTACACCACCACTGAGCAAGTTACACCTGCACTGCCACAGTGAGTTTGTGAAAAATTGACTTCCAATGGGATGTGTGCAGCATAACAAATGGAAGCCACATAAATCATCTTCAGTCCAAGGAAAAAGAACTTGATATTTCATGCCCATGCAATAAATCTTGTGACAACAAATACAGTTGTGAAAAAGCAGAACTGCACTGTACCTATTTATTGTGTATTTGCAGAACTGCAATGTATGTGCTCATTGTGGATGCAAAGCATTTGGTAATGCACCAGATGTTGAATTCAACATGGGAGAAGATGAGTTCACTAATTCACTTTGTACTGGTTGATGTAAAGATTGTACTCATACACATGAATTAGATCTGAGCCAAAACATAAGTCGATGAATTTTCAACTTATTGTATATATCATTAAAATAAAGCTTAATGTGCATTTTAACTGTATTTTGTTGAAATGTAAGTGTATATATTCTCCAGAAATAACATCAATGGTATCTTTGAGTCAGGATGCTTAGAGTTCATTTTCACTAAAATTGTTAATGCAACATTTCTCTGGATGGGTAGGGAGTACTAACAAATATTTTGTATGAATCGTAAAGGAATGTAAATCCTCCATAACATCAGTTACTAAGTTACAGACATATCTCACATTTTAAATTCCTGGAAGTAGTTTCCAGAGTTCTTGGTAGCTGTCTGAAATTTTCCAACATCTTTTATATGAAA
This sequence comes from Schistocerca nitens, assembly GCF_023898315.1. Classification (NCBI taxonomy): domain Eukaryota; kingdom Metazoa; phylum Arthropoda; class Insecta; order Orthoptera; family Acrididae; genus Schistocerca; species Schistocerca nitens. Next base: position 1,162,306,390 of record NC_064615.1, on the reverse strand, counting down.
CTTCTAGGGAATTTAATGACCTTAAAAATTGATGATGGCAAACTTTTACCTAAAACACACTAGAAGACAGGTTGTTGTTGTTGTTGTTGTTGTTGTGGTCTTTAGTCCTGAGACTGGTTTGATGCAGCTCTCCATGCTACTCTATCCCGTGCAAGCTTCTTCATATCCCAGTACCCACTACAACCTACATCCTTCTGAATCTGCTTAGTGTATTCATCTTTTGGTCTCCCTCTACGATTTTTACCCTCCATGCTGGCCTCCAATACTAAATTGGTGATCCCTTGATGCCTCAGAACTTGTCCTACCAACCGATCCAGTCTTCTGGTCAAGTTGTGCCACAAACTTCTCTTTTCCCCAATCCTATTGAATACTTCCACATTAGTTATGCGATCTACCCATCTAATCTTCAGCATTCTTCTGTAGCAGCACATTTCAAAAGCTTCTATTCTCTTCTTGTCTAAACTATTTATCGTTCACATTTCACTTCCATACATAGCTACCAGTCTACATTTTATATCCACTCTACTTTGACCATCATCAGTTATTTTGCTCCCCAAATTGGAGGATAGGATAGGATAGGATAGGATAGGATAGGATAGGATAGGATAGGATAGGATAGGATAGGATAGGATAGGATAGGATAGGATAGGATAGGATAGGATAGGATAGGATAGGATAGGATAGGATAGGATAGGATAGGATAGGATAGGATAGGATAGGATAGGATAGGATAGGATAGGATAGGATAGGATAGGATAGGATAGGATAGGATAGGATAGGATAGGATAGGATAGGATAGGATAGGATAGGATAGGATAGGATAGGATAGGATAGGATAGGATAGGATAGGATAGGATAGGATAGGATAGGATAGGATAGGATAGGATAGGATAGGATAGGATAGGATAGGATAGGATAGGATAGGATAGGATAGGATAGGATAGGATAGGATAGGATAGGATAGGATAGGATAGGATAGGATAGGATAGGATAGGATAGGATAGGATAGGATAGGATAGGATAGGATAGGATAGGATAGGATAGGATAGCCATTTCTTGGTGGGGTTTTCAAGATGGTAGATAACACACAAGGAAAGATGTTCCAAAACGTAGATTTTTCACAGGAGGGGTAATACATAAAACATACCTGAAAACTAAAAGCTATTCCACATTTGGCAATCAATACCCTTTGTCAGAGCTTTCTACTAGGCTATAAAACCATTGAAAAAACACAAGTGATTCAATCTGGTAACAATCATGGCCATGTGCATCACAAACCACCACTACCACCAGTGTGGCAGAGTCATTGCCCAGGCAAATGTGCAGCTGAGAGGAAGGGAGGAGTTGCACCACCTAATTATGGGGTGAAGTTAGTTGGATTCTTCTTAAAATTGAGGCGGAATCACTAAAAGAATCAAATAATGGTAACATGGCTATGGCAGTTTTCTCCATGAAAAAGAAGGGGCCATAAATCTTTTCACTTGACACTGTGCAGAAACGTTAAAATTTTGCAAATCTTGTTTGTTTGGTGAATAAATGGCGATTTGGTGTTCCCAAAAAGTGGATCTTACGCAGACTGACTTCACTGTTAGAGTGAAACATTGCTTCATAAAAAAAATAGAAAAATATCTTTGTGTCATCGTGGTCTGTGCTTGCCAACATCTCAGTGCAAAAGTCATATTGTGCAGCATAATCTCACAGCATTAGTACCTGTACCAACTGCAATCTGTAAGATTTTAAGTCTGAACATTTACACAGTATTTTGGAAACTACTGTTAACGAAATGTATCAAAACGTGCTACATGTGTCAATTTCTGTGTACTTCACTATACAGCTCAAATCTGATTGAGATTTTCCTCTGGCATGGAAGACGGACTTCAAAACTAATGGTACGAGGAGTGTGGCTCTCAGTGAAAGTGTGTGTGAAATTCTGAATGGTGATCACTGACTCCCTTTTTGCTAACTGGAGGACATACCAGTTGCACTGTTGTGGTGTAATTGCCAATTTCTACACTCGAACACTCTTGACATTAGTCCATGACAAAACAAATTTTTGAAAGTACAGAATTGTTAATTGTTCTCAATCAAATAACATATGAGACAGTCAGCCCCATCTCTTAAATAATGGGAGCTGGAGCGAATGAGAGGTGCTTCCTCTCCAGGAGGATAGGTAGCTTGAAGCTCCTACTTGATGGAACTGCCTCATTTCTCCAGAAATCCCTCCTATTTCTAAATGAATATGAGCCTAAGAATACTGGTTACACAGTGTGGGGTCCCATCACTAACTGAGCTTTTCCATCTGCAGTGCTGCATAGACCTCGGCAAAAACGTGCTGAGGTTCCACAACGGCAGAGAGACACCCTTTCTGCCACCATGTGGTGAAGTGTCCACGCCCAGGGAGGCCTTTGCAGCTGTGCCGGCCGAGAGGCCAGAGGGCCCCGAGCCTATGCACACCGCCCAGGACTCACGTGCTGGTGCAGCACCACCCCTCGGTGAGTTCAATACTGCTCTGCTCTGCTCTGCTCTGCTCTGCTCTGCTCTGCTCCGCTCCGTATTGTATCTTCCTGGCTTTGTATTCATAGAGCCAGCACAGCTGGCATGTGGTTAACTGAGTTTGCTAGTTATTTACATTTTCTGTGAACTGTACCTACCATGGTCAGCATGATGTTGAAATTTTAGTAAATTATCTTAAGCTTTCTTTACTCCCATACAATAATTTGAATTTGTTCCATCTACTATGTATTCCAGGTGTGTCTCCCAGGAGTTGTTACACATGTTTCACCAGATATTTCCAGTTTGTTTTTGCACTATGTAGCTGCAGTTGGCTGAAACAAATAATACCGATTCTATCTTTCGGGCAAAATTCAGTGTTTTTGGAAAGTGTCAGTTTGTTCCCTTTTACAAACAAAATTTTTCTTGAAGTGGAAATTTAGAAGCCTATTCTATAGAGCATCTCAAATTAGTTTAGTGTGATATTCTTTTAATTGATATGTATTAGTGGGGACAGTGATACACAAAGAATAACCACTACTCCAGAAGTAACAGTACTGCCCAAGTATACTGATTGCTACTGCAGTGCGCCAGTGCTCCTCAGTCACTGCACAGATATTGGTTATTCTGTGTGTCTCAATCTGCCTGTTCATATGAACTGATAAAATGAGTATCATGTTACAGTAAATGAGAACTGCACTATGACACGTGCAATTAAAATACTGTTTCCGAAAGCGTTTTGCTTGTAAACATAAGTATGCTTCCTGAAGACCGTATGTATCTCATGAAAGACATGATCATCAGTATTTATTGCAGTTGACTCCATGTTCACATTGAAAAAATGAAATCACTAATACCTGCCGAAACACCAGAGAAAATTAATCTGATCATCATTCAGAAATTCTTGAAAGTTATAAATGTTGTCAAGCATATGAATTATTATTTGCTGTTTGAAATTAATTACAATTCATACTACATTTCTTAAATCACCATGTGGTCAAAGATTTTTGTAGCTGAAATAGAAACCCACCCCAATTGCACCAAGTATTATTAAGACATATCTGACACAGCAGTAATAATTATATACCCAAACGTTCCACATGTTTGACTCCATCTATTAGTGTAAACCATATAAAAATCCATTCAATAGTTACTGATATTAGTCTTCACTTAGACAGAAAAGTGGAAGAAGAAGAAGAAGATGATGATGATGATGATGATTGCATAGATTTTAGCAATAATTATTGTATGGCACATTGTGACCATGTCCCTGAACTATGCCACTGGGAAAGGGGATCTACAGTTAAACACAGAATCTGAACCGTGTGCTGATTCAGGCAAACATTAAAATATTTGAGGTGTGAATATGAAGTTAAAAAGCAAACTGAAACGTCTGTGCTCAGTCACAGTCAATGCCACAGCTTTTCACTTTCTGAGCCCATGCTCTGCTAGCCCACCAAGCCCGACAAAGAGCCTGGTCAAGCTAGGTTGCTATTAGCAGTTGAATCAGCTGTGTGCTGCTTTTCCTGAGAGACACCACTTCCTCAGTATCTGAGCAACATTTACATGTTACTGCTGCCAGGAGCTGTCATTCAAAACACAAAATAAATATGGATCAGATAATGGCACATGTACTACAGGCTCATTGTCAGTGGTGATAAAATATAAGCAAAGACTTCCTCATGATTGTTTATTAGTGAAAGCCATATGAAAATCCCTGTAATAGTTTCTGAGATTGGTCTGAATCAAATAGAAACTGTGGCAGGGGACTTTGATTTACATTATGTGTCGATATAGATGTGTACAATCTACTCCTTTCTTTGCTGCTCTGAGGCTGAATGACAGATAGTGTAAATTGACAATATTGAAAGTGGTCTTCGCAGAGCTTCCAGTTGTCCTCACTGTTGTGTAAAGATTATGGGAGCTGACGCAAGGATTATATGGTTATCTTGGAGAAAGCCTTTAATGAGATTATTCAAACAGAGAGCTGAATTACAAGCTTTTATAATTTGTCATTTCTTTCAGATTAAGACAGTTTGAGTCATGTCTTCATTGTTTGTACTTACTTTTTGACATATATATTTTGAAACTTTAATGAATTATATCCATCTGTACAAGGAAAACAGAAAATAGTTATCAATACTAATAAGAAACAAAACAGATTTTTGTATTTCTTCTGTTGGTAAGGGAAAACTTCAAAGCTTTCAGACATGAAATATTTGAAGAATTGGTAGAGTGTCTCGACAGTGGGAATATTTCTTTGTGGGATGTGTTTTCATGAACAACAGAATACAAAATGGAAAATGAATTCATGGGTTCAGAATGCTTTATTTGCTGAAACCAGAAAATTTGTGGAACAAACCCTTTGCAGAAATGACATCAGATTAAAGCATGGAATCATTATTCAAAACAGTGTCACTTGATTTTTGGTGCAGGGTTTGTGATGATTGTCCACAACAGAGTATGAACCTGCAAAGACAAAATACACCAACCCTTATATAAATGTTGATATTAAACTGTTGGTCAAAAATGAGGGGGAAAAAAGATTGTCATGTCCCGTGAAATCAATTTATTAGTGGAATCAATACAGTGCTGTTTTTGTGTGTTGTATTAAGGTGTGGTGGTTTGTATATTGTCGTAGATGACAGTGGTATATAAAGTACAGTTTTTGAATGATTTTCATCAAATGATTATAATTTAAGAATGATTCAGGTTTTGCTTAATGTAAGGCTTCATAAAATATTTAGTGTCTCAAAAGATTTGTCACTAAACAAGGTTGAGAATTTTTGGTGGAACTGATTCCGCCTCTAGTATGACATCTGTTAACATTACTATTGTGTTCAGATTGTGAATAGTTTCCCGAACCAAACATTGTACAGCAGCAAATATGCTGTAGGCCTGTGGTCAATCTGGCCAATGGTTGGGACTCCCTTCCCAACAGTCACAGCTCAGCTGTTCATCATCATATTATTCCTATTATCCGCTTCTGGCCAACAATTTTTTTACTTTAATGTGGAGTTACTTCAGAAAATCCCATAAATCATTGACTCCAAATAGGAAAATTATGCCAGCTTTTTTAAATTTTATTTTCAAAAGTCTCTTATTAATTGTAATGCATACATTGCAGAGCTTGTTCAATATGAGATGCAACACATGATTTTCAGTTAGGTCCTCGCCAGTATTAAAAAGCTGACAGTTCAAAATGTTTTGTTTCATTTATTGCTTTGCCCTCAATCATTATTTCCGATGGTGTGGTCAAGGGATCTGCATTTACTGTTTCAGTTAATATTTCTGTTACAGGAATAATAAGCACAAAGAATAATTTGTGGTGCTCACCCATGGTCATCATGTAGATACCATTTCAAGGAACTATGGACTTTAAATTAATTGCCAAAATACTAATAAAATTCATAATAAATAATCTGCCATAATTTGAAAATAACAGTTATTACATACATAAAACATTAGAGGGGAAAAATATCTTTACTACCCAATATTAAAGCTGTCAGTGGCACAGAATGAAGTTCAATATTCAGAACAGAAATTTTTGATCATAACATAACTCTGACAGATAGTAAAGCAAGTTTCAAATCTAATTTAAAATAATTTCTGCTGGACAACCCATTCTATTCCATTGAATTGCTTCTTAAAACCAGTTGCTGGTAAAAAATAAATAAAAATTAAAGTGTTGATGAATGATTAGGACTAAAAATATATTCACCACTCGAGTGTCAATTTATAGAGCTCTATAGATGTGTTGGCATGTCACGTAATACCAACTGCATAATTCTGGCTGACTCCATCATTCATGACTGGGAGTAACAGACTATGATTCTGTGTGCACAGATTATATTATATTATATTAGATTAGTACTTGTTCCATAGATCATGAATACGACTATTCGTAATGATTCATAGTTCATCTGATCTGACACCTTCTGTTCTGTTGAAATATTATGGTGATAGTAAATCTCTCTGTCCACTCTACACTACATACATGGGGTCGCGTCAGAGATATAAAGGTCAACTTTTTTAAAATGGGTTGCTATAGTTTGGTACTTATTTTCTGATAGCAGCTATTGAGACAAATCCAGTAATGTGTAACAGTAAGGTCTTTGAAGGTCACAAATACGGCATGAACATCCATTTACAGAAGGTATTTGAAGTGATGACCATTGGTATCAATGCAGCGCTGCGATCTTATCATCATAGATGGAGTTGTATTCCTTATCACATCTGCACTCACCAAAGCACATGCTCTGAGAATTCTCTCTTCCATATCTTCAGGTGTAGTTGGAACATGTTTATAAATAATGCGTCTGTATTTTTTATTGTGGGGATTCTCAAGAGACATTAAATCCGGCAAATGAGCCCGCCATGACACATCTCCTCTGTGTCCAATCCAATGATTTGGGAATTGTCTCTGCAACTAATTTATAGCCATCAGTGAAAAAATGTGCTGGACACCCATCGTGTTGATAACACATTCTCTTCCTTGTTCATAGATTTCTTCCAATAAGAGACCTAATGTTTATTGCAGAAATTTGGTTTACTTCCTACCATTAAGATTACCTTTGATAGAATAAGGGCCTATAATTCAGTCCTCCAGAATCCCACACCATACATTCACCAAACACATTTTTTGGGGTGCAACTTGCCGCAGCCAACATGGATTTGCAGCTGCCAAATAATACATGTTATGCAGATTAACATTTCCATGGATAATGTGAATGTAGCCTCATCAGTAAATAGTCAAATTAATAAATGTGCCGTCCCTCTGAATGTGAAGTTGAGCACATCAGCAGAATTCAATGCGATGCATACAATCTGTACCAGTTAATTCTTGGTGGAGACTGATATGGTAAGAATGATATTTATGGTGATACAGAACATGACAAACACTACTCTGGCTCATGCCAGATTCCCTTGCAATTCGACATGAACTAACACAAGGACACCGAACAAAAGTGGCAAGAGTGCTAATTTCCGTTTCCTCGTTAGTAACTTTCCTTTGCTGGATATGTTCCCAGTGCGTTAAAGATTCAGTTGTTCTCAGTTTATCACACACACATTTAAATGTATGATGTGATGTGTAGGGTGAGTATGTTGAGGATATATTTCAGTGTATAAGTCTCTAGCTCTCACTGAATTTCGTTGGCATTATCCACAAATGAGAAACATATTGACCTGTTCTTTGAAGGAATACATCATTCACATTTGGTTGATTTGATAATACTAGTCTTACCATTCCTATTAGTCTTGTATTGCAAAACTTTTGAATGGTGTTCACATGTCAATGGCACGTTAGATGGATACCCCGTGTGTTAGGTGAATATTTACTGTTCGCACGATATATGAGAGATAATTGTCAGAGCGTGTGCTTTCATAAGTTCTGATGTGACAAGGAATACAACTCAATCCACAATAAGAAAATCAAAGCACTGCCTTGATATCAATGGTCATCACTTCGAACACCTTCTGTAAAAGGACATTTGTGACCTTTGTTGACCTTCAAAGACCTACCTGTTATGCATCACTGGATTTCTCTCGATAGACACTATCAAAAACTAAGTGCCAAACTATAGCAACCCATTTAAAAAAACAAAGTTGACCTTCATATCTCTGATGTGACCCCACCTAGCAACAAAAAACCATCATATTATGGCCGCCGGTGTCCCATGCAACATTTATCCCACAGACTTTTCAGCTACTATCATACTTTGAGTAATGCTAGGTGGCAATAGTTAGTAACTTAGCCTGGATACTGGTTGAAATTTACATTTGCATTTTAGTTCTTCACAATTGAAACAGTCTTAACCTTCGCACAAGCAACCTGCCCTTGCTTCACACATGCAGCACTACATTTCTACTGCTGGATGACTTGTCTGATGCAGTAGTAACTGATTATATGAACAAATCTTCATGAATCAGTGAATGAATGTGGTAGTGATAAATACATGAGAATATATAGTAGTTCCTGGTAATAACCTTCAAATACCTACTTCTATATCTACATTATGCAAACCACTGTAAAGTACACTGGGGACCGAATATCCCACTGTACATGTTACTAGGGTATTCCACCATATGGAGTGCAGAAAGAATGATGCTGAGGTTAGTCTGATCTTATCCTCATGATCACTATGGGAGTGATGTATAAGATGTTGTACTATATGCATGGAGTCATCACTGAAAGCCAATTCATGAAACTTGCTAATTAGGCATTCTCAGGGTAATTGGCATCTAGTGTAGTGTGTCAGTCAGTTCAGCTTCTTCAACATCTCTGTCAAGCCCCCACAGGTCAAACAAACCTGTGACCATTCATGTTGTCCTCCTCTGTATGCTTTCAACATCCCCAGTTAGTGCTATTTGGTACAGGTCCGATACTTGTGAACATTATTCTAGGCTGGGTCACCTGAATGATTTACTAAGCAATCTCCTTTAAACTGATAGGATGTTGCTGTATTCTACTAATATGGGCACACACAGTAGTGCAGTAAGTGCTTCAGTTCATCACAGTACAGCCAGTACACATGACACATTTCTAATATATCTAAAAACAAAGATGATGTGACTTACCAAATGAAAGTGCTGGCAGGTCGATAGACACACAAACATACACACAAAATTCTAGCTTTTGCAACCAACGGTTGCTTCGTCAGGAAAGAGGGAAGGAGAGGGAAAGACGAAATGATGTGGGTTTTAAGGGAGAGGGTAAGGAGTCATTCCAATCCCGGGAGTGGAAAGAATTACCTTCGGGGGGAAAAAGTACTCACGCGCCCGCCTGCCCAATCACACATATACAGACACAAGCAGACATTGTGTGTATGTTTGTGTTTGTTTGTGTGTCTATCGACCTGCCAGCGCTTTCGTTTGGTAAGTCACATCATCTTTGTTTTTAGATATATTTTCCCACGTGGAATGTTTCCCTCTATTATATTCATATAATTAATTTGAAACATTTCTAAACTACATATGAAACTTTTTTCATGAGTCAGTGAATCTGCTAGTAAACAGTGGTTCCTGAGATTAGGCCACACATATAGACAGAAAAGAACATTGATGGGGTTTATTTAGTATTATGTATCAGTACTGTGCATTTTGCATTTCCGAGAGAGAGAGAGAGAGAGAGAGAGAGAGAGAGAGAGAGAGAGAGAGACTTTTCTTCATTTTCTCTTCAGCATCTCAGTAGGTTTTATGGAACCATGGCAGACCTTGCAATTCTGTATGAAGCTCAGAGTTGGATTGAGGAATCATGGTCAGGGAATATTGAAGAATTGTGGTTCATGTGATGTACTGTTGGTTACGTCGAGCTAATTATAGATGAAATGAAGATTATTGAAGTAAAGAGTACACTGGAAAAATTTGAAGCACAGTAGTTAAAAGGGTTAAACTACATTGAAAGACTGTCTGGTAATTGATATTGAGAAACAATGTACGTAGAATACACAATAATGAGACATCAGTGGTGAACAGTTTTGTGGTGTCAACAAGTACGAATGACATATCTCTGTTGTCACAAGTTCTTTGACTCAGTAATCCAATAGCTCGTGCCATCTTGCTTATTCATTTTGCTATATGACATGCTATAATGTGGAAATCTGTATGAAATATACAGAGTCCTAAAAGACTGAGTGTGTTTTCCTTGGGCTTCAACCCAACAGATATACCACAGTTTCAGCACATGGAACTGTACCAAAATAAAGATGCAAGGGAGTGTTGTCAGACACTTTACATTCCAATGAAAGGTAAGAAGCTGGGTGCAGCAAGCTTTTCAAGAAGCCCACAGACATCCAAGAGTTAGTGGAATACATGCTGTATGGTTACAATTGTTAGGAAGTATTTTCCAGGAAATAATGTGAGAGGGTCATGCAGATACTGCAACACCCATAGGAAAGAAGTGAGAACTGTTAGCACATGCTGTCATCGTAAACTGTAGTTCTGCATCCATTGATGTTTCTAAAAGTTTAACAGGTCTTCACTTCTGAATAATGAAATCCTGTTAAAGTATCACTGCTGATTCTCTTCTTTTTGCAGATGCCACTTCAATTGCTCATAAAATAGTTCCCATTAAGACTGCCACTCCCGTCTGTTCCCTTACCCATCTGTAAGAATAAAGTAGTAGTGTTGTGATGTATTGTAATTTCCTGCCTGATGTTGCAGTTTTAATGCAGAAACAACAAAAATATACTAAGCCATAAACTTGTCCTGTCATCATTTTGTGTGAGGTGACCATGGGAGAAAGTTCCATAACAACCAGAATGAAATTTTCACTCTGCATTAGTGTGTGCAACAATATGAAACTTTCTAGCAGATTAAAACTGTATGCCAGACACAAAAATATGTGTAGTCAGTAATTGCTTTTATTCTAAAATTTTGGATGAATATAATGTGCATATTAATGTACAGTGTTTCGGACTGCACGACACGTGCACAAGTGCACGCACATGCATGCATGCATGCATGCATGCATGCATGTATGCTCGCACATAGTTTACAACATTTAAAATTCTTAAATTCAGTCAATAACTGTCTGAAATGCTGACACTTCAAGTTTTTTTGTCTCTTGACAATCTTTAGACGTGCAGCATGGAACAGATGTAAGAGTTTCAAGAACCTTAGATTGTCTTTGGGTCAATTTAAATTTGTGTGTGAAATCATTGACCTTGTTACAGTAACTCATTTTTTGTTTTTTCTTTTCTGTTAATCAGGAGAAGTTGCTCAACAAAGCAGCCGAAACAGGGTCAGGAGCCCCATGTTCAGGGTCAGGAGCCCCATGTCCAGGGGCAGGAGCCCCATGTCCAGGGGCAGGAGCCCCATGTCCAGGGGCAGGAGCCCCATGTCCAGGGGCAGGAGCCCCATGTCCAGGGGCAGGAGCCCCATGTCCAGGGGCAGGAGCCCCATGTCCAGGGGCAGGAGCCCCATGTCCAGGGGCAGGAGCCCCATGTCCAGGGGCAGGAGCCCCATGTCCAGGGGCAGGAGCCCCATGTCCAGGGGCAGGAGCCCCATGTCCAGGGGCAGGAGCCCCATGTCCAGGGGCAGGAGCCCCATGTCCAGGGGCAGGAGCCCCAGGGGCAGGAGCCCCAGGGATTCTCCACGAGTAAGTTTAATTGGTGGTGGTGGTTGTGGCGGTGAAGCAGTAGCCATAGATTTATTTTGATATGCCATCAGAAAATTTTTATTATTTTAACAATGGTTTCTCCCCCACCCTCCCCTTTTACCCCATGTTATGTGCACACAGGGCACCAGCCTTTGTAGTACTCATGTGCCATTATTCTTTTATCTGGCAACTGCTTTTTGTAGAACTTAATGTTCCTCTGCAGAAATGTTACTTCCTGTCACACTACCTGTTTATTTCTTCAAATAATCGATCTCTACCATTCTCCAAATTTTATAGAAGTGAAAGCTGTGTTCGTGGGACATATTTAGCAGTATAGAACTTATTCCATTGGCTTAGGGCTGGATTAACACTAGTGCCAGCCACCTATCAATTTGTATAACCCATTCTGTGAGTATTTGGAGGGTGTATGGTTGGGTCATCATGTACTGTAGCAGATATAGCCACTCCACAACTCGAGCACTGCACTAGGTGTAGTTATTTGGGTTTCCTGCACAAAACTGTCAGTTGGGACTACCTGCTGTGACAGCTGTGGAAAAACCCCCCTCATGGTCAATTTTGTTGTTGATACCAAAGAAAATGGAGAAATACTGTTCTGCCTGTGGAAAAACTGTAAGCATTAACTTCAACCAGCTGGGGTGTTGCCAATTGTTTGAGTTTTTTGTGATTTTTCTGACATAATTGCTGGAAACATTAGAGTGGGAACACACTATTATGTGAAGCTGGCAGCAATGTCATCAACTAACTGGGCTCGTGGTTTCTAAGGGCCAGGGATTTTTTATTTCAATCGTCAGGCAATTCCTAAATATCCATTTACAGCTTCAGATTTGATATAACAACCTTTCAAAACAAAATAAAATACTGTACCATAGAAATGCACAAAAATTTCCTATAAGTTGACAGTTTTTTCTGAACCCTTTTTTCTAACTGTCATTTTTCTGTACCGAGTGATAAAATTCATAATTTCTGTACTGTCATGCAGCATTCTCTTTAAATTGTCATATATCATGCTGTATGCAGTCTAGAGGGATTTGTATCTGAATAACAGTCAAAAATTGATTTTTAGCTTGTCTTGAAAAATGGACCACAGAAAGTACCAAACTTGGAGGAATTTAGAAGTGGCTGCAAACACCATGACATTCTCATGACACACAGTCAGCTCCATTAAAAATAAACTTTGGGTCTCATTTGTGTCGTTTTGATGACTTTTTTAGTCTCTGAAGTTTGCTAACCTATGAGAGCTTTACAGTTGCTTATTTTCTGTTTATACAGACAGTTTAGTCAGCTGGCCGGAGTGGCCGTGCGGTTCTAGGTGCTATCGTCTGGAGCCGAGCGACCACTCTGGTCGCAGGTTCGAATCCTGCCTCGGGCATGGATGTGTGTGATGTCCTTAGGTTAGTTAGGTTTAATTAGTTCTAAGTTCTAGGCAACTGATGACCTCAGAAGTTAAGTTGCATAGTGATCAGAGCCATTTGAGCCCAGTTTAGTCAATGTTACCTGTTTTTTGGCGTGAATATTTTGTTTACAGTGAATAAATGTGTGCATGAGTTGCCTATTCCACTTGAAAGCAGTGGGAAGAATTTAGACATTCGGTGTCAAACAATGTAAATTTTATAGAAATTGGTTCACCAAACAGATTCACTCTGCTAATACTGAAATACAACGTGATAAAACACTTGAATCAGCTTCAACTTCTTAAAGTGCTTCAAAGCTAAAACTGAAATTTTTGGACAATGAACTTGACAGTATTAATGCTGGTAATTATTAGAGATGTCAACTATTGATTCAGATAGTCTTATTGTTGAACATTCTGCTCTATCTGAACTAATAAAGCTTTGCAGTATAAGGAATGTGGTAATAGTGGTGTGAAGGTAGTTGATGTGCTAGAAGAACTTGTGCATAAAGATTAAGAATTGTTGGTAATTTTTGTAATGTAAGTGAATGTGGTTATACTTTTGGTTAACTAAACAGAGTGTGCATAACTCAAATATTAAACTTGCTTATGCATGAAGTATATAGGCAAAGAGTACAGAAGTGCACAAATGTTCTGTGTTCTTATGGGCTTACCTCCCCCTACAGGGTTTGAGAAGTACAATAAAGTTTTTCTACAGGCTGTAGAGGTAGTAGCAAGTGATAGTATGAAAAATGATGTTCAGGTAAGTGTAGATGTGAATGACAGCAGTACTTGTGTGTCTACAGCCCTGGCTGCATCCTGGCAATGAGGCGGCCATAGTTGCCTAAATTGTGTAGTAACAGCTACCTCCTTGGACATAGGGAAAGTCATTGATGTGGAATGTATTGTCAAGTACTGTCATGGCTTTGCTAGTGGAACTGAAAATAATAAATGTTTGATTAATTTTAGTGGTTGTAGTGGAGGGAAGGAATCTGAATGTGCTATGCAGATATTTCACAGGACAGTGAAGAAATATGGTGTGATGTATACATCTTACGTAGGAGATGGAGACTCAAAAGGGTACCAGAAAGTTATGCTGACACACAGATTGCAAAAAATGGAATGTGCAGGATATGTCCAGGAAAGATTAGGTACAAGACTGAGGAATTTGAAGGGAAAGAAATTAGCTGATGGTAAGGGCATTAGTGGATGTGGTTGGCTTACAGGCAAAGAAATATATTTTTGCAGTATTATTATGGACAAGCCTTAAGGCAAAATAAAAATGACCTTGAGGAAATGAAAAAGTCGGCACGGGCTACCTTCTTTCATAAATTCTCCACAGACAAAACTGAGGAGCAAATCTCCAACGTCATGAAACATGTCATTTCATGTAATTAGTACATAAAAGTAATAACAGATAAAAATAAAAAGTTTCTGCAAGCCATGAACTTCGGTCATGAACTGCACTATTTGAAACCAAGCCAATGTTGCACACAACATGCTTTACTACCAAGCTAGTGTCATCAGCAAACAGAAATATTGTAGAGTTACCCATAATACTAGAGGGCATGTATTTATATAAATAAGGAATGGGAGTGGCCCCAGCACTGATCCCTGGGGCACCCCCTACTTGTTACCCACTAGGACCTCACGTCACAGCCATTCCGAACGTTGTGAATAATGACCTTTTGCTGTCTGTTACTAAAGTAAGAGGTGAACCAATTGTGAGCTACTCCCCATATTCCTTAATGCCCCAACTTCTGGAGAAATATCTTAGTTAAATCAAAAAATATGCCTAGCACTGAAAAACTTTTGTTTATCCCATCCAGTACGTCACAGAGAGAAGAGAATATAACATTTTCAGTTAAGAGACTTCCATAGTTGAACTGTACATTTGATAGCAAATTGTGTGATATAAAATGGTCAATTATCCTTGCATATGCAGCCTTTTCAATGACTTCAGCAAACACTGATGGCATAGAAATAGGTCTACAATTATCTACATTGCCCCTTTTTCATTTTTTATAGAGTAGCTTTACTACTCAGGAAACTGATCATTCCGAAAGGAAAAATTACAAAATGGCTAAATACCAGGATAACATATGCAGCACAGTACTACAATATCCCACTAGGCACTCTATCATCACCATGAGTCCTTAGTCTTCAGTGATTTAAGTACTGACTCATTCTCCCCCTTGTCTGTATCACAGAGTAGTATTTCAGACATCAATCTCAGAAAGGCATTTGCCAGGAAAGTTATGATTCTTTGTAGAAACTAATTTCTAATTTAATTCACCAGCAATGCTCAGAAAATGATAGTTAAATGCTTTACATATACACTCCTGGAAATTGAAATAAGAACACCGTGAATTCATTGTCCCAGGAAGGGGAAACTTTATTGACACATTCCTGGGGTCAGATACATCACATGATCACACTGACAGAACCACAGGCACATAGACACAGGCAACAGAGCATGCACAATGTCGGCACTAGTACAGTGTATATCCACCTTTCGCAGCAATGCAGGCTGCTATTCTCCCATGGAGACGATCGTAGAAATGCTGGATGTAGTCCTGTGGAACGGCTTGCCACGCCATTTCCACCTGGCGCCTCAGTTGGACCAGCGTTCGTGCTGGACGTGCAGACCGCGTGAGACGACGCTTCATCCAGTCCCAAACATGCTCAATGGGGGACAGATCCGGAGATCTTGCTGGCCAGGGTAGTTGACTTACACCTTCTAGAGCACGTTGGGTGGCACGGGATATATGCGGACGTGCATTGTCCTGTTGGAACAGCAAGTTCCCTTGCCGGTCTAGGAATGGTAGAACGATGGGTTCGATGACGGTTTGGATGTACCGTGCACTATTCAGTGTCCCCTCGACGATCACCAGTGGTGTACGGCCAGTGTAGGAGATCGCTCCCCACACCATGATGCCGGGTGTTGGCCCTGTGTGCCTCGGTCGTATGCAGTCCTGATTGTGGCGCTCACCTGCACGGCGCCAAACACGCATACGTCCATCATTGGCACCAAGGCAGAAGCGACTCTCATCGCTGAAGACGACACGTCTCCATTCGTCCCTCCATTCACGCCTGTCGCGACACCACTGGAGGCGGGCTGCACGATGTTGGGGCGTGAGCGGAAGACGGCCTAACGGTGTGCGGGACCGTAGCCCAGCTTCATGGAGACGGTTGCGAATGGTCCTCGCCGATACCCCAGGAGCAACAGTGTCCCTAATTTGCTGGGAAGTGGCGGTGCGGTCCCCTACGGCACTGCGTAGGATCCTACGGTCTTGGCGTGCATCCGTGCGTCACTGCGGTCTGGTCCCAGGTCGACGGGCACGTGCACCTTCCGCCGACCACTGGCGACAACATCAATGTACTGTGGAGACCTCACGCCCCACGTGTTGAGCAAATCGGTGGTACGTCCACCCGGCCTCCCGCATGCCCACTATACGCCCTCGCTCAAAGTCCGTCAACTGCACATACGGTTCACGTCCAAGCTGTCGCGGCATGCTACCTGTGTTAAAGACTGCGATGGAGCTCCGTATGCCACAGCAAACTGGCTGACACTGACGGCGGCGGTGCACAAATGCTGCGCAGCTAGCGCCATTCGACGGCCAACACCGTGGTTCCTGGTGTGTCCGCTGTGCCGTGCGTGTGATCATTGCTTGTACAGCCCTCTCGCAGTGTCCGGAGCAAGTATGGTGGGTCTGACACACCGGTGTCAATGTGTTTCTTTTCCATTTCCAGGAGTGTATCTGATTTATCAGTAAGAGGAATATTTTTACTATGAACTGACTTCATATCGTCGATCTTGCCTCCCTGCGGGTTCGGGGGTTAGAATAGGCCCGCGGTATTCCTGCCTGTCGTAAGAGGCGACTAAAAGGAGTCTCAAATGTTTCGGCCTTATGTGATGGTCCCCTCTTGGGTTTGACCTCCATCTTTCTAAATTATTCCGAAGAGCGAGCCAATTGGGGAAGGGCGCCTTACATGGTGCACTGTATCCGTCGTGCAATTAGACCTTTAGCCGGCTTTCTCGTCGTTGCAATGGTGTCCCACTCGTTTTCGATCTCTTGAGTGATTACCACGCTGCACTCTGCAGTGTTGCTTTTAACTGCGACGACGACCTTGGACAGTTTTGCACCTAAGATCCAGCACGGTAGCCAGTCCGTTGTGGTGGGGCCGCCATGTACCCTCTTGGTTGTAGCCCCCTGACAACACAGGGATTGCTCTACTGATGCCTGCGCCGTTAACTCCCCACGTATGCCAAGGAGTAGATGCCCATCTCCTTGGGGCATCAGGACTCCCGGCAATGGCCGTCCTGCTAGGTGGCTATTGCTGCGGCTGGGTGGCGCCCGTGGGGAGGGCCCTTGGTCGGAGTAGGTGGCATCAGGGCGGATGACCCGCAATGAAGCGTGGTACATCGTCTCTCGCTGGTGGGCCTCCACCAGCAGTCTCTAAGTGATCGAGGTCTAACCTCAACGGGAAGAAATTTGATCCGAGATCGTTTCCCTCCCTCGCTACTCCATGGGAGGAACATCTTGCTACAACAGGCAGTGGCGAATATTCACCCCGGTACCTCGTGTGTACGCGGGTTGATGGAGAATCTTTTATGTCGACAAAGCCCCAGTTTTTTGTGGAGCATTTAGAGGACAAGTTCGGGGAGGTGGAGGGCTTGTCCAAGATGCGCTCTGGTTCTGTGCTCATCAAAACGGCATCCTCTGCCCAGTCACGGAGGTTGCTCAATTGTGACAAGTTGGGGGATGTTTCAGTTAGCATCACGCCGCATAAGAGTCTCAACATGGTCCAGGGTATTATATTCCACAGGGACCTTCTTCTGCAGTCCGACGATGAATTACGCGCCAACCTCGAACGACGAGGTGTTCACTTCGTCCGGCGCGTCCATCGGGGTCCGAGGGATAATCAGGTAGCCACCGGTGCCTTCATCTTGGCCTTTGAGGGTGATGTATTACCCGAAAAGGTTAAGGTGATGGTTTACCGTTGTGATGTGAAGCCATATATCCCTCCTCCGATGCGGTGTTTTAAATGCTGGAAGTTCGGGCACATGTCATCTCGCTGTACTTCCAGCATCACGTGTCGGGATTGTGGACGTCCTTTGCATCCTGATACTCCATGTGCCCCGCCTCCTATCTGTGTTAACTGCGGAGAACACCATTCCCCCTGCTCGCCGGACTGTCGGATCTTCCAGAAGGAAAGGAAGATAATGGAATATAAGACCCTGGACCGCCTGACCTACACCGAGGCAAGGCGGAAGTTTGAGCGGCTACATCCTGTGCCCATGCCGTCCACCTATGCTGCTGCTGCAACACCTGTTCGAACCTCTACAGTGTCGTCACCTACAGTTCGATCTCAGCTCTGTCAGAATTCACCGGCCCCCTTGGTTGTGGGGGGCACTTCACTCCCTGTTGCTCCTGCTCCATCTACTTAAGGAGCAACACCACCCCAACCACTGGGGACATCTGTTCCCCCTTCACAGCCCGAGAAGCGTGAGCCTTCTTCGGCTCCTCTCGCCCGGAAGGGGTCCCTTGGGGCCCTCCCATCCCAGGCTTTGCCCAGTGGCAAAGCGGACACCCGCAAGTTTGCCAAAAAACCACCAGTCGCTGGTCGTAGGGCGTCGCGGTCGTCTTCAGTCCCTGAGACTTACCCAGTGAGGCCCTCCCAGCCAGAACCACCAAAGGCACAGCGCGCAAAGCAGTCAAAGAAAAAGGCTTCCAAGAATCCTGACATTGCGGTGGCACCTGTCCCACCGCAACCTTCTCCCTCTGCGTCCGAAGATGAGGTGGAGATTCTGGCATCCGCTGAGGACCTGGATCTCGCCAGTCCCTCGGACGCAATGGATGGTTGTAGTACAGGTGGTGATTCAGTAGCAGCAGGGGCCCCGGAGGCGTAATCTGCTTCCCCCGTCCCTTCACGCCTTTCCCATCCATGGCCACTACCATCCTCCAGTGGAACTGCAGCGGTTTCTTCCACCATCTAGCTGAGCTCCGCCAAATTCTCAGCCTTCACCCTTTCTTCTGCATTGCTCTCCAGGAAACTTGGTTTCCAGCAATGCGAACCCCCGCCCTCCGTGGCTATCGGGGTTATTATAAGAACCGAACAGCTTATGAAAGGGTGTCTGGTGGCGTCTGCATAAATGTCCTTCACACTCTGCACAGCGAGTCTGTCCCTCTCCAGACGCCTTTAGAGGCTGTCGCTGTACGGGTGTGGACGCCACAGGCTGTTACCGTCTGCAGTCTTTACCTTCCACCGGATGGTGATGTCTCGCAGCATGTCCTGGCTGCACTGGTCGCCCAATTGCCGCCACCTTTCTTGCTATTGGGCGACTTCAACGCCCATAACCCTCTGTGGGGTGGGTCAGTGGCAACAGGTCGAGGCACCATCGTTGAGAATTTATTGTCGCAGCTCGATCTCTCGCTGTTAAATGATGGTGCCTTCACACACTTCAGTGTGGCGCATGGCACGTACTCCGCCATTGACCTTTCAATCTGTAGCCAAAGCCTCTTACCGTCTGTCCAATGGAGTGTGCATGACGACCTGTGTGGTAGTGACCAATTTCCGCTCCTTTTGTCACTACCACAGCGTCACTCTTCTGGGCGCCCTAGCAGATGGGCTATGAATAAGGCTGACTGGGACTTGTTCTCCTCCACTGCCGCTTTTGAGCCTCTCTCTACTGATGACATTGATGCGGTGGTTCACTCGGTCACCACCGGCATCGTTACTGCCGCCGAATCTGCCATTCCCCGTTCTTCTGGGTCCCCTCGGCGGAAGGCTGTGCCTTGGTGGTTGCCTGAGATCGCTGAAGCGATTAAAGATCGCCGGCGGGCGCTCCAGCGTCACAAGCGACATCCCTCCATAGACCACCTTATCGCCTTCAAACGGCTACGTGCGCGGGCCCGCCTCCTTATCCGCCAGGGCAAGAAGGAGTGCTGGGAGTGGTATGTGTCCACCATTGGCCTCCATGTCACTCCATCGCAGGTCTGGGCCAAGATTCGACGCGTCTACGGCTATCGGCCACCTGTCAGCGTCCCTGCGCTCTCACTGAATGGAGCAGTTTGTACTGACTCCGACGTCATTGCTAATCGCTTAGCAGAGCATTTTGCTCTGAGTTCCGCTTCTGCGAATTGCCCCCAGGCCTTCCGCTCCATTAAAGAGCGGATGGAACGTCGGAGCCTTTCGTTTCGCACCAACAACCCAGAATCTTACAATGCTCCATTTAGTGAGTGGGAATTTCGTAGTGCACTAGCTGCTTGCCCTGATACCGCTCCTGGGCCAGATGGCATCCACTGTCAGATGCTGAAACACCTTTCAGTGGACTGCCAGCGGCGCCTTCTCGATCTTTACAACCGTCTTTGGGTCGAGGGGGAGTTTCCGTCGCAATGGCGGGAAGGCATTGTCATCCCCGTTTTGAAACCTGGAAAGAACCCTCTGGAGGTGGACAGCTACCGTCCCATTAGCCTCACCAACGTTCTTTGCAAGTTGCTTGAACGGTTGGTGAGCCGGCGCTTGAATTGGGTACTGGAGTCTCGGGGCCTTCTGGCTCCGTCTCAGGGTGGGTTCCGTAAAGGCCGCTCCGCCACCGACAATCTGGTGAGCCTGGAGTCGGCCATCCGTGCTGCCTTTGCCCGCCGTCAGCACCTGGTCGCTGTCTTTTTCGACATGCGGAAGGCGTACGATACGACATGGCGTCATCACATCCTTTCTACGCTTCATGGATGGGGTCTTTGTGGTCCTCTGCCGATTTTTATCCGCAATTTTCTGTCGTGTCGTACCTTCCGCGTGCAAGTCGCGGCCTCGTATAGTTCCTCCCACGTCCAGGAGAACGGTGTGCCACAGGGTTCTGTTTTAAGTGTCTGTCTGTTTTTAATAGCCATTAACGGGCTTGCTGCGGCCGTGGGAACTTCTGTCTCCGCTTCCCTGTATGCTGACGACTTTTGCCTTTACTACAGCACTACTGGCATTGCAGCTGTTGAACGTCAGCTACAGGGCGCTATCCGCAAGGCGCAGTCTTGGGCTGTAGCACATGGGTTTCAGTTTTCGGCAGCCAAGACCCGCGTTATGCATTTCTGCCGGCGCCAAACAGTCCATCCTGAGCCGCGGCTTTATCTTGCCGACGAACTGCTTGCTGTGGTGGAGACCCACAGGTTTTTGGGGGTGGTTTTCGATGCCCGGTTGACTTGGCTGCCTCATATCCGGCAGCTCAAACAGGCGTGTTGGCGGCATCTCAATGCTCTGCGATGTTTGAGCCACACCCGCTGGGGCGCCGACCGCTCTACCCTGTTACGGCTCTACCAGGCGTTAATCCAGTCCCGCCTGGATTATGGGAGCCTGGCTTATGGCTCAGCATCCCCATCTGCGTTACAGGTGTTGGACCCAATTCTCCACAGCGGGATACGCCTTGCCACTGGTGCTTTCCGCACCAGCCCTGTGGACAGCGTACTCGTGGAGGCAGCTGTACCTCCACTGCGGTTCCGACGCCAACGTTTGCTGGCCGCTTATACTGCCCATGTTCTAAGCTCGCCCGGGCATCCTAACTATCGTCTCCTGTTCCCGCGATCGGTCGTTCATCTGCCAGAACGTCGGCCCCGCTCTGGTTGTACAATAGCGGTCCGCGTCAAAGAGCTTCTCTGCGGGCTTGGGTTTTTCCCTGTTCCACCTCCTTTTCAGGCGCCTCTGCGTACACCCCCGTGGTGTGTTCCTCGCCCTTGCCTTCGGCTCGACTTGGCACAGTGCTCGAAGGACTCGGTCCCTCCAGAGGCCTTCCGCCGCCGCTTTTATTCCATCCTGGCCACGTATCAGGGCTCTGGCATTGTTTACACCGACGGTTCGATGGTTGCTGGTCGTGTCGGGTATGCGCTAACTCTAGGGGACCATTCCGAACAACGTTCCTTGCCGGATGGCTGCAGCGTTTACACTGCTGAGCTGGTCGCCATCTTTCGTGCCCTAGAGTATATCCGCTCCTGCTCAGGTGAGTCCTTCATTATCTGTAGCGATTCCCTGAGCGGTTTACGAGCTCTCGACCAGTGTTTTCCTCGTTCGCGTCTGGTGATGGCTATCCATGAGTCCCTGCATACTCTTGCGCGTTGCGGCCACTCTGCGGTCTTCGTGTGGACCCCAGGCCATGTTGGGATCCCCGGCAACGAGAATGTTGACCGGCTGGCGAAATAGGCGACTAGTGCACCGTCTCTGGACGTTGGCCTCCCGGAGACAGATTTGCGAGCATTCCTTCGCCGCAAAATTCTGGACCTTTGGGACACTGAATGGCGCGCCGTGCCTTCACGCAACAAACTTCATGCCATCAAGGGGGCTACCGGTGTGTGGCGCTCCTCCTTGCGGGTCTCTCGCAAGGAGTCTGTTGTCCTATGCCGGCTGCGCATTGGGCACACTCGGCTTACGCACGGCCACTTATTGCGCCGTGAGGACGCACCTCTCTGTCGCTGCGGCTCCGTTTTATCTGTGGTCCATATTTTATTGGAGTGTCCGCTTTTAGCTGTGCTCAGGCAGTCGTTCGCACTGCCTGACACGCTCCCTGCCCTTTTACTAGATGACTCTGCCGCGGTGGACTTAGTTTTGCATTTTATTCGGGCAGGGGGTTTTTATAGTTTAATCTGAGTGTTTGTTTTTAGCGTTGATTCTGGCTTCTAGCCTCTGATTTTAAACTGAGTTTTTAATGTGTTCTTGGTGGTTGGCTTTTCCTCTTTTTTTCTCTATGGTCGGCCAACCACCGTCACACTCTGTGTGTTTTACTTTGTTTTGTCTGATCTCTGTCGGAGTCTTTCTTGTCCTGTGTCGTCTGACGTCTTTCCTGCTGTTCGTTTTTTATTCTCTTTGGGCGGTTTTAATTTTTTTGGAAAAAGGGACCAATGACCACTGCAGTCTGGTCCCTTTAAATCCCACAAACCAACCAACCAATCGTCGATCTTGTGCTGCTGAACACGCACTTCCTTCACAAATGACCATTTGCTTTTAATTTTATCCTGGGAATTAGCTATTCTATTTGAATACCACATACTCTTTGCCTTCCTAATAACATTTTTAATCACATTACAATATGGTTTGTAATGGGCTGATGCAGGTTGATTGTGACTACTTCTAACATTTTGATATAATTCCCGCTTTGTTCTACATGATATCCTTATTCCACTAGTCAGCCACCTGGGCTGCCCATTACTGCAAGTACCCTGCTTTGAACATAATGGAAAGCAACTCGCAAAGAGCGTGAGAAATGTGTTAAGGAAAGCATTATATTTATCATTTATGGTGTAAGAACTATAAACATCCTGCCACTCTCGCTTCTTGAGAAGGTTTAAAAACTCTCTATTGCTGTTGGATTAACTTTAGTACATAGTTTGTAATTACATTTAACATTTGTTTGAGTACAAAAGCCTTTAAGTGTTAAAAATTTGTGCATCATGACCTGAAAGGCCATTCACTCTTTTACTAACAGAATGCCCATCTAGTAAAGAAGAATGAATAAAAATATTGTCTGACAGTGCTACTATTCTCCTCCACCCTAGTTGGAAAAAACACAGTGTGCACATAAGAATTTAGGAGATATACCAACATACTTTTTCTTGCACCATCATATACAAAATTTTTGTTGATGTCGCCACACATAACTAATTTCTGGTACATCCTACAAAGTGAATTAAGAGCCCTCTCTAGCTTGAGCAGAAAGGCTCTGAAGTCCGAGCTAGAGGACCTACAAACAACAACAATAAGAAGTTTAGTTTCACTAAATTCAGCTGTCACTCCACAACATTCAAATATTTGTTCAGCGTAGTGCTGTGCTAAGTCTATGGACCTAAATGGAATACATTTTTTTTTTCTGTACATAGCCACTCCCCCACCCCACAAGGAACTGCTTAACATCTATAAGAACTTCACTAACTTTATCTCTAATACCTCTTATATTCTGATGAAATATGCTAATTCCTTCTCTACTTGGAAACATGACATCCTCTGAAGGTGTGCCCTTATTTAGAGGGACTTGCTTTAAGCAGGTAGGCCTGTCAGCTGACTTCAGTCTAAAGAAGGTGCCGCTCTAACACCATTTTGCCATGAGTGATCCCACCTCCTGGAAAGCATTTCAAAGGTATGCCACACCTTCTTGAACTTCTACAAATTGGTGACTTAAATCTACAACATAGTTTCTACACAAAGCCGTGTTCTCATTACATTTCAATTTTACATTAATCACTTTACGGTCAGTTTCAGGAATTTCCAATTCAGAATTACTTTCGTAAAATTACTTTCTAAGTTTAGCGTTTTCTTCATCCACATATTTCTGTAATTTTCTGAACCTCACTGTTTTCGGACAATTCTTGTGTGAAATTAAATTCAAAAGTTTCTACTCTTTCTTGTACTGCTCCCACAAGAGTATTGAGTTCCCTCTGCCCTGTCTTGACAGTAATTTTTACTGCTGCCAGTCCCTCTTGAACTTCTCGGATTTGCTCAGTATTTTTGGTAACTGTTGATCTCAATTCTGAAATTTGCTGACTAATATAATTTTTTCACCTGAGTTAATTGCTGACTCGGCTGACGAATATAATTTTTCACCTGAGTTAACTGCTGACTTTGCTGACCAATATCCTTCCTTATTTGTCCCATCTGCACTTTTGCTTATTTCCTATGCTGAACCAAAAAATTAAAAAGTTCTCTCCACTTGCTTTTTCCTGTGAAATTGGGGTACTAGTAATAACATTTTCACTGGAAGCCCTCCCACTGAAGCCTTGACCTACTTCTGGATTACTGGTAGTGCTTACCTTTGAAGATTGCTCACTGATACTATAGCCTAGGTTTGCAGTACTTTCTATTTGTTCACTGCCTAAAAGATTTTGCTCACTCATTTTTACATTCTCGTTATCAACCATGGTAAACTGCAAAATAGAAAAACTTCCACACAGATATTTTGTCACTGTCACAAAACACTAAACAAATAAACTGGTACTTATGTGATTGTCAACAGTGCTGTCTGAGAATTTGGTCCTTTTTATCCACACCAGATTATAGTCTATGGTTTATCAACTCCATGTGGCAACATCCATTTGTTCTGTGTGTCCATAGTATAAATTATCCAAACAAATTATGTTCGGCAGTCATATTACATGCACCTGAAACAGTCACTTGTCACCTCTTAATCATAGTTACACACACACACACACACACACACACACACACACACACACACACACACACACAAAAAATCGATCTCTACTGTCCTCCACCACATGTAACTCTACCACCTTCTCTTCAATAATAAATATCCAAATGTCAAAATGATACAAGAGATGAGTGGAAGCAGACCTAAATTAATACATAACCTGTAGTTTTTGTTGCTGCTTTCACCTTGTCGAATTCTTCTTCTGAAATATGCCTGGATCTGGATTTGCATGTAGAAACTATGTAAATGAAAGATTCAGGAGTATTTTCAATTTTGTTGTAGTTTATTTGTTCTCTCCATGTTATAAACAGCATTATTAAAAGACCTACTGTCCAAAGCATGTAAAGACAAAACACACTGAAAGAAAACACTGAAACTGAGACAGGACTGAGCCAAATCAGCACTGCCGCATTCCTTTATATAGAATTTTGACAATGAATTTCAAAATAACCCATTATTAATTTGGTACAATTTTGATGTTACAATTAAAATTCACAAAACGAAGAAACTGATGTTACAGCTGAATAAGGTATAAAATACAAAATTGAATGACATAATTTCTGTAGTATCATCTAATCTGAACTCTAATTACAATAATGTTTTTTGTATTATTGTAGTTACTAACATTTAATGTCAGTACAGAACTTGGGGCTTTATCTAATCACATACATAAAATTCACAAATATGGCCTCAAATTCAAGAAATGGGAATGTTGAGTGGTGTAAACAGTGGAGAGTTAATGAGAAATGTAATTAGAAAGAATATTAATTACAAAGAAGGACAAAAAATAAATAACAAATGAAAATAAATTGTTTGGTAATAACTTTTAAGCTGTTTCTCAAGATAGTGAGGTTTCCTGTTATCAGATTTTTAGATAAGCATTTCGTTACTTAGAAGCATAGATTTTTCAAGGTAATATTTCTGCAGTCTCTAGTTCCTTACTGCTACAGAATGATCACTAAAATTTTATGAAGTGACAACTAATTTGGCTTAGGCACAAGTTCTGTTAATGGTGTCAGTCAATTAATAATTAGGGATGTACTTGATGAATCTGGAATGTTACATTTACTTAGACTTTAGGACATGTAGAACTATAAGATACCCATTTAACTATACAGACAGTATCATAATGCTGATTTCAAGTTTTGGGAAGCAGTACTATTACAACCATAAAAGCCCAAAGAAGTCAAACAGACGCAAAATGTCTTCTCCCTTTTCCAGATTGAATATCCTCTTTGAGTGTGTCACTACGTGATACCCTTGCCTGGGTGATCTCCCTGCCACCAGAGTGCAACACCAATGGCTTCCCCACCCTCGTCTCCACAGGCTGACAACAGGAAAGTGCCAACATATCTGTAGATCTTGGGAGGAGGATCCTCCTGCCTCTGTGCCCTATAACTGCAAGTCATCAAAGTCGTGCACTTGGCAGCTGACGAGGTGACACCCTTGATTTTTCCTTGTCCTGACTCCTCCAACAGAACACTTGAAGGCTTCAATTTCTTGAGGATTTATGGCTGTTCCTAGAATCAGTGTCCACTTGTTCTCCGCCTTCAGGAAACAAAATTGCATCCTCAAGACTGCTTTGAGCTCTTGCATTGCTTCCCAGTCTGTTTCGACCTTCCTCCTGACATGGACATTCATCCCATGGGGAAGTCTTGCTGCTCATATAGGATGATGTTCCTAGGCAATCCATCTCCCTGACTACCCACCTTCAAGCTGTTGCATTTCTCCTTTTCCTTCCTCAGTTGACCTTTTGCCTTTGTACCATTTACAACCCTCTATCATACAATATCAGGGCAGACTTCCTCCAGCTTATTGAGCAGCTAACTCATCCCTTTCTGCTGCTTAGTGACTTTAATACACACCATCCTCTTTGCAGTTCTCCCAGAACCTGTCAAAGAAATGCCCTCTTGCTGACCACCTCAATCAATATAATCTCCTCTGACTTAACACAGGATCAGCCACATGCTTTTCAGACTCAATGCACACCTATTCCCATTTGGACCTATCATTCTGCACTGCCCAGCACGCATGCATGCACGTGCACACCCAAATGGCAATGTACTAAGGTCAACTGGAGGCTTTACTCCCCCCTGGCGACCTTATTGAACAACATTTCCCCAGTTGTGATGCCTAGCTGGAATGTATTGTAAAAGTTACCCTCACCATCACAGAGTGTTCCATACCTCACACTTCCTCTTTACTCTGCCATATTCCAGTCATTTGGTGGACTGAGGCATGCCGTGACGCAATTTGCACACAGAGACATGCTCTTCGTGTTTTTAACCATCATCCTACAATGGCAAACTGCATCCCTTATCAGATGAGTGCACAGTGTCGCTGCATTCTTTGGGATAGCAAAAAACTTGCTGGATTTCATTCACTAATTCCATAAACAGTTCCACTCCCACTTCTGCCATTTGGGCCAACCTGTGCGACTCCCTGAAACAGAGATCCAGTTCCTAATTTCCAGCCTGACAGTAGTGGAAGATGTCATCGTGGACCTTATTGCTATCTCCAACATCTTGGGCTGCCATTTTGTGGAGATTTCGAGCTCTTCCCACTACCACCCTGCCTTCATCCTTTGGAAACGAGTGGAGGCAGCTCAGGTGGTACACTTCTCCAAATTGTGAGTGCTACAATGCCGCCTTTACTAAGAGGGAGCTAGATCATGCTCTCACTTCATCCTGATAATCTGCCCTGGGGCCAGACACTGTTTGCATTCAGATGATGCAGCACCCTTTTGTTGTGGGAAAGCATTTTATAGTTAATATGTACAGCTGCATCTGACCAGAGGGCACATCTCCCAAACGCTGGCATGAAGCCACTGTGACACCCATGCCTAATCCCAGTAGGGACAAACACTTTCCTTCAAACTACCGCCCCATTCCTCTCACCAACTGTATTTGCGAGTGATTGAACATATTAATCATGCCCTGCTGGTGTTGTGGCTTGAGTCTCGTAATTTACTAACAATCATACAGTGTAGATTTAGACTGCGGCATTCCACAGTTAACCATATTGTCACTTCTGTCCACCCATGTCATGAATGGTTTTTGTCAAAATCCCAGACTGTGGCCATTTTTTTTCTTTTTTGTCAAAACGTATGACATCTGCTGGAGGACTGGTATCCTCCATATTCTCTACACTTGATTATTCTATGACTGCCTGCCTCATTTCCTTCAGAAATTTTTAAAAGACAGTTTTCAAGGTATGTGTGGGTCCTGCCTTGTTGGACACATTTATGCAGGAAAACGGTATGCATCTATTGCAGTTCTCCATAGAGTTCCCTCATCTTCAGTGACATCTCAATTGCCTTTCCTCAAGGAGCTTTCGTTTTTCCACTGAATAAACCATTTGTATGGATATCTGGCTGTGCAATAAGTTTCTTCCACCATATCTTGGGCTCGTTGCTATCCTGTTCATTGTAACTACAAAATTCCATGGGGTCATGCTTGACAGGAAATTTTCTTGGTCCTCCCATGTTTCTTACCTGGCAGCCCACTGTATATGGTCCTTCAATATCCTGTGTGTCCTCAATGGTACTTCCTGGGGTGCAGATAAAACAACCCTCTGTTTGTACAGGACCCTTTTCTGTTTGAAACTAGACTAAGTGTATTTTGTTTGCACATCTGCACGTCCGTCCCTCTTATGCTGTCTCAATACTGTGGCTCAGTCAGTAGAGCACTCGCCCGCGAAAGGTCCCAAGTTAGAGTCTCGATCCGGCACACAGTTTTAATCTGCCAGGAAGTTTTAGATATGCATGCTGTTTGTCTTCCATGCATGGCCACCCATGCTATACCGAATTCCTCGATGACTCCTTTGACCACCAGTATGGGGCACATCCATCTTCTGTTACCTCATGGAGTTTGCATCCAACTCTTGGCCTGGCAGCTTAACTTGATGCTACCTGCAACTTCCTTGGTGGGTGTGAA
This sequence comes from Schistocerca nitens, assembly GCF_023898315.1. NCBI lineage: Eukaryota > Metazoa > Arthropoda > Insecta > Orthoptera > Acrididae > Schistocerca > Schistocerca nitens. Next base: position 1,162,277,270 of record NC_064615.1, on the reverse strand, counting down.
CCCTTCACAATCTTGGCTTTGTGTGCTGACCTGTGTTCATCTTGCCCTTCATTTGTTTCCTAACGACACTACTCCAGTGTCACTCTGTCACCTTTAGTCTCACAAACTTCGTACGGTTCTCAGAATGACTGTGGTGTTGGGTTTGCCTTCATCATTGACACGCGTTTTTCAGTATTAGCTTCTGGAACAAGGCTCGGTAGTTACAGCAGAGTTCTTCACACTGTATCAGGCCACACACTACATCCACTGGCACAGGCCTTTCAATTCTGTCATGTGCTCCAACTCTCTGTGCCCTTCAAAGCTCATCGTGCTGTACACCATCCATCCCTTAGTGCAACAGATCCAGGAAAGCTCTCGCGTCCACATTCTTACAGAGCCACTGAGATGTTCATGTGGGGTCCCTACACACATCGGTATGACAGGAAATGAGGCTACTGAGGCTGCTGTCAAGGCTGCAGTCCTCATACCTCAGCCCACTAGTTCTTACATTCCCTTTGGTGATCTGTGTTGTTGCATGTCAGCAGGTGGTGTCCCCTTTGCATCACCACTGGTTCTCCCTTCATGGGAACAAGTTCTGGGTTATTAAGCCTCTCCCAGCATCCCGGATGACCACCTCTTGGCCCTCTCAATGTGGAGAGACCATTTTAACTAGGTTGTGTACTGGGCACTGTCTCTCTACCCATTACAATTTGTTAAGTGGTTCTCCCCCACCACTTTGTGCTCATTGTCCTCAGTCTGACAGTCTGCCATTTCTTGATAGAATGTCCTTTTTTTTTAACCACTTATGTTCTCATTTGTGTTTGCCATCTGAGTTATTGGCACTTTCAGTGAACGACATGCAGTGCATTCAACAGTGTTTTACTTTTTATCTATCTTTGCAATATGACAAAGAAATTGTTTGTTCAGGGCCTTTGTTTTTCTAAGGCCTATTTTATAACCTCTCTCCACATTCCTGTTTTTAGATGTCTTCTCTTCCATAGATTGTGATTAACAAGTACCGAATTTAACTCCTTTGTCTTTGTGTTCCACAGTTTCGACATGGGCGCATATGACCCTAGTTGTTTTTGTGGCCTGAGCCAAAATAAAATAAAAATGGTGCTCTACTTGGACTTTTTTTTTAGGTTACCTACAATTTCACCAAGCATTCATTAGGTACACAACTTTTAAACCAGTAGTACGATACTACACTATATTTTTTTGGAACCTTTTTCTATTCAAAGCAAAATTCATAGGGTCAAAACTGTCACTTCCATATATAGTTTGGTTCCTTATTGCAGAGTACTAGTACAAAGTATCAAGGCAGCAACTGTGAAAAGTGAGAACTGCTGACTAACAAAACTTTTAAAACACTTTTGATGCACACACTTTGCTCACCTACTGGTAATTATCACAAAGGATACCAAAGCACAATTGATACTTTGATAAAACCACAATGCAGTACCAACAGTCTGTCCCAGTTGAATTGTCACATGTGGCAATGACCAGAAGAGTAAACACACAGTGGTATTTGCTTTGATGTGACTACTGTATTGAGCAGTGTGGTGCCCGACTGCCAGCTCAGGTGCCACATATACTTTATTCCTATTATAGCAGCTAAATGATAACATAAAGGTGTTTGTGTGGTTTATTTACAGCACAGAAGTGAAATTACGCCTGTTGTGGCACTGATAACTCAGTCAATTCCTAATGTCATTAGTGGCAGCTGCACTGAAACTTGCAACCATTTAAATGAAAATATACAGTGGTATCTGAAATGGAAAAATTCATAGTGTGATTAGGAAAAATCATAATTTGGTACAAAATATGAATTTAGATTCCGCCTGGTGTAACACTAGAAATATTACTTTGCTGCAGTTGTCAGCAGTCAAAATTATGAAAACTATCAACTTTTACTGATATATCTATCGAGGTGAACAATCAGATTGAGCACAAAGTCGACAAGATGGACCACTGACACCTATGTTTCAGGTGGCGGTGGGTGGAATATACTACCTTGATCATTATTTAGCCCTCATGTGAACAAATATACATGTGACAGGTTATCATTGATAATCAGAAATCTTGCCCCCCCCCCCCCCCCACCCCTCATTCCTTTTTTGCTTTTTTATGGTGGGGGGGGAGGGGGTGGGTTGTGAGGGGAGAAGTATCTCTGGAGGGGTTTCTACATCCTGGCAGCCTCCAGGTATGCCACTGACTGAATTGTCTGCTAATTAAAATTTTGCTAACTGAGCCAGTATAGACAGAAAGCTATTTACCATATGTGTACCCAATATTATTGGACTAACATTCAGACTCTGCACTACAGGATTTGCATTGCTGATAGCGTATCATGACTTGCTGCAGCAATGTACAATTGGTACATGATAATTAGTGTTCATCAAAGGTGCAGACAGTAAACATAGGTCTTGACAAGGTGAAGAGGGCATTACTTGGCATTTTAACAAAACATTGGCAATAGTGCTGCTTTTCTCAAGTATCAACACAGTAAAGAAACCGTGTTAGATGCTGTTTCTGCACCAGGGTCAAAGAATATAGTTCAGAAGTTCAAATAAACCGCCGATTTGTGGATTGCTCCTGGAAGAGGCCAACAGCCAATTGTGCCACAAATTGTTGCAAAAGTTACTCTTCCTATGACAGAGAAAGCTGGATGCAGAGTGTATTTGATTTTGAAACAATGCACAGTCTATTGAAGATAAGTAGAGTAGGGCAAGTATCCAACATCCTACCAGAGATGCTTCTTGCAGCAGTACAGCAATCTGTAGTACAGTTCCAGGCTGTTGTGGAGGCAGATGATTGTTACTTTGAACAAAGTGTGTACCTTGGAATTTAAACATTGTATGCAATTAAAAAATGTACCCTCTTGTGTGCAACATAAAATGTTGTTTTGCAGTGGTTTAATCATTATTTCTCTTGCACATTTGCTTGCAAATGTTTCCATAAAATTTTGTGTACGATCATCCATTTTTCATGGGGGGGGGGGGGGGGGGGGTGGGGTAGCAGATGTTCTCTACTTATAACTGCCCCATACAATGTGGAAAAGTGGGGTCCCAACTAACTTACTTCTGTGGTTCGAACATGAACTTAGCCTTACATCTGTCAATGGCTTTTGGAAAAGAGGTAATGTCATTCATCCTCCTTACTGAGAAATACTGAATCCACTAACAAATTTTGTTTGATGCCTGAATCTGCCATAATTTTTGTAGAATTTGTCATATAGCATTAAATGTCTTAGACACATTGCCTCAACTTGTGGCTTTCTTTATTTTTTTGAGAGAAAAGCAAAATTTTATTTTCACGTGACTGATGTTTTCACAATTCATTCTAGTTGGAATCTAGGAGGTAATTCTATTCGATACACTTCATTATGTATGGTTTCACAATATTTTGTAGTATTCTGGAATGGATGGACATCAAACAGATATGAGAGTGCATTTGTGGTACACTTTTGGTACCCTTCCTGTAGGTATGTCCTGTACTTCCTTCCAGCTACTGGCTGCATTTTCTCCTTGCGATATCAACAATATACTGTATTACAATTAAAATGGGAGCTAACTCAGCTGTACATTGTGTATAGAATGACAGGGATTCCTTCAGGGCCCAAATCACTTGCCAGTTTTGGTGGTTTTTAGCTGTTTCTCAATGCCGCTGATGCAAATATTTGTATCACTCATTTTTGTATTGGTGTGGGAAGTATAGTTCAGCAATTCATCTTCCTTAGAAATGGAATGGTGGAAAATACAGCAGAGCATTTCTGATTTCCTTTTTTACCAGCACACTCAAGAAAGACCGAAAATAGGGGAAAAATTGTGTAGTCACAAATTTTTCTACCATGGCAGGAGGGAGTGTCATAAACAACATACTCTGAATCCCCACCAGTACTGTGAGAGGGTGGGGGTGGTGGTGGGGGTAGTGGTGGGGGACTAATTTTCACATTGCACACAATGGACAAAATTGCAAATTAATAAAAATAGCATTTCATAGGTATAAAATTGGTAACTATTAAATGAAGTGGTTTAAGAACAAATATTAAATGTGTGTACCAGTGCAGTGAACCCATATTTAGGGAAAAATTATTCTGCGGCAGTAACAGGGTGGAGGGATAGTGTAGAAATGTGGTAGTGTGAGGGGAGGTATGTTGCCAGATTAGGGGCATGCAGTTCACTATCATAGGAATACATATGGAACAAAATTATGTAAATCTCTGGATACTGCTCTGCACTGTGAAAGGGAAATTGATTCTCAGTCATCCTTATGGCAGTTGCGGTGTACTTCCAAGAAACGCAACTTCCTCCATTAGAAGTGCTGCTGTTTGTAGTTTACAGATTTACTACACCTCCCGATCATTTCCTCCCCATTCCTCTGATGTGCGTGGCTGTAAATAACTTCACAGAGCTTGTGCTTATATACTAGTTACTTTCAGTCTATGAAGTGAGTACTTTATTGCAGTTGTTAAGTGAGCTGTCACAGAGAAAAGCTCAACAGCTGGAGCTATCAACTGTCTACCACACTGAAGAACCTGCCCCCCTAAGTGTAACATGCCATCTATACACACGAGACAGCATAAGTTCTGTGCCACCTACCTCTGCCTGGAATACTTCTTTTAGTGTGAAGGATATCAAATGCATCACACCAGCATTAATCTTCCCAACAAGTGATGAGATCTGAATCTTGAATTATCCCCCACTGTGTTAAGTCACATATATGGTACTAAACTTCATATATGAGGTTCATTCAAATGGAACCTTGTCAGTGTGTCTACCTTTCCCTTACACGTAAGGTGGCACCACGTAACTGTTGGTGTGGTGGTGCCATGTATCAGTAGAGAGACTGACGTGCGCACACCATTTGATATTGCATAGCACCAGTGCGGTTTCACGCTGAAGAGAATGTGGTCTCACAAGTTACCATCCGCTAGTGAACAGGAAGGCGAGTAAGCAGGAACAACGAGTAATGTTTCGATTTTTGGTGGCAGAGTGAGTTGGAGGCCATGAAATGTATCGATGGATGAAGGCTTTGCACAGTGAGTACAGTCTGAGTCATTAAAGTGTTGTGGAATGGCGCGAAAGATTCCTTGAGGGACACGAGTCACTGGAAGGCATTGCTCATCCTGGACAAGCTCATCGTGTCATCGCAATGCAAATGGTTGCAGAAGTGAATGATTTAGTCTTGGACATGATCCATAGGTTTCTGCTTATTAGCATGGGCACAGCCCACACCATAATGACTGGATCCAACAGCAGCTTACTTCCCCCCAGGGGGTCCACGACTCTTTTGTGGATACGTGCGTAGTGAACATGGGACCCCGAGCTAATGTGGCCCTCCTTCCTTTCCGGGCTGCAACCCTCCCTTTCCGCATCCTTCCCCGTCCCCCATCTTCGCCCCCCCCCCCTCACCTCTGGCTCTTTACTTCCCTTTCTCCCCCTCTGGGAGTATGGTTTGTGCCTACGTCTGGAGACGGATGCTCGAAACTATTACAAATTCCTCGCTTTCTATACTTGCAAGTCTTCGTCCTTCCTCTGTCCTTCTCTTTTCCTTCCCTCTTCTCTTTGCACTTTTCTCCGCTGCGGCGTTTGAGACCCCTCTTCTTTCCTTTCCCTTTCTCTTTTTTCCTCCCTGTGCCTGTCTGAAGGCCGACCCACGCACTTCCCTGCGTAGCCGGTGACGGGGTAACACGTAATTCCCCACCCCGGGTAGACAGGTAGGACACATACGTACCCCCTGGTAACGGCCAGGCCCAGGGAGAGGTGATTACCCGAGCTGATACCTTCCGAAAGTGCCGATTGGTCCCTCCGTCCGTTTGTCGGGAGGTGTGACCTGAGGTGTGAACAATCACCTAAGGCGGGTGTGCCCTCTGAGAGGGCTCCCACAAGGAGGAGCACGCCATCGGAGATGCCGGTAGTCATGGGGGATTCTTCCGCAATGGTTTCCTCACCTTCCACTATGTCTGCTCACAAACGTAAGTTCACTGAGTCTCAGCCACAGACAGTGCTTCCCTCGTTGCGACAGTTCCTTGTTGTTTCTTGGTCTGACGAAGGTCATGACTTCTCCACGGTCAACCCTTTCATTATTCAGAAAGGTTTCGACGCAATGGCAGGTCCTGTAAAGTCTTGTTCCAGATTACGGAATGGCACCCTGTTGTTAGAAACACAGTGCCCTCCAGGCACAAAACTTGCTGCGTACTTCTCTGCACCACACCTTCCCTGTCCGGGTGGAACCGCACCGTACCTTAAATTCCTCACGTGGAGTCGTTTATACACGCTCCCTCGATGGATTGTCTGACGAAGAAATACAGCACTACCTGTCTGACCAGGGCGTAACGGCTGTTCATAGGGCTATGAAAAGGGTTGACACGAACATCATTCCCACCCACACTGTCTTCTTGACATTTGACAAAGTTCAACTCCCATCGAAAATCAAAGCAAGCTATGACATAATTTCCGTTCGCCCTTACGTCCCAAACCCTACGCGTTGCTATCAGTGTCAGCGGTTCAATCACACCAGCCAGTCCTGTTCCAATCCGGCCAAATGTGTTACGTGTGGCAAGGATGCCCATGAGGGTGCTTGTCCACCTCCATCCCCTCACTGCATCAACTGTATGGGTGACCACGCTGCTTCCTCTTGAGATTGCCCTGTTTTTAAGGACGAAAAGCTCATCCAGGAAATAAGAGTGAAGGAAAAGGTGTCGACCTTTGCTGCTCGAAAATTATTCGCCAGTCGACAGCCCACCGTGCCTCAGACAGGAAAATACAGCACTGTCCTTGCTTCTCCTCGGCCAACAAAGGAGGCGGCCACGCAGACCTGCGACCTCACCTTTAGTACCACGGTCATCAAATCAGCCAGCGCAAAGATCGCCCGTTCGACCTCACCACTTTCGCCTGCCCACTCTATGGCTCACCCTTCATCGGGTTCTGCTAAATCTCGAGCCCAAAAGTCAGACACCAAGACTTCCAAAAAAGAGCATACTCGTGAAGAGTTTTTACGTACCGCAACTTCACAACCATTGGTTCCTCCTTCATCTAAACATCATATTTGCAAGAAGGCTACAATGAAACCCAGTTCCTCTCCTTCTCCGCCAAGGCATGTCCCATCTACAGCACCACCTGGCGGAAATCGCCCTCGGACATCTTCTGTGTCGCCAAGGCGCACTGCTGGTGGCCGGTTAACCGGCCGATCGCTGGTGGCAGGAGCTGCTCCTGACCAACCTATGGATCAGGATCTTCTGCCTTCGGCTGAATGCCATTCCATGCTGTCGGTCGCAAGCTCTGAACAGTCTTTGAGTTGGCAGCAACTTTGGTCACATTCCTCCATTTTCTGTTCACCCTATGTCCATTATTCACTGGAATATCCGCGGTATTCAAGCCAATCGGGAAGAATTGTCGATCCTCTTACGATCCTACTCACCGGTCATCTTCTGTCTTCAGGAAACAAAGCTGCGTCCCCATGACCGCTTTGTTCTCCCTCATTTTCAGTCCGTCTGATATGATCTCCCCTCTGTTGAAGGCACTCCAGCACATGGAGGACTCATGATTCTTCTCCATGAAACTCTCCATTATTACCCAATCCATTTAAACACTTCCTTCCAAGCTGTCGCCGTCCGTCTTTCCCTTTACGGATACACATTCTCTCTTTGTACTGTATACATTCCATCGTCCACACCAATGGCACGAACTGATCTCCTTCATCTTCTTGGTCAGCTTCCACCCCCCTATTTGCTGGTTGGGGACTTCAATGCCCACCACCCGCTTTGGGGATCTCCACATCCTTGTCCACGTGGCTCACTATTGCTAGACGTCTTCCACCAAGCGGATCTAGTTTGCCTCAACACTGGGGTCCCTACATTTTTATCTGCCTCCACGATAAATTTATCTCATTTGGACCTTGCGGTCGGTACTGTTCCGCTAGCTCGGCACTTCGAATGGTTCGCCCTTGATGATACACACTCGAGTGACCACTTTCCATGTGTCCTTAGACTGCAGCCTCAACTGCCATATATGCACCCGCGACGCTGGAAGTTTGCCCAAGCTGATTGGACACTTTTTTCGTCTCTAGCGACATTCGATGACCGTCACTTTCCCAGCGTTGACGATGAGGTCACCCATATTACCGACGTTATTCGTACAGCTGCGGAACATTCAATACCACACACCTACGAATTGCCCCGGCGCCCCCCAGTTCCTTGGTGGAACGAGGCATGCCGTGATGCAATACGTGAGCGGCGACGTGCTCTCCGCGTCTTCCGCCACCATCCTACTTTGGCCAACTGTATCCGCTATAAACAGTTCCGTTTGCGATGCCGTCGTGTCATCCGCGATAGCAAGAAGGCAAGCTGGAAATTCTTTATTAGCTCATTTAACACCTTCACTCCCTCCTCGGAAGTTTGGAGTCGGCTTCGACGGTTCTCAGGCGCGCATAGTTTCTCCCCGGTCTCTGGGCTCACTGTCGCGCATGATACATTCGTGGACCCCGTCGCAATTTCTAACTCGTTGGGTCAGCACTTTGCTGAGATTTTGAGCTCTTCCAATTACCCGCCAGCGTTTCTCCCGAAGAAACGTGCAGCGGAAGTGCGACCTCTTGCTTTCTCCTCTCAAAATGGCGAAAGCTATAATACTGTTTTCTCCATGCGGGAACTCCAACATGCACTATCTTCTTCTCGCTCCTCCGCCCCAGGACCGGATGGTATCCACGTCCAAATGTTGCTGCATTTATCAACCCATAGTCTGCGTTACCTCCTTCGCCTTTATAATCGAATGTGGACCGACAGTACTTTTCCCAGACGATGGCGGGAAGCTATCGTCATTCCTGTTCCGAAACCTGGAAAGGACAAACATCTCCCCTCTAGCTATCGCCCCATTTCGCTCACGAGTAGTGTCTGTAAGGTTTTGGAGCGTATGGTGAATTACCGTTTAGCGTGGTGGCTGGAATCCCGCAGTCTTTTAACACCTGCCCAATGCAGTTTCCGAAAGCATCGTTGACCATCTTGTTGCTCTCTCCACTTATATCATGAACAATTTTCTCCGGAAATGCCAAACAGTAGCAATCTGGAGTGAGCATACGATACCTGTTCGAGGACAGGCATCCTCCGCACACTGTTCTCTTGGGGCTTTCGAGGTCGGCTGCCCCTTTTTCATCGCGAATTTATGGCAGAGCGCACATTTAGGGTGCGGGTGAACACTACTCTCTCCCGTACTTTCTCCCAAGAAAACGGGGTACCCCAGGGCTCCGTGCTGAGTGTTGTACTGTTTGCCATTGCCATAAATCCAATTATGGATTGCCTCCTTCCTGATGTCTCGGGCTCCCTCTTTGTGGACTATTTTGCGATCTACTACAGCTCTCAACGGACCAGCCTTCTTGAACGACGTCTTCAAGGATGTCTCGATCGCCTCCACTCTTGAAGCATCGAAACCGGCTTCCGTTTCTCTCCCAGTAAGACCGTTTGTGTTAATTTTTGGCGACGTAAGGAGTTTCTTCCGCCCACCTTACATCTCGGTCCTGTCAACCTTCCATTTTCAGACGTCGCTAAATTCTTGGGTCTTATGTTTGACAGAAAACTGTGCTGGTCCTCCTTTCGCTGTCTGCGATCCCTTAACACCCTCCGTGTCCTGAATGGTACCTCCTGGGGAGCAGACCAAGTGGTCCTTCTCTGCCTCTATCACGCCTTAGTGCGCTAGAAATTGGATTATGGAAGCATAGTCTACTCCTCTGCTAGGCCGTCTATTGTTTGGCGTCTCGACTCTAATCCACCACCGTGGATTACGTTTAGTGTCTGGAGCTTTTTACACTAGCCCTGTGGAAAGCCTTTATGCTGAGACTGCTGAACCTCCGCTGTCCACTCGGCGAGCAGTCCTTCTGAGTCGTTATGCTAGCCATCTGTCTTCAATGCCTGATAATCCAGCCCATGACCTTTTTTCGACGCCTCCTTTGATGTAGGGTATGCAGGCCGCTCCTCCTCCCTGCTACCCCCGGGAGTCCGCGTCCGTCAACTGCTCCATTCTCTTTCCTTCCGCTTTCCTATAACCTTCTTCACAACTTGGGGTACAGCACTGCCTTGGCTCCATCCCCGGATCTGCCTGCTCCGTGACGTTTGTCGATTTCCCAAGGATGGTACCCCTACACTTGTTTATCGTCGGGCATTTGCTGCTCTATGTGCACAAATGATGGACGCCACATTTATTTACACCGACGGCTCGAAAACATCGTTAGGTGTAGGGAGTGCCTATATTGTTGGCGTCATCCCAATTCACTTTCGGCTTGCCGACCAGTGTTCAGTCTATACTGCGGAGCTTTACGCTGTTCTCCAGGCTGTCCACTACATCCGTCACCATCAGCGGATACAGTACGTTATCTGCTCAGCTTCTCTCAGCTCTCTCCTCAGTCTCCAAGTTCTTTATCCTATGCACCCTCTGGTCGACCGGATTCAGGACTGTCTGGGCTTACTCCACCTGGGGGGCGTCTCGGTGGTATTCCTCTGGCTCACGGGACACGTTAGTATCTGTGGAAATGAGGCGGCCGATATTGCAGCCAAGGCTGCAGTCTCTCTTCTTCGGCCAGCTATTCCATCGATTCCTTTCGGCGATCTACGGAGTGTTTTATGTCGTCGTGTTGTTCATTTATGGCATGCACATTGGTCAACACTTCCCCATAATAAATTGCGGGAAGTGAAAGCTCTTCCTTGTGCTTGGACCTCTTCCTCCCGAACGCAACGTCGGGAGGAGGTAATTTTAACTAGACTCTGGATAGGGCACTGTCTTTTTAGCCATCGACATCTTTTAAGCGGCGATCCTCCCCCACTCTGTCCCCACTGCTCTCAGCTGTGGACGGTAAGACACCTTTTAATTGAATACCCCTATTTTACTCCGTTAAGCTCCCGTCTACAGCTATCGCCTGATCTATCGTCGATTTTAGCAGATGACACGCGCTGAGACGACCGCGTTCTCCAGTTTATTAGTGCCAGTGAAATGACGTCAGTCATTTGAAGCTTTTTCTGGGGACAAACAACCCCTTTCTGTAGTGGATTTTTAAGCCTTCCGTCTGCTTTTAGTTTCTCCAATTTTATGACTTTGAAAACCAGCAGCAATGGGAACAATTTCGGTTTTTTACTGTTTCCTAAGTCACGGGCTGGGCGCTAATGACCATAGCAGTTTTGCGCCCCCCCCCCCCCCCCCCCAAAAAAAAAAACAGCTTACTTGCTTCTTAAAGGACGGAATCGACCAGCTAGTGTGGCGGTGGGATAAATGTATCATCAGTTTTGGCGACTATTTTTGCATATCTGTACTGTTTATAACTAAATTTTTGAGTTAAGAAAATCATTACTGTTGCCTTACACTAGTGACCAGGTTTCATTTGAATGCCCCTTATATGTTGACATAATTTAAACAACGTATTACTGCAGACGACTGTTCTTGGCTCATTACGTGAGTGACAGCTATTCCTGAATGGAAGAGATTTATGCAGAAGTGAACTGGACAGGAAATGCTGCGAAGGTATAGTCTGTCTGTAACTTAAAAGAGGAGCACTTGCCATACTGGATGATGGAGTATCAATTTCCCATGTGACAGTGCAGAACAGTGTGCAGAGATTTACGTAGACTCTGCCTATAGCATCTATTGTGTAAGTATTAACAAACTCATTCATGTATTGAGTGTAGTGTCAATACACTTTGTGCGAAATAAACAACCCCAGACACCTCTGCACACAGTGTCACCTGTGATTTGTAAGGTGATTTGGGGTGTGTAGATACAGCTTTGTGAAACTACCTACAGTTGTTTCTTGTGGTGTAATTGGGTAGCTAAAGTGGAGAATCACCTGCTCGATCTTAAACTTGAAGGCCTGTGAACAAGCAAACTTCATGCCCACAATCCGGCAGTGTACCTCCCATCAGATTACTGCCTTTGCACAGCTCTGCCACAGTTTCAGTCCCAGAACACAGTATATTTCCCTTAATCCTTTAATTGCTGTGGGAACATATACACATCCTGCTATGCCATTTCCCAGTTTCTGTGGATGTTTGTATGTACACGGCTCAGGCTCTCCTACAGTGCTGTGGATGTCTGAATGTGTCCAGAGCTGCTGTTGCCTCACTGCTGTGAATCTACCGCAGCAAATAAAAAAGTTAAGAGTATTTATTGTATGACGTATGTGCCTCATTGCATGCGAAGATATGCAAAAAGCTTCGTTTCAATATCTTGAATCATTTGAGATATGATGACTCTTAGGAATACACAATTCACAATATGTGAGGACATGACTGGCCATGTTACATGCAAAGGTCTTCCAGATATAAAAGTCGATAACTAGAGAACAAAATGAGATATCGTTCTCCTCTGAATTTTAAATAAAATCTTGATATCTCACCTCGTTTCATTCACTGCAGTGTGTGAGCTAAAATCAACTGTACACAATGTTTATGCAGTGAATTATTACTTATATAAATTCTTTAAAATTCCATACAATGTTTTACTTAACTTGCTGCAGTACAGTAAGTATGATGGATAGAATGTTGAAAAATCAAATATTTTCATCTAATGTATTCTAAAAGATTGGATAAGTGTTTCATATGAGCAGGAGTTCTGTCAGCACAGGCACCAGCATCTTGTGAGCAGTACAGGGCAAACAAATACTGTCTCAGCACGGAATGCAAAGAGCATGTCTAGCATTGAAATGGTTAATACTGCTCCACTGCATTTAGATGGCACATACACATTAACTATTTGTTCCTAAATCCACTTCATTTAATGGTAAACATTAAGTTTCCACCATTAGAACACTATACTGAGTTCACAAGTAAATCGTGTGACAATAATTGCACTTGAAACTTCCTGGCAGAATAAAACTGTGTGCCCAACCGAGACTCGAACACAGGACCTTTGCCTTTCACGGGCAATTGCTCTACCATCTGAGCTACTGAAGCACGATTCACGCCCGGTCCTCACAGCTATACTTCTGCCAGTATCGCATCTCCCACCTTCCAAAATTCACAGAAGCTCTCCTGCAAACCTTGCAGAACTAGCACTCTGAAAGAAAGGATACTGCGGAGACATTGCTTAGCCACAGCCTGGGGCTTGTTTAAGGTGTTAATTTAAGCTTTACTGTCGTTTGTAGCATCTGAAGTTGGCCTTTAAAGGCCAAAATCAGTTATGATTGTATCATAAAGTGATTGTATCACAAAAAAATTATTACTAATATTAACAATCTCGAATTTTTTCATCTCCCACTATGTGGAAACTGTTAATCCTAGAGAAAAATCAATAGGACCTTTTCCTGTAGCAAATATAACATAGTTTTTTTGTATTGGAAAGGATGTTCACTAGAAGTAAATTTAATTAAGAAAGATATAGAAAAATGAACAAGGCATCACCCCACCTCCCTCAGATGTTCCCAATCAGCAGTGTGAATTTTTAGTACATATTCTGTTAATAACACTCCCTCCTAGTACTGTACAAAATTTGGCGAGTACATTACTTTCCCTTAATTTTTCTTTGTTGACTGGACTACACTGTGAAATAGTTTCTCTGTAATCCTTTAATAACTGTATGCTACCTTGGTTGGTCCTGTTGTTGTTGGCATATGATAAGAATTTCTCTCTTCTTGAGAAATAATTGTGTTATGCTATGGTGGTCACTGGAGCCCCACTGCACCATGAACCATGGATCTAGACTTGGTGAGGTAGCTTAGGTGCCTCAGCATAGATAGAGGTCAGACTAATTCATGGTTGCAAAAGGACAGTGCCCTTTCAAATAGTTGCACGGGCAGTAGTTTGCATGACTGAATAATCTCGTCTTCGAAAATCAGCCTGCGTGGCCTTGCTGTTCTGATACTGCAAGTGTATCAAAGCAAGGGGAAATTGGAGCCAATACTTCTCCTGTGAGCATACAGGTCTACTGCTTGATGTAATGATAGGGCATCCTATTGATAAAGTATTCTGTAGGTAAAATAGTCCCACCCTCCTCCCTGGAAATCATATTTCCCGGAGGGGACTGCTGAGGAGGATGATGTATTGAGGAAACAGGGAACAGTCATTCTAAAACTTGGCATCTGGATTGTTATGGCCCTCATTCAGGTTGCCAGGCTACAGAATGTAAATATGGAAATAAAGGGTATGTTAAAGCTAGAAGTAACGAGAATTAGTGAAGTGCTGATGCAAGGAGGACTTGGACTGACTATTGGTCAGGTTGGTCAGAGTTTAAAAACTCTCAATTAAATGAGGATAGTCCAGAAGTACGTTTAAACCCTTCAGATCCACTAGTAAAGAAATATTGTTATCCATCTTCAATAATATTTCTGTTACTTTGAATCGCTTGACCAACAAGATTCATAAAATGTTGTTTTAAAAAATTAATGGCTAGATTTCTAAAAATAATGTTGTACATGACACATTGGCATAATAGACAAGCAAATCATAAAAATCGAAGTGGGTAATAAACTGTTTGGTTACTAGTTTACAGAACATACAGAGGGAAACTAGTAACCAGAGGGAAACTAGTAACCAGAGGGAAACTAGTAACCAGAGGGAAACTAGTAACCAGAGGGAAACTAGTAACCAGAGGGAAACTAGTAACCAGAGGGAAACTAGTACAGTATTTAAATAAAACATGGTTCCTTGAGAAATTGTTATACTTTCATATAGTGGATGTAAATCTTCAGCTGTGGTGTTTAATGAGTTGCCTCTATGGACAAATGACATACAGATAGATGAGTTCAAACATATCTGTGCTGATGTATTTTATGAAGTACTGGTGGGGCTAATTTTTTCCATGTGCATCTTTAAAAGCTAGAGTACATGGCAAGGACTGAAACACATCTGTATGTCACCAAGCAGGTTAATTTCATCATTTTGGCAGAAGTAATTGTGGATTGGTCACATCTGAGTTATCATCAGATGACAAAACTACAGATCTTGGGTTGGTAGGTGTGAAAAGTAATCACCATCCTTTGATGGAAATCTATCCCAGACTGATGAATTGTCAGTCAAATGGTTTATCCTGCTTGTGGCATCTTGTCTCCTGACACTAAGTGTAAATATTTATCTATTTTACCATCAATAAAATCACCATTCTTTTCTTGTTATTGACACACATGTGAAAGTCGCACAACAAAATATTGAAAAGTGCTATCTTAGTGCTTCACGGAGCTGATATTCTGTCGACAATAAAATAGCATCAGTTGAAAGTAGTTCGCCTGAGAATGAATGAACAAGAACACACACTTATAGAACCTAGATATTGTTTTGCTGTTCTTCCACTGCAGGCATTAGGTAAATCTTACCACTCAGGATGCTGAAGCTTGCTCTGGTGAATCACGATACCTCATGGAAGCTATCAGAACATGTATCTTTGGTATTACACGGATTCTGTATGCAGACAAAAGTTAAGAGTTTTGTGTGTTTTAGTGGGGAGGTATAAAATTAAGTATATAGGCTTGGATACATTGTAGGAACCACAGAGCTTAGTTTGAGGGAGTGTTAGGCAACTTTGTACTAAAAAAGGGAAATTAATACAGTAGATGATGAACAGGTAGATTTGAGAGACAAAATATGGAAGGCAGCAGAATCTCACTTACGTAAGAAAGAATAAATTAAATAAATAAAAAAATAAATAAAATTGATTGATTGATTGAAAGGGGAAAATATAAAATATGAAGCAGGCAGTAGTGAACATAGGTGTCTGAAAAATGAAATTGACAAGTGTGTATAATGGAAAAATTAATAAGCATGAATGGCTGCAAGACAAAGGCTGGGCTGTAGAAGCATGCATAATTAGAGTAAAGACAAATGGCTCTTATGGGGAAAGTTACAGACTGTTGGAGAATAGAGAAGCAGGTGGAGGAATGTCTTGAGATTGGAAGGCAGGTCAGTACTATGCAAAGAAGGGGGAGCTGAAAGGTGGAAGGAAAATGTAGAAAATGTATATAAGGGAAACAAACTTGAGGACAATGTTGGAGAAAGAGAAGTAGTGATAATGTGAGGAGGAAATGGTGGAGCACTGGAAAACCTAAAAGGAAACAAGGTCCATGGAGTAGATGACATTCCATCTGAACTATTGACAGCTGTGAGAGAGCCAGCTAAGAACCCAGGTCTAGAAATAATGACATTAATTATTTACAGAACAATGGAGAAACCAGTACAACTCTAACTTTGAGACAGTTTGTGTTTTGGAGAAATGTCAGTATCAGTCTTAAAACTTACCTTAGAAGGAGGCTGAAAGATAGGCAAACCTATTTTGCAAACATTTGTAGATTCAGAGAAAGTGTTTTAAAAATTGCTTTGGCTACACTTTTTGAAATTTTTGAGTTAGTACCAGACTGCAGTTACATCAGCTGAAAACAGAAAAGGAAGTTGTGGTTGTGAAGAAAGTGGTATGGACTTGCAGCACATCTCTGGTTTCATTCAGTCTACATCTACATTTATAGCCTGGAAACCACTGTGCACTGGATGGCCTTGCAGCTTTCTTGCATTCCATTAACATATGTATAGTGGGGAGAATGATTGTTTAACCTTGTCTGTGTGACCCTATAGAAATGATATGTAGTGGGTTGTAGTAGACTTCTAGATTCATCATTTAAAGCTTGTTCTACCAACATTCTAAGTAGGTGTTCACAGGGAAGTTCATGTCAATCTCAAAGCATATGTCAGTTAAGTTCTTTATGCTCTTTCACGACACTCCCTGAAGTATGTCTGTGACCATTCGTGCTTCCCTGCTCTGTATATGTGAAATATACTCTACTTTGTTTGGCACAGTTCCCACACACTGTATGCAGCTTCATTTGTAGACTGACTGCATTTCCCTTGTACTCTGCCAATGAACCTCATTCTGCCAACCTGCTTTACCTGTCTTGGTTCTACAAGGGTGATACAACTGGAAACCTTAAAAGTACTACAATATTTCTAATTGGTATAATGAACAAAATACATCATATTTTGAGATATGAATGCATACATTCCATCAATTTGAAAATGTATAGATACATTGATGAAATAATTCTTTTGCTCATGTATGTAGCCAGTCATGCATTGTGGTTTTCACATTTTCGTCACTTCTTGCCTATGTTTGCTTCTTTGAATGCACCAAATGGTTGAGTCGAAATGAGTCGATCACAAGAATGTACCAGACTTTCAGATTTAATTTCCTGAATATTCTCAACTATCTTATTGTATGGGCTGCATGGGATTGAGCTTTGTCATGCTGTAGCAGTACTCCTGAATAAAAAGTCATCATCATTTACTCCCAATAGTAGGGTGAAGTTAATTTTTTGAGTATATCTGGATGAGAAGTATTGCTTACAGTCACTCCACTACTCATTCAATCCTCCAGAATAACTACATTTGCAACCCAGAAGAGAAGCAGCGTGATCTTTCAAGCAGACAGGAGAATGTGGAGTGTTTATTGGGTTGGCGATGATGTGGCACAATTCCTTACGTGACCTTTTTGTTTCTGGTCAGTGGAAGTGAACCCAAGTTTGACAGCCTGTAAAAATTTTCCCCGAAATACATCGTCTTAAATATAGAAATGATTCAAAAGTTCTCTACAGGCATTGATGTGACAGTATTTCTGTTTGGTGATCAACTGATCCAGCACCTTTAATGCAAGCACCTCACTGAAGTGGAGTATATTGTGAACAATATTCAGCACCGACTCATCAAAGACAGCAGAAAGCTTGTTGGGCCTCTTTCACCAGCTCCTTTAACGGTTTTACTCCCTCTTCTGTCGTATGGGGTGGCCTGCGCCGGCTGTCGGGCATTAAGGCCACTCCTCGGTACCTGGCCTGACCTCAGGTAATGAGGTCCTTGTTGATCCTGTGGCTGTCTCCAACGCCTTCGGCCGTTTTTTCGCAGAGGTTTCAAGCTCCGCCCATTACCACCCTGCTTTCCTTCCCAGGAAAGAGGCACAAGAGGCTCAGCGACCTTCCTTCCACTCGCTGAATCTGGAAACTTATAATGCCCCCTTTACTATGCGGGAACTCGAACGTGCGCTTGCACTGTCCCAGTCCTCTGCTCCGGGGCCAGATGCCATTCACGTTCAGATGCTGGCACATCTTTCTCCGGCAGGCAAAAGCATCCTTCTTCATACCTACAATCGTGTCTGGACTGAAGGTCAGGTCCCCATGCGTTGGCATGACGCCGTCGTTGTTCCTATACCCAAACCCGGGAAGGATAGACACCTTCCTTCTAGTTACTGCCCCATTTCTCTTACAAGCTGTGTCTGTAAGGTGATGGAGCGCATGGTTAACGCTCGGTTAGTTTGGATTCTTGAATCTCGACGGCTACTTACCAATGTTCAATGCGGCTTTCGTCGCCGCCGCTCCGCTGTTGACCACCTTGTGACCTTGTTGACATTCATCATGACCAACTTTTTGCGAAGGCGCCAAACGGTATCCATGTTCTTCGATTTGGAGAAGGCTTATGACAACTGTTGGAGAGGATGTATCCTCCGCACTATGCACAGGTGGGGTCTACGTGATCACCTGCCCCTTTTTATTGATTCCTTTTTAACAGATCGAAAGTTTATGGTACGTGTGGGTTCCGTATTGTCCGACTTCTTCCTCCAGGAGAATGGAGTGCCTCAGTGCTCCGTCTTGAGCGTAGCCCTTTTTGCCATAGAGATCAATCCAATTATGGATTGCATTCCACCTAATGTCTCAGGCTCTCTCTTTGTCAATGACTTCGCGATGTACTGCAGTGCCCAGAGAACATGCCTCATGGAGCGCTGCCTTCAGCGTTGTCTAGACAGCCTATACTCATGGAGCGTGGCAAATGGCTTCCGGTTCTCTGAAGAGAAGACGGTTTGCATCAACTTTTGGCGATATAAAGCGTTCCTTCCGCAATCCTTACATCTCGATCCCGTTGTTCTCCCATTCATGGAAACAACAAAGTTTCTAGGGCTCACGTTGGACAGGAAACTGTGTTGGTCTCCGCATGTCTCTTATTTACGGCCCGCTGTACACATTCCCTTAATGTCTTCAGAGGTCTTAGTGGTTCATCTTGGGGAGTGGATCGCACTGTCCTGCTTCGCTTGTATCAGTCCATAGTCCGATCAAAGCTGGATTATGGGAGCCTTGTCTACTCGTCTGCTCGGCCATCCCTCTTACGCCATCTCAACTCCATCCACCATTGGGGGTTATGTCTTGCGACCGGAGCCTTGTACACTAGTCCCGTCGAGAGTCTTTATGCTGAAGCTGCCGAATTACCGTTGACCTACGAGCGCGACGTACTGCTTTGTCGGTATGCCTGAAGGCTGTTGTCAATGCCCGACCATCCCTCTTATCAGTCCTTCTTCGCTGATTCTCTCGACCGTCAGTATGGGTTGTATTTGTCTGCCCTGCTGCCCCCTGCAGTCCGCTTTCGTCGACTGCTTCGACAATTGGATTTTGCCCTCCCTACCACCTTCAGGGAGGGTGAGAGCCCGACACCACCTTGGCTCCAGGCTCTGGTTCATATTTATCTTGACCTCAGCTCGCTGCCGAAGGAGGGTACTCGGGCTGCAGTGTATTGCTCACGGTTTGTCGAACTTCGTGCTCGACTTGCCAGTCACACCTTTATTTACACTGATGGCTCCAAAATTGACGATGGTGTCAGCTGTGCCTTTTTTGTCGGGGCCGTCACCTTTAAATACCGTCTCCTCTACCAATGTTCCAGCTTTACGGCCGAGGTTTTTGCTCTCCATCAGGCCATTCAGTATGCCCGCCACCACTGCCATTCATCGTATGTACTCTGCTCTGATTCACTCAGTGCTCTTCAGAGACTTGTAGCTCCATATCCGGTCCATCCCTTGGTGCAACGGATCCAGCAGTCCCTCCATTCTTTTGCTGATGATGGCTCTCCTGTTAGCTTTCTGTGGGTTCCCGGCCATGTATGATTGCCTGGGAATGAGGCTGCTGATGCTGCAGCCAAGGCTGCAGTCCTCCTGCCTCGGCCAGCCTCCAATTGTGTCCCGTCATCTGACGTTAGTGGGGTTGTTTGGAAGAGGCTTGTGTCGTTGTGGTGGGATACTTGGTCATCACTTCAAGGAAACAAGCTCTGGGCAGTAAAACTGTTCCCAACTGCTTGGACAACCTCCTCCCGACCATCTTGGCGAGAAGAGGTCCTCCTGACCAGGTTGCGGATTGGGCATTGCTGGTTTAGCCACCGCTACCTGCTTTCCGGTGACCCAGCTCCACAGTGCCCTTGTGGTCAAGCATTAACAGTGCGCCATGTTTTATTGACGTGTCCCCATTTTAGTCAATCTCGTGTTGTCATGTCTCTGCCATCTACTTTACCGGATATTTTAGCTGATGACACTCGAGCAGCTGCTCATGTTCTTCATTTCATTACTTTGACTGGCTTGTACAAAGACATCTAACTCTTTCACTTATTTTATCTGCATCTTTGTAAGAACTTTCTGGTGCGCCCCCCCCCCCCCCCCTCTTTAGTTTTACTAGATTCTATGTGCTCTAACTATTGTGACTGGGCGCTAATGACCTCAGTAGTTGAGCGCCCTTAAACAAAAAAATCCCAAACTAAATATGATAGAAATGTAATTACACAGTTAGTTTAAATACATCAAGTACATTATATAGAAACTAATGTTGTATTTAAACAATTTTATCATGTCGCTGTAGTTTCCGGAATATAACTCAAGAGTTTATGCTCACAACCTCCACTGCAATAGTAACATTATGTATCTGGACCTATCTCAATAAATATGCCAGTCACCTTTGCTTTTGGAATCTAGAGCGGTGCACACATTATTTGAAAAACCCCTTGTATAAATCACATGGTCTACCTAGTTTCTTTTCTGGCACTCTGGCAGGTAATGCCAAAGTACACTGCTTAATATCTTCACTTGCATACCCAGTGCTTCTTACCATTGACAGTCTCTGTTTTAGTCAGGTATTATTATTGATTCATGCAGACTTTCTTTTCCAGCTATGTTCCTGTCCACTCCCCCTTTCCCTATTTTTGCTTTCAGATTACCAAGGCTCCTTTTTGTGTCATGCCTTTGAATGTTTCAGAATTCCTCCTAGTTTGCAATATAAAGCATTATTTTCATTTTCATCTTCATCTGATTCTTCCATGGGCATATGCACACATCATTGTAACATTAAACAATTTTCATCTAAACCTCAAAGAACACAACCTGTCTGTAAATGCTTTGGAACTAATGATATTTGTCTTCATTGAGTTATGTATAAGAAAGCCAGTAATGTTATGGCTCATCTCCCCTCCACTATACATCAGTATTTGTTTCTCCGAGGAAATTATTCTGTCATTTCCTTCACATTTATTGTAATGCAGGTATTTTCATCTATACTTATCCATTTCTTCTCTGATTTCTTGCAGTTTCCCAGAACTCTCAAAGTGCCTTGACATTCTGGGTGGCTCTCAAGATGTCCGTTTTCAATTTTGATAGAAATTTTCTTTGGTTTATCACCTATGAATCCTTATCCTTGTGAGGCTGATGTATGGTATCAGTGACACATACAATTTGAGGTTGAGTTGTTAGCCCTACACCCAACTCCCGACGTGGAAAATGAGAATTTCCAGTTGTGTTTTAGTCCCATAAGGGAGGGAGGTGACTTCACTACACCTACAGAGCTATGCCCCCACCCCTCCCATGCACAATGTGGCACCCAATTTGTGTGGTTCCTCTGGCAGTAGCTGTGTGACCACTGACATAACCCTAGATTTCTCTGGAGTGTGTAAACCATCCCATCTGACACTGAATGCTGTGAGCTGGCTTTTGCTTTGTCTCACTGAATGAATACATGAACCAGTAAAAGAATGCACATTGTAATGGTCCCAGATTAATGTTGCGAATAGCACAACTAAAGATGTGGACTGATAAAATGACTGAAAATGTAAATTGCATATCATGACCTGACAAATGTTCTGTGCTGTGTGATTAGTTAATATTCTTGCACTACTACCTCAAATTACTGAAGGATTAGGTTGTATGATAATAGAAATAAAAAGATATTGAAAATTAGTATCAGGTGTCTGTCCATTTGCAGAGTGGTGCCCTGTTTGAATGATGCACTTCTCCCACAAAAAATGTTGAAAGATGAAACTAGCAGCACAATGATTATTAACATATAAGTATGTGGACTGGTAAAAAAGTGTTGAAATACATCTCAAATTCAAGTTAGCTCAGATATACACTGCTGGCCACCGTAAATGCAACACCCTGATGGAAGCATCTGAATCGAGTGAAATTTACACCATGAGCTTGCAGCGATGAGATATACAACTGATTAGAATTTCAGCGCAGACGCACATCACGCGTGCCTGTGGCGCCACCTCATAGCACCATTTAAGGCTTGGCGATTTCAACGAGTGTAGGTTCGGCACGTGTGTTTACCTTTTGGTTGTTTCACAAGACGATCAGTTATGCGTCGTAGATAACAGCGAACATCTTTTGATCAAGTATCCGAGTTCGACAGAGGAAGGATAGTGGCTTACCGAGATTGTGGATTATCATACAGAGAAATCGCTAGTCGTGTTGTACGAAACCAAACAACTGTAATGCGGATATGTGACCGTTGGATGCAGGAGGGCACGACGGACCGACGTGGTCGATCGCATTCACCTCGGTGCACCACTGCACGTGCTGATAGGCAAATTGTGCGCATGGCAGTGACGGATCACTCAGTGACATCCCGAACCATAGCACAGCACATTGCTTCTGTAACACATCATCCAGTGTCTGCGCGTACCATTCGACGCTGTTTACAGCAGAGTGGTCTGTCCACAAGACGTCCATTGCTTCGTCTACCATTGACGCAGAACCACGGACGTCTCCGTTGCCAATGGTGTGATGACAGGTGGATGTGGACAGCAGAATGGAATGACAGTGTCTTTACTGACGAGGCACACTTCTGTCTGCAGCACCACGATGGTCGGATTCGAGTGTGGAGACACCGTGGAGAGAGGATGCTGGACAGCTGCATTATGCACCGCCACACTGGTCTTGCACCGGGTATTACGGTATGGGGCGGTATTGGATATTACTCTCGCACGCCTCTAGTACGCATTGCCGGTACTTTAAATAGCCGGCACTACATATCCGAGGTGCTGGAGCCAGTTGTCCTTCCTTACCTTCAGGGCTCGGCCACAGCCATATTTCAACAGGATAATACGTGACCACACGTGGCAAGCATTGTCCAAAGGTTCTTCGTCAATAACCAGATGGAATTGCTTCACTGGCTGGCTCGCTCTCCTGATCTTTCGCCGATAGGAAACATGTGGTCCATGGTTGCTCAATGAGTGACCCAGATTACATCCACAGCTGCCACACCAGATGATCTTCGGCAACGTGTGGAAGCTGCTTGGGCTGCTGTACCCCAGGAACACGTCCAACGTCTCTTTGACTCAATGCCGAGACATGTGGCAGCGGTGATCTCCAACAATGGCGGTTACTCTGGCTACTGATTCTGGCAGGAACCACATGTCGCAGACGTCTGTAAACGTAATCATTTGATACTTGGTCAACATGTTATCTACAAAATAAATTTTGTTGTGCTACCTCTTGTCTTTCTTGGTGTTGCATTTACGGTGGCCAGCAGTGTATTATAAATTATTCAGAGTTGCAGACAACAATGCTTAAATGATGGCCAGAATGGTGAAAGATGAAAACAAACAGCCAGGCACCTCCTAGCTGCCCTCAAAACAAAATTGAATGCCACACACTTATTTATTTGTACAGATGGTATATGTATGACCATATGGACTCTCTTCTCCTCATTCACGTGGTGAGGTCCTTACAAAGTGCCTTTGACAAAGCTATATTTTGTGAGAGTAGTTTAGTGGACCAGTATTAAATGGGGAATCTAAAAGCATTCATCAGCTTCCGTCTCCTCCAGCCCCCCTCCCCCCCCCCCTCCATTTTCATCGTATAGGGGCCACATAGACAAGACTGCACTAATAACACCACTCAGTCATTTAAGCAGTTATTCTTTCCTCACTTGCATGTGAATGTACTGGAAAGTAACATCCAAATCGGTATAATGAGAAGCAGTCACAGTCCTGTAGTTCACAGTTGTCTGTACAGAATAGGTAAATGTTTATTATGTGGTGTTGTTTTAATTTACATAAACTTTGTTTGATAAAGTAAAGTTCTTTCTCATTTAAAGTTTTCAGTAAGAAATAACTGAAGCAAAATAATTTTGTTTCCTAAGGAAAAAGCCTCAAGATTACCAAAATATTGTCAGGGGTGATTGTAAATTTGTTTAGGGAAAATTCCACCATAGTATAAAGCTGTTATCTTACATTGTTTTAGTCTTCATTATATTACATTTTTCCCAGATGGTACTGCAAAATAACTGGCCAACAACTGCAATCCACCCTGAAGAAATAAGTACTTTTGAGTTATGTAGTACTTGTTGCACATTGATTACATAACTTTTCCAGATGTTCTTACCCACATTATTGTGCACATTTTGTGAATCTCACTTAGTTGTGGAGTCTTGTTTGCCTACTACAGCAGCAGATGAGGTGAGATAGAAAGTCGGTCTGACTGTTACAACTGATTTTTCTGATGATTCCTTACATCGTTCCTGAGGAGTTCCTTGATGATTATTTCAAACACACCTTTGTCATCCAGAATCTTGTTTGTCATCTTGTTTGTCATCTTGTTTGAACCACCTCCTCCTACTCCTCCTCATACTTCTACTACTAAGTCTCTAGCACTCTTAGGTAAGGTCTAAGACTTGCAACTTTATAACTTTCCTTCTTCCATTCTCAAGTGACAAATATGTAACATTGCTTGTTATTTGTAAATTTACTTTTTATGCTATATAACTTACACAGAACTACTGCATTTCAGGCTGAAGAATATCTCAGTACCTGGAGTCCTCTTATTGACCAGGAGGGTGATCTTTGCATCAAGGGAACCCGGTAAGTTTAAGGATTTCCACATCTGATACATATAATTTATTTCCTGTTATTTTTTTATGTGAACAGTTGTCCTTATGTCCAGGTTTATAACATTAGCAGGTTGTGAGTTTACTTTTTCCTTATATCCTACCCATTTTTATGATTGGTTTCACTTTTTCAATACATCACAAGTAATTGTGGCTGTAGTGATGCATACTTAAGGCAGGACATGATGCTGAAATCCAGGCACTTGCTGACACCCACTGTCTCAGCTGTCTCAGCTGTTACAGCACACAGTTGGATGTGTGGTGATGACATGTGGCGGAGCAGTAACTGGAACTAGACATTTTCACAGTGCTCGGCAGGTGGAATATGCAATCTGTTTCAACAAAACCTGCCTTTGTGTGTGTGTGTGTGTGTGTGTGTGTGTGTGTGTGTGTGTGTGTGTAACATTTGGCTTTCTGGCAAGGCCAGCCAAGGCAAGGCAAGGCGAGCTCCAACAGCTGAGCTTCGAAATGGTGTGTGCTGTGTGCCGGCAGCCCTCACAAGTCTGCTGACTTTGCTCTATCACAATGGGACTGCCAGCTAGGTCTAACTATAGCCTAATTGGTACAGTCTTTGAGTTGACGTAATTTCAGATCAGAACCAATGGGATGTGTGACATGAAATTTTGAAGTGTTCAGTCCTTCAGGGGTTTATAGGAAAGAACACTTCTGTGTAGTATTGGGAAGAACTTAATGCGATAACACAGAAACAAGGCTCCAGTGTCAAATTTTGTGGATCACATAGAGAAGGTAAACATTAATATGTATAAATTGACAGGTGATGACATTATTAATAGCCATTTGGGAAGACACAAAACAAAGAGAAATAGATGCATTTTTGTGAGCTTTGCCTACAGATAAGTAACAGGAATTGCATTTAAAATTTCCAAAAGCTTTAAAAACAGTAGCAACATCTGTGGTAACTTTTACTGAGGTTTATGCAATGACTGAGTCTAAAGGGAGGAAAGCAGTTTTTAATACTGAGTGTTTGTTATAAATGTGGTCTGGACCACATATCGTGATACTGTTGAAAATTGCAGTGTAAGAAGTGTAAATCGGTTGGACTCTCTCAGTAAAATTGCCAGTGCAGGGACATATGAATGAGAGAGTGGAAGTCATGTGGTGGATCTCACACAGCAGTGTAAGACAAAAGATGAAATGGTGCAGTCAGTGTGCAGTATTCCCATTGACTGTTGGCACGAGGCACTGTGTGCAGAACTGGTGGCAGTTGTTTAACCTGATGTCTAGAAGGAAGGAGTATGCAAAGTATGCTAGATATGAGAAAGCAGGTATTCTTTGCAAGTCAAAACGTAATTGGTATAAGAAATTTAGAGCCATCTTGTTGTAGGAAAAGTTAAATAGGTGGGGGTAGCATTCGGTCAGTCAGTTTGGATGTGTTGGGTTTCCAAATTTTCTGTCAGATGTGATTATGGTGGGGGAAAGGGAGAGAGAGGAAGGGGGGAGGGGGGGGGGGGTGCAAGGCTTTGAGGCCTGCAGGGAAGTTCTCCATAATGATGTAGGCACAAGCTGCAACAAAGCTGCAACATTATAGTTTGCCTTAATTTTCTGATTAAACATAACCTCAAAGTCGGTCTACATCAGAGTGTAGTGAACCTGGATGGGACATTCTTCCATCAATTTTGCTGTTGAAAGAATTGAACTGATCCAAGGTAGAAGACAGCCATAGTAAAGATGGCCGAACTGTGTTCTATGTCTTTTAGGCTCAACTTGCGAACTATACCCAAAGGTACAAGGGAGGTAGTCTGGATGGATGTGGGAGTGGACATCCGAACTGATACTCTGGCTGACCCCTTGATGGAAAATAAAGAACTATATAAGGTACACTGTTTTATTAAGTACAGTTTATCCCACTTGTGAGAGGCTGGCAGAAGCTGGATAGTGCTGTCTGTGCAGACAGTTTCAGTTCACTACACATGGGGCTGTCATGAGGAGTACTGGTAGTTGACTTGGAATTGTTGGAGGAAGAAGAATTAAATAGCAATTTCAGGGAAGAGTATTTGGAGCTGGGATAGTCTATCAATCTTAAATGCAGAGAAGGTGTCACTTTCAGAAGGATATGATAAGGAGGAGATAGAAACATTATTAGAAAAGTGTGAAGTTTCTTCAACCATCCCAGACCATTGCCAGCTATGCCATTAATGCACTGTAGGAACGAAGCACCAATGTGTAGGAAACCATATGGAATTCCACACCATGTGCAACCAGTGATGGAGGAATTTATTATTTCTTACAGTTCAGTCATGTGGCACTGTGCACAACAAAAAGTTGGGTGGATTGTACCCTATTCACCGACTCCTGTTAACGCAAGTAACTAATTATTACTGTTGGTCTCCGTTGCACACAAGTGAATTTTAAACTGAATTCTATAAATGATTTAATGGATGAATATCCTTGAAAGTATGGATACGAAATGATTCTTTTATTCAAAAGTAGCAAATATATGTGTTTTTAGAACTGTGCAGTTTTACTCCCGGCAGTCATCCAAATTCATTTTCATTTAATTCCAAAGTCGAAAGTGAAGACAATAGATATTCAAAACTTTGAATCACATGTTTCATTCATCTTCATTACAATAATGTTGGTTATCAAATGTGATAAGCTTTCCATAAAAAATTAAGATTGAGAAAAATATATGGCACCTCAGTCAAAACTTCTCAAGCTGCCTTTTTGTTTGGTTGTAATATTTACTACAATATGGGGGGAAATAGTGCATTACATGCCCTTTACATCAGTTCATTGAGTTTAAAGCATGTTGCAACAGCATCATTCAAGAGCATAATGCTGTGGTGGTTTTCATCTTTTCTGATAAGCACTTTTTCATGCTGCTACTGCAATGTGTAATGAAAGCCTTACGAGAAAACAAGAAGTTAATGTCAATCATTTTAGACCTGCATAGCTCTTGTATCAAATTAATAACATATGTACACATTTTAAAGGTGCTCTGTACTTCTTTCTAATTATGATAATCAGATTATGGCATCAGGCTTTTGCTTCCTCCAGACCAGTGCTCACATTTCCCTGTTTTTTTTTTAAAAAAAAAAAAAAATCCTCATGTGACTGGTGATCCACAAAAAGAATGTTGCTAGAAAAGTGGCAGTTGTCAATAATTTAATGACTACCATATCAGAGTCCAAAATGTAGAAAATGCCGTGTATATACTCAATATATTGATTGGCAATGACATTATAGAAGATAAAGAAAGCTTTTAAAAGTAAAAGGTGCTTAAGTCCAAATCCTACTTCAGCACTTGGAAACTATCAGATCCACTTGTTTGCAGTGGCCAGGAAATTCTTATTAACTTTTACTGTCAATATAAATATTATTGTAAAATCAGGTCTCTTTTTATTATTATTTTAAACCTAAACAAATAAATGGTTATGATGGAATTAGAGATTATTTTAATCTTTATTGTGGAGTAAACAAATTTTATGATATCCACAGTTTTTAGGAAGATTAGGTATGTTTATACATCAGTTTCTTTCATATACTGAATATATGTGGGTAATCAGTTGAATATTTCCACAGTGGCAATTTCGTGACATCTTAGTAGTTGCAGCTGTATACTCAATACAACCAGAGTATCTGATGAGGCACATTTTGAAGAGAGATAATATAATTATCACATAAGTTAGGGACTGCTGAACACTGTGAGGGTGCAGATTGGGTGTGGAGGAGTGATCCTCTGGTGGAGGGGCAAAGTATGTGGATAAAATAAAGGCAACCAGTGGTGACGAATAATTTACTGGCCTTAGTCAGACATGATTAGGTGTTGTTCTGACAGATGCAGTTGGTGAACTTGGGTCGTGCAGGTGGGTGATTACAGACTGGTGTTGGTGCATTTCATCAGTAGGGTTCAGCTGTGACTTTAGTACTGCCCCAGTGCTGCAAGAGATGACAGCACTTCTGCCCAGACAACTGTGGTCGTGACAAGCTGATGTAAGATCCCGACAGTAGTCGGCAGTGACACAGGGTCGACTCCTATGACTGGTGGCTGGACAGGACGACTGGTTGTGGTGGACCCCAAAGGTTTGGAGCTGAGAGGACATCGGCTTGAACCCTGTGCCATCTGGGCAGTGTTCAGCACCCAAACTAACAGCCCCATTGGCGGAAGAATGTCAGCTGTGTCTCACAGCAGCTGGCAGAAAAAAGACACAGAATTGAAACCCAGCCTGGTCAGGTGGCCAGCTTTTTTACACAACAGGGCAGGTCCTGTTTCAGCTCAGGCCAGGTTGTGGTGTGCTGAATGCCACTGAAACATCTCAAATGCTGGTTATTGCTCCAGCATCCCTGCAATACATGCAGAGTCACTAGCACTGTGTAACCACTGAGCTGGCAGGTGTTGCCAAGTGCCTGGATTTTGGCACTGGACACCTGCTCAAGCATACTCTGCTACTCTCTTCCCTCTTCAAATAATTTGACCTGCCACATTTCTGACTGGACTGAGTGAGTCTACCTGATACAGAGATACTGTTACCTTTGCAGTTAAAAAACTCCCAGTCAAAACATGAATCCAAAATACAGTTTCTAGGTTATTAGCTATTTGCCTATACTCCCAATTTCCCTATTTGTATTTACATTATTTACATCATTGTTTGTTGTGGTCTTCAGTCCTGAGACTGGTTTCATGTGGCTCTCCATGCTACTCCATCCTGTGCAAGCTTCTTCATCTCCCAGTACCTACTGCAGTCTATACATCCTTCTGTATCTGTTACACATTCAATTACACTTACTGAGCCACTGATTCTTGATTTCTACCTTATTTTAGTTTAATACAATAATACTTCAGTCATATCCTCACCCTTGCTGACTAGTACTGACACATGGCCATTCTGGGTGGCCAGCATCTGATCCAGGAAGGCTGCAAGTGATGGGTCTGAGAGGTCACTTAAGATTAGTTTAATGGAGCTTCAAAATATCCTAAAGTAGTGTGTGGGTGGTGTTGTGTTGTGTTTCTGAAGACAGTGGTGGGTAAGAGGGAGGTAGTTAGAGATTTCGCAACTGTATCCAGTGGTAGACAGCCCTCAACCTGGCATTCATAAGTGCTATTTACTACAAAAGTGTCTTCAGTTATAACAGGTACAAATGATTTCCATAGGGTTGTGTACTGAAAAGAGGCAGTTTGATCCTTCTATTTGGAAGAGGTAGTTTTCACTTGCACTTACCACCTTAGGGCTCACACAACAAATTGAGCTTGCATGAGCTTGCTACTGTATGTATTATTCTTTGGGGCAGACTGTAGCTTGCTTGGCTGACACTGCAGCAACCCTGAAGTGAACAGTACTGCATGAGACTTCCTGTCTAGTGCTAGCAGAAGTATCTTGTGTACTGTCATGTCTAATAATTTTCTCAGCTCCCCAATCATGTTAAATCAGCAAATTGATCCAGCAAACGGTATTTTTCAGAAAATAGCCTTTAAATTTGAAACTCAATACTCAATACTCAATACTTAATACTGACATACTCACATCTACACACTCACATACAATGGCAACCAGCCAAGCTGAATTCAGATTTTCTTAAGAAAAAAAGGTTCTACAAAAACCACTGTAACAAAATTGTTGGAATATTGCATTATGTGGTAGCACTGTTTCCTATCAGACTAAACTATATGCACTTTCAACTATCAACAACAACATTGTAAATGGAAATGTCACTTAAGTTTCTACAACCTATCCCCATTCTCAAGCACAATAATATGTTTGCATAAATATCACCAATAACAATTGGAGAAACACAGATAAAGTTCACATATGTTCTTCACTTTAGAAGAAAAGGTAATCCACTGTCCCCTCACGAGGCCACCTTTGATCTTAGGGCCTATACATACGTTGAAATAATCACAGATGTATCTTCTATCTTTTGTCTGACCTTACTTTTCCATTTCCCTTCCCCCTTTTCAAAGTAACTGCTGGTAACTAATGTAGTGCTTCAGGGGTGCTTGTAAACTGGTAGATTCAACCTACTTGTACAGCCATTGTGTAAGACAAAGAGTTGTAGTTTTACTTTAAGCAGAGATAACATTTCAGCTCCTCTATAATTCCCTCAGCAGTAGGTAAGCAACGTCTTTATTTTCCATTTAAGCACATAGTAATGAGTTAATGTTACCCACTGTGATGTGATACTAGGGTACCTCGACCTTTTTCTTGCACATGCTCTGACCACTCCAGGGCTTTTTTATTCATCTCATGAACCTGATGAGATACAGTCTTCTATCTCTCAGCAAAATTCCAAATAGAGGATATATGTTCCTGAGGGGATAGTTTACACAGTTCACTAAGGGATAGACTCTTTTGTCCATATAAAACTTTGTGTGATGTTAAGCCTTTACTCACAAGTACTTTCTGATTGTAGGCCACTACTACGTCCGGTAGTAGAGTGTACCAGTATAATCAAACACCTCAAGCAGCCAAATTCAGCAACTTTTGCTGTTTGCATATCAGCTAGTTCAGGAGACAAATGGGTTCACATTTTAAGATGTTTCACATCAAGGTAACTCCATCTTGGGTTTGTGAGTGTGGGACAGTGGTTGGTTGATGAAATTTAATAGTACTGTACAAACAGCCTTTATTTTGCAAAATAATGGCTGTTGCTACCATAGTATTATATTTCACATACTGTTGTTATTGCCTTGTAGTATAAGTTTCTGGGATATCTCATCACTCAGAAAAACAGTATTGACTTCATGATGTGGGCAGTGAGAATAAAAGTGGAGGTCATCCACAGCCAACTAGTAGAAGCACCTTCAAGGATTGAGGCTTTCTAACTGCTCCTTAAAGATGCATAAGTAATCCACAATAATATGTGAAAAATTGCATTCTTCACAGTTACACAGCTATTATGATTTGATAGATCATTTTGTTAAAATTTGCTTCTTTCCTAGTTCTTCTTTCATAATAAGAGTGAGTAGTTTCTTTGCATGGATTTCCACATGGTCAGAGTTTCTACAATGAGATGCTAGTCCTCATCACTAGCCTAGTGTTAAGTAAAATCACTGCTTTATCCTATGGTCCATAATGCTGCTAGAAAATGTACATATAGGTTAAACAAAAATGAAAATTCATAGCTGGAAAAAATACATAAAATAAGGGAAAGGCCATCACTTATGTACAGAGGATTTGTGCATGGTGCACAACATAGAAAACAGTTAACATTAGCTTTCAAACTCTTGTGCTGTTTTTGTAGTTAGAGCATCTGTGTGTACACACACACACACACACACACACACACACACACACACACACACACACAAACTTGCAGTAGCAGCAAGACTTATTATTGAATATAGATTATCAAAAGTGGTTGTGTGGGTAGATGTAGGTAGTACCTGCATGGTGGTTCCCTCTTGACTATGCAGGGGTGCCCATGGGGAGAGCCTTCAATCAGAGCAAGTGGCACTGTACAATTGGAGCTGTAAGACACCAAAGTGTTTCCATCCCTGACTACAGCATGAGAGGGAACATGGGTTCAGAGAAAAAGGGAGAAATACTCCCCCCCCCCCCCCCCCCCCCAATACTTACTTTGTTCTAGGAAAAATGCCACTGTTTCTCATTGAACACCTCGAGGACAATTCTGAGAAAATAGCAGTGACTTCAAAAATGAGAAGTGGCTCTGCTCTGACTAAAATGGCCTCCGCTCCTCATTCATGGGCACTGCTTGCCTGTATGGTAAGCTGAGTAACATACCTGTAACTATAACTCCCCAAGCAGCCTATGTGGTGCAGGGTACTGTATTCCACCGTGATCTCCTTATATAGATTGATGATGAGTTACATGACACTTTGAGCTACAGGTTGTGCATTTTGTCTGTCATGTCCAGAAGGGATTAAAAGACAACAGTATTCATCTTGCCCTGTGAAGGTGACTCATAGCTTGAAAAATTCAGTGATGGACTATCAATACAATGTAAATCCTTATGTTTGCCCTCCCTTGTGGTGCTACAAATGGATGAGATTCACACACATCTTAGTGTTGCAATGCCAGGCCCACCTCTAGTGATTTTGGATGCCCATTGCATATGAATGCTCCTTGTGCACTCTTTCCATCTATATCAAATGCAGGGAGAACTGTTCCCGTTACTCACTATACTACACTGTCTTCAAAAGAGAAAATAATATCCAAGAACACAAGACTCATGTCAACATTTTAAGCAGAAACCTGATCATCTACATCCTACACACATGATAATGATCTGTGCTATGCCTATCAGAAGGTCATCCTCTCTAGTGACTATGCTATCACACTACACATCTTCTATGTCGAGCCCTTGGGACCGCTCACCTACACCCACTCATTTGGTGATCAGGTGTCCTCCACCTATTTCTTTCCCCATACTCCAGACCCCCTAACAAGTCACCACACTCTGGCCAGAGAAGCAACAACCTCCCCTGGCATCTCGTCCCAGGAATGGGTCCCTCACAATGATTACTTCCCAGGACTCTGCTCACCTTCAACCAGACACCAGCCAGTGGCAGAAAAAGCCACAGCATCATTGTCATAGTGTTTCTTCTGCATCCCATAATATGGGGCAAATTGATCCGTAAAGACAATGAAATCATCTAAGGAAAAAAAAAAAAGTAGTAGTCCAAGGAGGAGGAGATTTTAATGGCCCTGTGCCATCAGTCTGTGCCTGTTCTGCCTCTGTCTCTGAGATGGTGTCCATGATAGTTCCTGTGCCCCCCTACACTCCTAATGTGTGTGTGTTTCCCAACAGTGAAGTGTCCCAGAATGTACTGTCTGCCTTTTTATTTATTTCCGGCTTTCCTCACACTTTATAATATTGGATGACTTCAGTGCCCACAAATCTCTGTGGGGTTAAAGTACAACCACAGACTGTGGTAAAGCTGTCGAAAGTCTGTGTGATCATTTTCCAATCATCTTTATCCTCCCTCAATGTCTCTCACTTGGGCATCCTCCCAGGTGGTCTCAAGAAAGCTCTGCTGTCAACATATGCACACAACCACATGGAGGTATTGATGCAGTTGTACAGAGTGCAATTGTTGTCATTCTGTTGGCAGCTGACTTGGTGATCCCTTATTCCTCAGGACCTCCCCCTCGAAAGACAGTACCTCATTAGACCCCCAAAATTGCCATACCTATTAGAGAATGCAAATGGACCCTGACATGATAAACACCAAAGTTGATGGAGCACTCACTCCAGGACTGTGTTTCCTTTGTTTTTCTCCACCCTCACACTTTCTTCCTCTATTGGTCTTTCCCTATGTTCCCTCTTCTCCTTGCTTTCATGCCCTACTTCTATCTCTGCCTCATTCTCCTTGCCCTATTCTCCATGTATTCTTTTACATGTCTTATTCTCCGCCTTGGCATTTGAGATTCTTTCTTCTATCCCTCTCTCTTTCCTCCCTGTGTGTGTCTGAAGGCCGACCCATGCATTCGCATGCGTAGGCGGTGATGGGGTAACGCATAATTCCCCTCCCTGTGTAGACAAGTAAGGCACGCATGTACCGCTGGTAAAGGCCAGGCCCAGGGAGGGGTGATTCCCTGAGCTGTTACCTTCTGAATGTGCCGATTGGTCCCTCTGCCCGTTTCTTGGAAAGTGTAACATGAGGTGTGGACAATCATCTAAGGGAGTGCCCTCTGAGAGGGCCCCCAGAAGAAAGGAGGGCGCCATCAGAGATGCTGGCAATCATGGGAGATTAGTCGGCAGTTGATTTTTCTTCTTCTTCTTCTTCTTCTTCTTCTTCTTCTTCTTCTTCATCTTCCCTGTCTTCTGCCCAAAAAAGAAAGCTAGGTGAAACTCCGGTTCCAAAAATTCTACCACCAGCACCAAAGTTTCTTGTTGTCACAAGATCTGATGGTCACAATTTCTCAACAGTCAACCCTTCCATCATTCAGAAGCGTGTAGATGCGATGGCAGGACCAGTGAAATATTGTACTCGGTTGCTGTTGGAGACAGAGCACCTTCCAGGCCCAAAAATTACTTTGAGCCACTCTCTTACACACATTTCCTGTATGGGTGGAGGCCCACCGCACCTGCAATTCATTGCGTGGCATGTTGTATACCAGGTCACTTGACGGACTAACTGATGATGAGATTGTCTTTCCTCTCTGATAAGGGAGTGATAACCGTCCATAGGATCATAAAAATGGTTGACAAGGACCTCACACTGACATGAACAATATTCCTGATG
Organism: Schistocerca nitens; assembly: GCF_023898315.1. Classification (NCBI taxonomy): domain Eukaryota; kingdom Metazoa; phylum Arthropoda; class Insecta; order Orthoptera; family Acrididae; genus Schistocerca; species Schistocerca nitens. The sequence continues at coordinate 1,162,242,217 of NC_064615.1, read as the reverse complement.
TTCGACAATGTGCAATTGCCTTCATGAATTAAAGTGGGTTATTAGATCATTTCTGTTCTGACGTATGTACCCAGCCCTACAAGGTGTTAACAATGTCAGCCGTTTAACCATACCCGGCAGTCTTGTGGAAGTGCGGCTAAATGCATTACCTGTGGCAGGGATGCCCATGAGGGTGACTGCCCACCTCCGTCCTCTCACATCATCTGCGTGGGCGACCATGCTGCCTCCTCTCGCAACTGTCACATCTACAAAGATGAGAAAAGTATACAGGATATTCGAGTGAAAGAGAAAGTGTCAACCTCGGCTGCTTGCAAGTTATTCAATAGCAGAAAGCCCACTGTGCTTCTGACAGTTCAACACAGTACTGTTCACGCCTCTCCTCAGCGTACAAGGGAGGTAGCTACATAGACATGCGATCTAACATTTAGCGATACGGTCGTCAGATCGGACAGTGCTAAGATGGCCCAATCAACATCTACTGCTAAGACGAGGACCTCTAAATCAGATGCTCGCACATTCAAAAATGAACCAACATGTGAAGATTTCTTGTGTACACAAACTTCACAGCCATGAACTGTTCTTTTGACAAAACGTAATTCTTCAAAGAAGGATCATCGAAAGAAGAGCTCCCCATCTCTGCCGAGGTGCGTTTCTTCACCTGCGCCACCCAGTATTTGCTGTCCCAGACCATCTTCAGTTTCGGCAGGCCGCACTGCTGGTAGCCGATTATCTGGCTTGTCACCGGCGGAGGAAGCTGCCCTTCCTGACCAGCTCAGGAAAGTGGCAGACCCAACTGTTGAGTTGATGGACCATGACTCGCCACCTATAGATTGCAGCAGCAGTGCTCCCTCAAAGCCAGGACCTCAGTGGCCATCAAGGTGACCCTTTCTTGTTTCTACTTTTTCTTTTCATTTTCATAATGGCACTTCTTCAGTGGAATATTTGCAGCATTTGGTCCAACTGAGAGGAACTAAAATTGCTCCTTCATTTCTTGGAGACCTACGACAAGTGGGCAGTGCATTCGAAGTTACACCCATGTGATCGTGTTGACCTGCCACACTATAACTCCGTGTATTTGACCTACCCCCTGCCTTTACTAGGGCAGACATGATACAACTGATTGCCCAGTTTCCTACACCATTTTTTTTTATAGGAGACTGCCCATTATCCCCTTTGGGGCTCTCCAGCATCCTGCCAGAGAGGCTTCCTCTTGGCAGACCTTCTCAACCACCCCAATCTAGTCTGCTTAAATATTGGTACACTTACCTTCCTTTCAGATGCAACACATACCTATTCCCACCACTTGGACCTCTCAATATCCACTATCCAACTTGCATGTCGGTTCGTGTGGTATGCTCTGTCTGACACATACTCAAATGACCATTTCCCCTGTGTCATTCATCTAAAGCATCACACCCCTTCTCCACATTCCACTAGCTGGAACATCTCCAAAGCCGACTGGGGCCTTTTCACCTCCCTGGTGACTTTCCATGATCAAACCTTCTCCAGCTGCGATAGTCAGGTCGCATACCTCACGGACGTTATTCTCACTCCTGCTGAATATTCCACCCCTCATACTTCCTCTTCTCCTCGTCGAGTCCCAGTCCCCTGGTGGACTACAGCATGCAGCGATGCTATTCGTGCTTGGCAACATGTTTTACACAACTTCCAATGCCACCCTACGATGGCGAACTGTATCAGTTACAAACGACTCTGTGCACAATGTTGTTGTGTTATCAAAGAAAGAAAAAAGGCTTGCTGCGTGGCTTTCACCAGCTCATTCAACAGTTTTACTCCTCCTCCGGTAGAATGGGGAGGCCTGCGCCAGCTGTCTGGCACCAAGGTCCACTCCCCAATTTCTGGCCTGACTGTAGCGAATGAAGTCCTTGTGGATTCTGAGGATGTCTCAAATGCCTTTGGACACTTTTTCGCGGAGGTTTCGAGCTCTGCCCATTACCACCCTGCCTTCCTCCCCAGAAAATAAGCAGAGGAGGCACAGCCACCTTCTTTCCAGTCTTTGAATCATGAAAGTTACAATGCCACATTCACCGTGCAGGAACTCGGAAGTGCACTCACCCGGTGCCGATCCTCTTCTCTGGGGCCTGATGGTATCCATATTCAGATGCTGAAGAACCTTTGTCCTGCAGGTAAAGGCTTTCTTCTTCGTGCCTATAATCACATCTGGACTGAAGGTCATGTTCCCACACACTGGTGTGAAGCAACTGTTGTTCCCATACCTAAACCAGGAAAGGACAAACACCTTCCTTCTGGTTATCGCCCCATCTCCCTTACAAGCTGCACCTGCAAGATGATGGAGCGTATGGTAAATTCTCGATTGGTTTGGGTCCTTGAATCTCGGCATCTCCTTACCAATGTCCAATGTGGCTTTTGTAGGTGCCGCTCTGCTGTTGACCACCTAGTTACCTTGTCGGCATTCATTATGAACCACTTTTTGCGTAAGCGCCAGACGGTGGCTGTGTTCTTCGATTTAGAGAAGGCTTATGACACCTGTTGGAGGGCGGGCATTCTCCGCACCATGCACACTTGGGGCCTTTGCGGGTGCCTCCCTCTTTTTATTAATGCTTTTTTAATGGATTGAATTTTCAGGGTACGTGTGGGTTCTGTTTTGTCAGATGCCTGTCACCAGGAGAACGTGCCCCAGGGCTCCGTTTTAAGCGTGGCCCGTTATGACATAGCTGTCAACCCAATAATGGATTGCCTTCCAGCTGACGTTTCAGGCTCTTTTCGTGGACGACTTTACGATCTACTGGAGCACTCAGAGAACATGTCTCCTGGAGCGTTGTCTTCAGTGTTGTCTAGACCATCTATATTCCTGGAGTGTCGCTAATGGTTTCCGTTTTTCTGGTGAGAAAACGGTCTGTATGAACTTCTGGTGTTATAAACAGTTTCTTCCTCCATCCTTACATCTTGGTCCCATTGCTCTCCCATTCGTGGAGACAACAAAAGTTTTAGGTCTTACATTTGACAGGAAACTTTGCTGGTCTCCACATGTCTTACTTGGCTGTTCGTTGTACCTGTTCCCTAACTGTCCTCCATGTTTTCAGCAGTACATCATGGGGAGCAGATGGAATAGTCCTGCTTCACTTATATCGGTCCATTGTCTGATCAAAGCTGGATTATGGGAGCTTTGTCTACTCTTCTGCCCAGCTGTCCATCTTACGCCGTCTAAACTCAATCCACCATCGGATGTTAAGTCTGGTGACTGGAGCATTCTACACCAGCCCTGTTGAGTCTGTATGCCGAAGCTGCTGCATTACCGCTAAATTACTGGCGCAATATGTTGCTTTGTCTGTATGCCTGCAGACTGATGTCAATGCCCAACCACCCGTCATAATTCTTTCTTTGAAGACTCTCTCGACCACTAATAGGGGCTGTATGTCTCTGCCCTGTTAACTCCTGGAGTTCGCTTTCGTCGCCAGATTCAGCAACATGATTTTAGCCTCCCTACGACTTTCTGAGTGAGAGCCTGATGCCACCTTGGCTCCAGGCTCAGGTTCGCGTTATAACAGAACATAAAATCATGTATGTCAGTAATTTCTTTGTGTAATGTTTTATGTAAATATAGCCTTTGACTGCGACTTTAACAACTAGGAGACAGTTATTTTTGGTCATGCAAGAAGGAGGTGGTTGGCGGTCTTTGGATCGAGAGCGTGGGTTGGAGGAAGTGGTGATACAGATATGGTGTAAAACAATGTCTTACTTCATATTATTTTAGAAATGTTAAATGTGAATAAATCAATTAAATAGTGATGTGCAAAACTAATGTAGCGTTTGCTCTCTAAAATTCAAAATATCACGTCGCCCTGCAAACCAGTTAGTCTCATCCAAACACAAAGAAATCCGTGGGAACATCGCAGTGGAATCACCTCTAGACTTCATGAAGACAACAACGCAGCCATCGATATGAGTTAAGTACCAAACTGTTTGTACTTGTTAACGACCTCAGACTATAAATTTGAATCTCCTGTAGTACCTGAAGTCACCATGTGGACAAAGGAGTAGGACAACTTATAGACTGTGGAAATCTTAGGAAGAGGTCTGTTAAAGTGTTCACCTCGAACTCAGCTTGCTCCCAAAGGAGAGAACCGCAATTTCGATATACCACTTGAGGTTTGTCGAACTTCGTTTGAGGCTCGCTAATAACATCTTTATTTACACAGATGGCTCCAAGACTAGTGCTGGTGTCGGATGTGCCTTTGTCATTGGGCTGATACCTTTAAATACCGGCTCCTTGACCAGTGTTCAAGCTTTACAGCTGAGCTGCTTGCTCTCTACCAGGCTGTTCAGTATATCCGCCACTGACGTCATTCTCCCTATGCCATCTGCTGTGATTCTTTGAGCGCCATTCAGAGTCTGCATGACCCATATTCGGACCACCCTCTCGTGCAACGAATTAAACGGTCCCTTCGGTCGCTAGCTGATACCGGTGATCGTGTCCTTTTTTTGTGGATTCCTGGCCATATTGGTGTGCCTGGGAATGAAGCTGCTGATGCTGCGGCCAAGGCTGCTGTCGTCCTGCCTCGGACAGCTTCCTTTTTTGTCCCATCAATTTATGTTAGTGGGGTACTTTGTTGGTGTGTTTCATCATTGTGGCATGAGGCTTGGTCCTCTCTCCATGAAAACAAGCTTAGGGCCATCAAACCGATCCAGACGGCTTGGACGACCTCCTCATGCCTTCCCGACGAGAGGAGGTCATTTTGGCCACGTTGCAGATTGGGAATTGCCGATTAAGCCACCACTACCTGTTGTCTGGTGATCCTGCCCCGCAGTGCCCCTGTGGTCATCCATTGATGGTGCGCCATGTTTTATTGTCCTGTCCCCATTTGCTTCACTCTTGTGCTGTCCTGTCTGCCGTCTAACTTACAGGAACTTTTAGCTGATGACGCTCGAGTAGCTGCTTGTGTCCTTTGTTTCATTACATTGTCGGACTTGTTTTGTTTTGTTTTGTTTATCCTAGTCTTTGTAAGTACTTTCTGGTGTTCCCCCTTACGTTTTTCTACGCTATTAGTGCACTAACATTTGTGACTGGGTGCTAATGGCCTTAGTAGTTGAGTGCCATAAACAAAAAACAAAACAAAAAATAAAAAAATACAGCAAACAAGTGTCACTCAGTACTACTTTGGTGGCTGTGGCTGCTTGTCTAAAGACATCTGTGGAACTTATTATGTGTAATGTGTATCTCTCTCCTGATAATGAAGTGCCCCAGACTGCGCTGTCTGCACTTCTTTCTCACCTCTGCCCACCTTTCCTAATACCTGGTGAGTTCAATGCCTGCGGTCATTTGTGTGGTTGAACTAAGATCACTGGCCATGGTAAAGCTGGTGAAAACTTGATCGTTGAGCTCAGGCTTCATCTCTTGAGTACTGGTGATCCAACACACTTCAGTGTGGCATATGAATTTAATTCAACCATATGGTTTTTATTCAACCACTGACCTTTTCATTTGCAATCAGGTCTTCTCTCATTCATCCAGTGGAGAGTCCATGATGAACTGTGTGACAGTGATCTTTTCCTAATGACTTGAGCCTCCCCCAGCATCATTTGCCTGGGCAGTCACCCAAGAGGGCTCACTCCAAAACTGATTGGTATGCTTTCACATCTGCCATTGCCCTTCGCCCACAACGTGAAGGTATGTGTGAAGCTGTCCAGACCACAACTACAACCATTGTATTAGCAGCTGACTAAGCATTTCCTCATCTTTTGGATACCCATAGGCCTATTGAAAGGCAATATCTTGGTAGTCCCTCAAAATTGTTGTGGCCTTTAGATCTCAAGTGTGATGTGCAATGCCGTAAGTGACATCTGTTGATGGAGCACATCATTGCCATTAAATGGCTCCATGCCCTTGTCTGCTACCTTGTAAAATAACAGAAACAAGAAAGCCGGTGTGACAATTATGAATCCCCTGCAGTGCCGTGGGTAACAACAGGCCTGAAGTATTCCTGCCCGTCTTAAGAGGTGATTAAAGAGTCTCGCACATTTAGGCTTTTATGTGATGATCCCCTGTAGGGTTTGACTTCCATTTTTCAAGATTTTTCCCAAAGAGTGAGCCAATTGGCAGGGAACAATTAAATGTGCCCACATTGCATGTACCCCATCCCCAGATCTACCTCAACTTCTCATTTGACTGAAAGGTGAAATAGGCACTGTGGTTTTTTGCTGCCTGTTCCTGGACATCCTTGATGAATTATTGGCTCAGACACGTGGTATATAGTTCACTACACATGTGATGTGGCTGATTTGGTTTTGCACATTACCTGTGAAGATGGTTTCTACTTCTATCTGTGGTGTAGGGCACATTAGCCTCATCGGCGGCTCGAGGGACTGGATGGGTACCCCATCACCTGCTCCAACCCGAGGGGCCCATGGCCCTTTCTTGATGGTCCAGACTGGCACCTGCCCTTTTTCTTGTACATTTAGATCTGTCATCAGTTGACAGACTCATTGTCATATTTCTTTCATGAGATTTTTATTTTGTCTCTGTAGCTATTTTCTTGTGGTAATGAAGGGTGTGTAAGCACTAGTCAGATACAGACAGTGTGTCCCTGGTCACATAAGACATCCTGGGAGCCTTCAGCTGCTTTCTGGGTGGAGCTACTCTCCCACCTTCCCCTGCCTCATTTCTAATTCCTTCTTTCTCTTGGTCTTGTTTCTCGGATAAAGTTGAGTACATTTGGATTTGCCGTCTGTCTTTCCTGTCTGGGGGCTATTCCTGGCTTAACACGCAAAGGATTAAGGGACTGATGGCCCCATAATTTGGTTGCTTTAACTCCATCCATCCATATTCTGAATATATAAGTATGCCGATTGCTGGATTCTGTTTCCGAACATTCAGGTATTTCATTCACCAAAACTTTCTTGCAATTTGTATCCGTCAGTGTATGGAACAGTTATCTTGATGAATAGTGTTGCTTCCTTCATTTAAGTGTATATTTTGTCATTCAACGGTCATTCAATGAGGTGGAAAATGTGAAGTATGGAAATAATGGTACAATTTACAGTTGAACAACATAGGATCAGTACACACTCCCTGTTGGAGAAAGTTCATTGCAATTCGCTGTGTGATGTGATGATTGTCTTGACTACTGATTATATGCAAATGTTGTTAAACATTTAAATTAAACTAAATATTTGTGACAAGCAAGAAAATAAATTTCAATTCTGCTCATTTCACTCACAGCACTTTTAGCTGTTGTCCCAGGATCCTGCCTGTCCACATGATTGGAAATTGCAATGTATTTGGAATAAATAGTACAGGATTCATAATGAGCTATAATAAAAATATATTTGCTGGTTGTGTCTGTTGGAGTAGTTTCATCTTTCAATCTTTAATCAGATGGAAGTCACAGAATAGATGAAATTCATTTCTAAGAGAGGACATTCTTATATGTAAATCACACACACACACACACACACACACACACACACACACACACACACACACACACACACACACACAAAGAGAATGTTACAGGATTCAAAACTATTTCTTCTGGCACAATAATTGCATGCCTCAAATGACAACACCATGTCATTCACATACAACTACCTGCTGAAGTACCGTTTATCTTAAGGTCTCTAACACCTTTTTGCATTTATGTCATTAACTGACATTTATCTATAACAAATTGTACCAAGAGTGATATCTGTGATAAACATCAGTGCCCCATTGTCTTGAAATGGCATACTGCCATAATGTATAGTTTATAATACAATAAAAATAAAATAATCATAAAAATTAGTATCGAGTCTCTGAAGTAACAAGTGGGGAATGTCATATGATCCAAACCAAATGTTCTTAAAAGTTGTTGTTGTTGTTGTTGTTGTTGTTGTTGTTGTTGTGGTCTTCAGTCCTGAGACTGGATTGATGCAGCTCTCCATGCTACTCTATCCTGTGCAAGCCTCTTCCACTCCCAGAACCTACTGCAACCTACATCCTTCTGAATCTGCTTAGTGTATTCATCTCTTGGTCTCCCTCTACGATTTGTACCCTCCATGCTGCCCTCCAGTACTAAATTTGTGATCCTTTGATGCCTCAGAACATGTCCTACCAACCGATCCCTTCTTCTAGTCAAGTTGTGCCACAAACTCCTCTTATCCCTAATTCTGTTCAATACCTCCTCATTTGTTAAGTGATCTACCCATCTAATCTACAGCATTCTTCTGTAGCACCACATTTCAAAAGCTTCTATTCTCTTCTTACTCCAACTATTTATCTTCCATGTTTCACTTCCATACATGGCTACACTCCGTACAAATACTTTCAGAAATGACTTCCTGACACTTAAATCTATACTCGATGTTAACAAATTTCTCTTCTTCAGAAACGATTTCCTTGCCATTGCCAGTCTACGTTGTATATCCTCTCTACTTTTATGATCATCAGTTCTTTTGCTCCCCAAATAGCAAAACTCCTTTACTACTTTAAGTGTCTCATTTCCTGATGTAATTCCCTCAGCATCACCCGACTTAATTCGACTACATTCCATTATCCTCGTTTTGCTTTTGTTGATGTTCATCTTATACCCTCCTTTCAAGACACTATCCATTCTGTTCATCTGCTCTTCCAAGTCCTTTGCTGTCTCTGACAGAATTACAATGTCATCAGCAAACCTCAAAGTTTTTATTTCTTCTCTATGGATTTTAATACCTACTCCGGACTTTTCTTTCATTTACTGCTTGCTCAGTATACAGATTGAATAACATTGGGGATAGGCTACAACCCTGTCTCACTCCATTCACAACTGCTGCTTCCCTTTCATGCCCCTCGATTCTTATAACTGCCATCTGCTTTCTGTACAAATTGTAAATAGCCTTTCTCTCCCTGTATTTTACCCCTGCCGCCTTCAGAATTTGAAAGAGACTATTACAGACAACATTGTCAAAAGCTTTCTCTAAGTCTACAAATGCTAGAAACATAGATTTGCCTTTCCTTAATCTTTCTTCTAAGATAAGTCGTAGGGTCAGTATTGCCTCACGTATTCCAACATTCCTACGGAATCGAAACTGATCTTCCCTGAGGTTGGCTTCTACCAGTTTTTCCATTCATCTGTAAAGAATTCTTGTTAGTATTCTGCAGCTGTGACTTATTAAACTGATAGTTCGGTAATTTTCACATCTGTCAACACCTGCTTTCTTTGGGATTGGAATTATTATATTCTTCTTGAAGTCTGAGGGAATTTCGCCTGTCTCATACATCTTGCTCACCAGATGGTAGAGTTTTTTCAGGACTGGCTCTACCAAGGCTGTCAGTAGTTCTAATGGAATGTTGTCTACTCCCGGGGCCTTGTTTCAACTTAGGTCTTTCAGTGCTCTGTCAAACTCTTTACGCAGTATCATATCACCCATTTCATTGTCATCTACTTCCTCTTCCATTTCCATAATATTGTCCTCAAGAACATCGTCCCTGCATAGACCCTCTATATACTCCTTCCACCTTTCTGCTTTCCCTTCTTTGATTTGAACTGGATTTCCATCTGAGCTCTTGATATTCATGCAAGTGGTTTCTTTTCTCCAAAGGTCTCTTCAATTTTCCTGTAGGCAGTATCTGGCTTACCCCTTATGAGATAAGCCTCTACATCCATACATTTGTCCCCTAGCCATCCCCGCTTAGCCATTTTGCACTTCGTGTCGATCTCATTTTTGAGACGTTTGTATTCCGTTTTGCCTGCTTCACTTTTTGCATTTTTGTATTTTCTCCTTTCATAAATTAAATTCAGTATCTATTCTGTTATCCAAGGATTTCTACTAGCCCTCGTCTTTCTACCTACTTGATCCTCTGCTGCCTTCACTATTTTATTCCTCAAAGCTACCCATTCATCTTCTACTGTATTTCTTTCTCCCATTCCTGTCAGTTCTTCCCTTATGTTTTCCCTGAAACTCTGTACAACCTCTGGTTTAGTCAGTTTATCCAGGTCCCATCTCCTTAAATTCCCTCCTTTTTGCAGTTTCTTCAGTTTTAATCTACAGTTCATAACCAATAGATTGTGGTCAGAGTCCACATCTGCTCCTGGAAATGTCTTACAATTTAAAACCTGGTTCCTAAATCTGTCTTACCATTATATAATCTATCTGAAACCTTTTAGTATCTCGAGGGTTCTTCCATGTATACAACCTTCTTTCATGATTCTTGAACCAAGTGTTAGCTATGATTAAGTTATGCTCTGTGCAAAATTCTACCAGGCGGCTTCCTGTTTCATTTCTTAGCCCCAATATGATTCGTTATTCCTGTATTTGGCTGTTGTGTGCCTAATGACATTAATATTTCCATTTTATATACCTTCTTTCATTTGATTGCTTGTATTTTACAGATATTTCTTTCATAGGGAATGCCTCAACACATTCAACATTTTTCTTTCTTTAAGTATCTTCAGAAACACAATCAATATAAGCAAACTCAATTGTTATGTTACATCCTAGTGGTTAAATTATCTATGCTAAATCTACTATCTAGTGAGGTTACTTGTGTTGTTTCATCCTTAAAATGGTCACCTAATACTATAATAGCAATCTTCATTACTTTATTTCCATGTACTACTTTCCTTTCAGTGTTGTTATGACCTTTCCTTTAATACTAATCACAAACGATTGGGATTAAATGACAATATGTAATTAATTCAGCAGCTTAATTTTGACTTTTTATTCATGAAGTCTTTTTTTTTTCTTCACGCATGACAGCTGCTCTAAACAAGTGCCGGTGTAACCAAAAACTATCCAATAATTCTGACCTCTTACCCAAACATTAAAATATGCAAAAAGTACTTTCATGATCGCTTGGTGGCTAACAATTGCTCTTCCCCTCTGTGTCTTACAGCCTTTGATGGTCACTCATTAGTTTTGTTTAAGAGTGAAAGATGTGAAACACAGTTCATTGTATCTGAAGGATCTGTTAATTTAAACTCTCCTCAAATTGTTCAAAAATCTTTTCAACTCTCTTGGTGTCAGCAGTGTGCTACAAATCTCAGATTCCATAATAAATTAACAAGTGCCTTCTAACAAAATACATTGGACACAAGTCTACCTCATGAGCTCAATACTATTCACCAACTGATACCATATACAACAAGGAATTATTCTTTCTTGCAAATAGGATCAATAGTACACTAGACTGGCAAAAAATTGGGGCCAATAGCTTTACAAATAGTCATGAAACGAAATAACATCAATCAATCATTTCATTGATGTATAGCAATCAAAATATAAATCCTCCAGGATTTAACAACTCAACTTTGGCCCTCCAAATACACTCACATTCATAAAAATCTCCAATAACATTCAGCTCTGAGTCACAGTGAAGTCAAATTCTCAAAATACTCCTAGGAACCTGTGTTGACTTCTTAAGAAATTAGCAAAATTCAGTTATTGAACCACAGTATCCCCTGTTAGTCAATTTGTCTCATCGACTCACCTGACCTTACACATTTCACCCTACCTGACAGCTGATGTTAGGATACCTGCGGCAGACAGCTTTTGCATACTCTGACCTAATTAATACTGCCTATTAGAACTGTGTTCAAAAATTTATGTGAACCATTAAAATGATCAACAAAGAGCGATATCGCCACTCGTAACAATTTTTGTATTGTAATCGTTGGCTGTCATCTCTTCTCGGTGGCTGCGCTGTGTTCTCTTCTCTGCTGCTCAGGAGGCTGCTTAGTTGGAGACACCTGACAGGCAACATTTGTCAGCATCTCCCCTCTAGCCACAATTCTATACCATTTTCAAACAACACTACATAAATATATACACTACTGGCCATTAAAATTGCTACACCAAGAAGAAATGCAGATCATAAATGGGTATGCATTGGATAAATACATTATACTAAAACTGGTATGTGATAACACTTCCACGCAATTTGGGTGCCAGACCCTGAGAAATCAGTACCCAGAACAACCACCTCGGGCCATAATAATGGCCTTGATATGCCTGGGCATTGAGTAAAGCAGAGCTTCGGTGGCATATAGAGGTACAGCTACGCATGCAGTTTAAAAACGATACCACAGTTAATCAAGAGTAGTGACTGGCGTATTGTGACGATACAGTTGCTCAGCCACCATTGACCAGACATTTTCAATTGGTGAGAGATCTGGAGAATGTGCTGGCCAGGGCAGCAGTCGAACATTTTCTGTATCCAGAAAGGCCCGTACAGGACCTGCAACATGCAGTCTAGCATTATCCTGCTGAAATGTAGGGTTTTGCAGGGATCAGATGAAGGTTATAGCCACGGGTCGTATCACAGCTGAAATATAGCGTCCACTGTCCAAAGTGCCGTCAGTGCGAACAAGAGGTGACCAAGACGTGTAACCAATGGCACCCCATACCATCACTCTGCGTGATACACCAGTATAGCGATGATGAATACATGCTTCCAATGTGCATTCACCACGATTTTGCCAAACACAGGTGCGACCATCATGATGCTGTAAACAACGTGGATTCATCCGAAAAAATGACGTTTTGCCATTCGTGCACCCAGGTTCGTCGTTGAGTACACCATCACAGGTGGTCCTGTCTGTGATGCAGCATCAAGGGTAACCACAGCCATGATCTCAGAGCTGATAGTCCATGCTGCTGCAAACGTCGTTGAACTGTTGGTGCAGATGGTTGTCTTGCAAACGTCCCAATCTCTTGACTCAGGGATAGAGACGTGGCTGCACGTTCTGTTACAGCCATGCGGATAAAATGCCTGTCATCTTGACTGCTAGTGATAGGAGGCAATTGGGATCCAGCATTGCACTCCATTTTACACTCCTGAATCCACAGATTCCATATTCTGCTAACAGTCATTGGATATCGACCAACGTGAGTGGCAATGTCGCGATACGACAAACCGCAATCGCGATAGGCTAAAATCCGACCTTTATCAAAGTCGGAATCGTGATGGTACATATTTCTCATCCTTACATGAGGCATCACAACAATGTTTCAACAGGCAATGCCGGTCAATCGCTGTTTGTGTATGAGAAATCGGGTGGAAACTTTCCCATGTCAGCACATTGTAGGAGTCGCCACCAGCACCAACCTTGTGTGAATGCTCTTAAAAGCTAATCATTTGCACATCACAGCATCTTCTTCCTGTCAGTTAAATTTCGCATCTGTAGCAATTTTAATGGCCAGTAGTGTGAAATGTCTAACTTTTATTTAACGATCGCTTTACAGATTGAACATGTATATAAGGGTCAGGCAAAATTCTACATTTTACTGTGATGTCAACCATAACATATTGTGGACTGTTAAAAGTTTTCGGTTTTGTAGCTATGAAGTTCCTGAGATATTTTATACCTAAATTTTCTTTCAATATCTTCTTTTAGTGCATGTAATTTGTCTGTAATATAGTGAACATATATACTTATTTTTTATTTTTTGTGTTATTTCAATGCAGTGAAAATGGAAGAGAATTTCCTGTGACAAAAATTAAGTCTAGGCCAAAAAAAGATCTAATTCGTACCAGAAGTGGGGCCTTATGTAGGCTAGGCGATATGTCAAGTGACACTGGTAAGTACATCTAAGGTTATATATCTTACTTTGAAGGAGTTATGTTTCTGGGAAAGAGTATTGGAAATTTTCTTGTATATCTGATACTGGCACAATAGAAATAATATAGAATTGAGGGAGACCACTCACTGAAGTGAAAGTTCATTAATTTTTTTGATAATACCAACTCTGTTACCATGTTACATTCGTGTATCTGTGAGGAAATACAAAATGTACAGAGGGAAAATTGGAAGCTATGGAATAACTTGTAACATAAGCACATACTTCTATGTTATATTGTTAACACTTCATCACATATGTAGCATTGTGTGAATGGACTGCAATTAGAGCTGGCTGATGCTAAATTCCAGTTGTGAAATGGTCTTGCCAAATTGCAGTGCAGGTGCCTCAAATTACAAGCTGGAATATTTTCAGTCTAGGGAACGTAATGGGAAAGAATGAAAAATCTCTGAAAAGTAACAGAGACCATAGAAGTAGGTAGGTAGTCTGTGTGTTAGTGCCTTGTGGGGTTTGATAGCAGTTTCTTATCCTAACTTGTACAATCCTGGATCTGTCTGTGCAGGAAAGTGCCATAAGAAATTAAGTCTATCCTGCAGGGAGAGTAACTTAGATCTGATAAGCTGTCATCTGAATCCCCCATGGCATCTTTTCTGCTGCTTGTGTAGGATCACAAGCACAGTGCCCATAAATCATACACTGACCTCATTATATGATCTTTCTGTCCCAGATTGTCTGTTTTCCACCACATAGTCACGTTTTCCCAGCCTAAAATCAGGGACTATGGCTTTTCAGGGTCCCAGTTGCTATCAAGTTTAACTTTCACTTGTTCCTGTGTGGATATTGTGGTTGTCTAAAACTACTATTGATATCTAAACTCATTTGTGACTACAGTACGACAAATGATCAGTATTGCCTCAAATATTATTATTTGCTTATCATGAAAGATTGCTCTTGTCATGCAATTTGTTGACCACTTCATCAGCTGTTCTCATGTATCATTTTTTTTATCTGTTTCGTAGTATATGAATATTTTTGTATTATTAGTTTTGGTGCTGAATTATGAAACTTCACTGGAACTAATCTTAATAATGACTGAAGCCCTCATAATTTAATTTTTTGAACCTGTGAAGCCTTCTATTTGCATTTGTGTAATTAATATTCCAAAAGTTCATTTTTAATATTACCTTTCTCCATATTTCTCTTTATCATAAATTATATTCTCCCTGGTCTGGTCATTTCAACAGCTTTATAATATAAATTTGTCTTGCATTCAATTGCTGTTTTCCCCCTTTTTTAAAAAGTTAGTGACTTTTTGTTTATGGAAAATAAATTATCAGAGACAAGAGATGGTTCAAGCATCAGATACCCATGTGCAACTGCTATATTAAAAAGAAAAAAGTCCAATCACAGCAGTTTTCCTCTTCTGACATTGATTATAGTAATTTATGTAATGGAATTAATACTTCATTATAGATATGACATTCATTTTGTGCTGCTATAAAATTAAGTTATTAATATGTTTTTGTCGATTAGTTTTGTCCATTAGTTTTGTCCATTAGTTTTGTCCATTAGTTTTGTCCATTAGTTTTGTCCATTAGTTTTGTCCATTAGTTTTGTCCATTAGTTTTGTCCATACAATGTAACAAAACATGTGTTAGTCCCCTTTCGAGTTCATATTATGATAATTTTACTTTTTGTATCACTTGTTAGAAATGAAAACTTCACAATATGGGAAAATGTGAATTCAGGTGTAAATTAGTTCACAATGAATGCATGGTAAACTTTGATCAGTTTTTTATTCCTTTTGTTCAATTTAAAGTGGTAAATATCATCTCACTTCCTATTTTTCTGTAGGAGTTAATGCAGGTTTTGTTGTTACTGACTGTTGTAAGACTTAACCAGTGGGCCCTCATTCTTTATGCATATTCACAACTGTTACAGGCATATTATACAGAAACACACGACCTGTGTAATTATTTATAATATTATGTGACAGATGTGTGCTAATGCAGTTGAAATAGTAGTTTGTGACCAATGTGTGGAGAATTTGTTTTGTATTTTCAGTGGAGCCACTATAGTGGGGCAGGGGAAGGGATTCTTTGAGAGACACACTCAGGGCTATGTAAATTGTTTGTCAAAAATGAAGATCACTGGACAAGGGGCAAAGATTTGTGTCCTTCAACCTGTGACAGGGTGAGCAAAAATTCAGTTAGAGAATTTAAAGGTGGAAAAGAGAGAGTGTCGGCAGATTTACTAAGAATGGGGATGAAAGGAGCTAAAGATCAGAAATAGCCTGTTATCTGTTTAAGGGGAGAAGCCTTGTTCAGATAAATGAACAATCACAGGCAAAATAAACTTATTCAAATAAGCTTACAGTGTTGCGTTAGAATGTTACAGGACTTGAAAACAAACCTCATGCCCTCTTATCTGTTCACAAAGTCAGTGTCAAGAATTGTTACAAATATTCATTTGCCGCTTCAGTCTGTGTATATACGTCGTATGTGTTTGACACTCGAAAATGTCTCTGGAACTGTGTAGATTCATTTTATTAAAGCACCTATGTCTGGAATTTGGCCAGGATCCCCAAATTTGTTCCACGCTGAAGTGCTATTCCAATACAGTTGGAGAGTCTCTGCAATGCTATCAGTATCTAAGGGGAATACCAAGTAGGATGAGGCATGAATGGGAATTTGCATTGTGGAGGGAGGCACACTAGGGTAGTTCATGTAGTTGTACAGAACCACTGTGCCAAGGTGGCATTGTGTTTGCCACATCTGTCTACTGAACGGGACACCAGGGTGCAAATTGCAGGTTCAGTACAATGTGTACCTGGTATTATGTCAAATGGTACTGTTTACACTGATGCAGAAGCAGTTGCCAAACATATTGCTCTGCATTATGCTTGAAACTCAGTGTCTGAAACTTATTGACTTACCTTTTGTGTCCTAAGACAGCAGATAGAACAAAAGCAGTTATCTTGTGCTACATGTTACTTGCAGCTATATAATGCTCCATTCAGAAATTGAGAATTTTTCAGTGTCCTAGTCCACTGCCATGATACAGCCCCAGGGTGGAACCACATCCACAACCAAATTATGAAGCACCTATTGGTAGATTGTCAGCATCATATCCTTGCCATCTTTAGCCACATCTGGAGCATGGGCGAGTTCCTATTGCAGTGGCAAGAAAGCATCACCATCCCAGTACTAAAACCACCCTCTAGAGATGTATAGTTATCGCCCAATTACTCTCGCCAATATTCTCAGTAAGTTGCTTGAATACGTGGCGAGCTGGCAGCTGGGCAGCTGTGTTGGGCTCCTTGAGTTGGGGTGTCTACCCACTCTTTCCCAGAGCAATTTTCGCCGAATCCATTCCATTATTGGTAGTCTGGTTTACCTGGAGTCTGTCAGCCACACAGCTATTGCCTGACATTGACATCTTATGGCCATTTTCTTCGACCTGCGAAAGGTTTAAGACACCACGTGACATCATCACGTCCTTGCTACTTAACACAAGTGGAGTCTCTGGGATCTGCTCAAAATTGTTATCCAGAACTTCTTGTAGTGTTGTGCTTTCTGGGTTCAAGATGATACTTCCTACCCTCCATATAAAAGAGAATGGTGTCCCCCAGGGCTCTGTACTGGGTCTCCCTTTCTTTCTAGTGGCTGTCAATGGTCTAGCAGCAGCTGTGGGGTCCTCAGAATTACCCTCTGGTATACATGCCGCTGCTATTCCTCCTCTGATGTGGGCATCACTGAATGTCAACTGCCAGGTGCCATATGATATACGCAGTTATGGGCCCTCACCTTTGGCTATCAGATTTTGGCCCCCGTGACAAACACTGCGTGCTACTGTCAATATTGTACAATTCGTTCAAAACCAGAACTTCACCCTGATGACCAATGTTGTGGAGACTTACCACTTTTTAGGACTGGTCTTTAATGCTCAGTTTAAATGGATTCCCTATCTTCACCAGCTTAAGTGAAAGTGCTGGCTGCACCTTAATACACTTTGCTGCCTGAGTAACATCACATGGGGTGCAGATCACACTACCTTTCTACAGCTTTACAAAGCCCTGGTACAGTCCCGTCTCAATAATGGGAGTCTGGCATTCCATTTGACATCACCCTCAGCAATGCAGACACTGGATTCGATACCCTACTGCAGGGATTGACTTGTGACAGGAGCCTTCTGAACTAGCCTTGTGAACAGGTTACTCATGTAGGATTGGGTCCCTCCATTGCAGATTGGGTGCCAACAACTGGTTTTCATGTATGGTACACAGGTTTGCATGTCCCCTAAGCATCTGAACTAGCATCTCCTCCTTCCAAACATGGAAATCCATCGCCCACAATGGCAGCCCAGATCATGGATTATGATAACCATCTGTATCTGGTCTGTTGTCTCTTGAACTCCAGTTGTTTCTTCTACAACCTCTCCTCCAGGCCCATACATCTACACCTCTGTGGTGCATCCATTGGCCACAGCTTCATCTTGACCTGTCACAAGTTCTGAAAGACTCAATTCAGCCTGAGGCCTGCCATTCTCGGTGAATTCTGGGGTTCAGAAGTAATCTATAGTGATGGTCACTTGTCTTGTAGGCTTTGCTTATACTCGTGTGGGACTTACTGAATTGTGCTCCTTGCCGGATGATACAAATGTTTTCACAGTGGAGTTGGTAGCTGCGTTTTGTGCTCTTCAGCATGTCTGTTCCTGCACCAGTGAGTCCTTTATCGTCTGCAGTGTCTCCCTGACCAGTTAGCAAGCTCTCAACCAGTATTATCCTAACCACCTGATGGTAATGGCTAGCTGGGATTCTGTGTGTGCCCTTGAACAATGTGGACACATAGTGGCCTTTCTCTGGACAATGTGCCATGTTGGGGTTTGGGGGAATGAACTTGGTGATAGCTTAACCAGACTGCACTTGCTGATGGCTTAGCCAAACTGGCTACCAACAAGCCAATTTTTGAGATAGGTATTCTGGAAGATGACCTCCAGTTGGTATTAAACTGTAAAGTTTTAGGGATCTGGAGTGTACAGTGGGTCGGGCTATCTTCACAAAACAAACTATGGATGATATTGGAGAATACGAATTGGTGGAGGTCTTCTGTGCTGGTCTCTAGAAAGGACTCCACTGTCCTTTGCCAGCACTACATAGTCTACACTTGACCAACTCATGGTCATCTTCTCCATCATGAGGACACACCCCAGTTCATTGTGGTTCCAGTTTGACAGTGATCCACATTTTGCTGGACTGTCCCAATCTATCAACACTGTGGCAGACTCTCAATCTCTGTGACTTGCTACCCATTGTATTAGGAGATGATGCTTCAATGGCTGACGTAGTTTTATGTTTTATTTGTGAAGGGGGCTTTTACCCCTCACTGTAAGGAAGGGCCACTTAATCTTATCAGCCCACTGACAAGTTGGCAGAATGCTCTGTTGTCTACTTTGTCCAGAGTGTCTGCGGCTGTCCGAACTGGCCCTTGCCCTACCTGATCTTTTACTCTTCCTCCCCTCCCACCCTCTCATGTGCTCAGTTCACCTTGTCTTAAATCTATATACACTTCTCTTGCCCCATTTATGTTGTTAGTCTTTCCTAGACATTTCTAAGTGGAGTACCACTTGTATGACCAGGGGGAGTAGTAGTAGTAGTAGTAGTAGTAGTAGTAGTAGTAGTAGTATGGGGATGGATGTCCCCTCTTTGCAGTCTGTTTTTGGGAGCATCCAGCTGCTCCCTGGATAGGGCACCCCACCTGCCTTTCTTCCTATATCCTCCCTTCCTTCTGTTTTGTTCCTTACCTAACTTTCATTGACCTTTAAGACATGTCTGTTCGAGGAAAATGGCCTGAAGACCTAGTATGCAGGTCTCTTTAAGTGACTAACTAACCATACAATCATACTACAATACATGCCTGCCATTGGAAAAGCTGAGACTTTGGAAACATCTCTAAGTTGTTTGGCAAGTCAGTTATTGTTGACTTGCTTTTGAGACTGGAGGTGAATCATTCTTCCAAATTAATTAGCTACTTCTGTAAACTTGGTGACATTTTCTGAGCAATTTTTGCATAATAAGTGACAGTGAGAAAATTTATTATTTCACATGAAAGGATATCATTTTACTCATAAATTATAAGAATTTCTCTCATCTTTCATTTTGTTAGCAAACTGTTATTCTTCTACCATAACTGCTTCTACGACAGTGAGAAAATGTTTCTAGTATTGATATCTCAGTAGCTCTGTGATATCACGCTTGTTAGTATGAATTAAACTGTTGCCATAAGGCCAAATACATCTGTAAAAGTGGTATATGTAATGCAATTCTTTTCCTCTTTGCTAGTGCAAATCAAAAGATCCAGAATGAAATTAGGTAACACAATCTTAAGAAAATATGACAGTTTGGACTGTTTTGTAGAGACGAACAAGGCAACTTTTGATACTGAACAGGTGAATGGTGGAATGCACCAAAATTCTGTAGTTACTTCTATGACAATAGTGGTGTTATTGTTGTTTGTTTGTTCTCAGAAACTTCTTTGTCAATTATTATCACCTTCTTTAACAGTGAGTTGGAAGGCTGGAAGCATTTTTTGTCATGTGCTGTTCATGTAATTTTCAGGGGAGGAGGAGAACATGTTAGAACAGCTGATAACATTAAGTACAAATCTGCAACCATTTCTGGTGATTTATCGCTTTAATGATAAAGCAGTACATGCTAGAATAGGTAAACAACTATAGAATGAGTAAATGTGCAACTACTACTAGGAAGCCATGAATGTGCAGTCCCAAGTAGCCTAGAATGGTTTTCTGTTGTTTCATATCTTATACCCACTGAATTAACTGTAAATGGCAGAACAGTTTCATGACACTGGAATTCTGAAGGATTTGGAATGGAGTCAAAAAATGTTGAAATATTGAGTGCGCACTGTTTTTGGGCCAAAACTACAGTGTTACAACTAACAGTTACTTGTGTAACATAAAAAACTAACAACAGTTCACAAGTCCCATGGAAAGCATGATGTAGGGTATTGTGTAAGTAGCTGTAGTTGATTCTGTTGGGAATATTGAGCTACCAGAACGAAATTTGCACTCCACATCAATGTGTGTGCTGGTATGAAACTTCCTGGAGCATGTAAACTGTGTGCCGGACAAAGGCTTGAACTTGCCTTTCATAGCAAATGCTCTACTGACAGAGCTAGACAAGAATGACTCACGAGCTTTATTTTTGCCAGGGCAGGCATATGTCCTAAGTTCAAGTCTCAGTCTAATACTCATATTTAATCTGCCAAGAAGTTTAAATATCAAGATACTGCCTAAGATTTTATCTACATACCTACAGTAATGAGTGGGTGGAAAAGGAATGCTTCCTAATCAGTTTATTGTTCATAGATTATAAGTGACTGCTCTTAACAGTGGAACAGGCTGTGAGAGCTTCAATGAATTAAGCAAGCTTTGAGCTGAGGGTACACAAGCTGCCTGCCTACATTTGTATAGAGCAGTTAATCATAAAACACTATACTTGTCACCTGTCCTGAAGTTAATGTGAGGGTTTCCCATGATGTCAAGTGAACTGTTCTAATATCCACAATGAGGAGGTTATTTGAGGTTTGCAGAGAAGTGCTTCTAGGGGCAAAGGTCTCTGGGTGATACAAGATGACAATAACATTATACCCACTGGATTGATTGATTGGCAGTAATGCATAGATCCTAAACAAATGTAGGAGCTGTTTTAAACTTACGGAATCTAGGAGTTGATGGTTATACCTCACTGGGAGTAGAAAAGACCTCATAGGACCCAGAGGGATGAAGGATATGGAAATTGTGTGTGATGGTATGCTAATGTTCCAAGACACATTTGAGTTTCAAACACAGTTGTTGATCTTATTTAGAGTGGATAGACCACAACATTTCACATATGTTTCAGTGTGTGGTATTATAGTTAGAGAAATCCACTACGGGGGATGGGGATGGGGAAGGATGGGGTACTGGTGCTGTGTTAGGTGTATGATGGTGTGATAGTTGGGTACCCTTGTTCATCACTTCCAAAATGAGGTGACTGTCTGCTATGAACATATTCACAAAGTGGCTGCAAAGAGATGGAAGCATTAGGTTTGTTGTTGTGGTTAATTAGAATGGGATGGAGTTGTATTGTGTGTGGAGGGTACAATGGTGACAATGCTGTTCACACATTGTTGAGCAATTATTTAGATTACAGAAATTAGATTTGAATTGAAATGTGACTGACAACATGCAATTTTTTAAAAAATTATGTTCCAATATACATCTTTATTAGTGAAAACCTCCTATAACAACGGACATGACATATAAACTTATATTTATATAGCTTTTAAAGCTCAAAATAATTAGTTACAAAATTTGGTAGATCACTAATAGTAACAATAATAATAATAATAATAATAATAATAATAATAATAATAATAATAATAATAGTAATAGTAATAATAGTAATAGTAATAATAATAATAGTAATAATAATAATAGTAATAATAATAGTAATAATAATAGTAATAATAATAATAATAATAATAAAACATCAAACAAGTACAACAAATACTGGAACAAAATAATGTGCAATCAGAAGAAGAAAGAAAATACAGTAATGGACTCAAACATCCCAGAGCAAACAAACAAATAACAACACGCATCAATTAGACAGAAGAAAACGAAATCCTAAGACAGCCACCAGAACAAGTACAAATAGAATACGAAGTGACACACATGTTAGATATGGAAGAAAAATTTCAGCTGACATACATAGAATACAAAGACACAAATACAGACATAAGACCATTCTTGCATAGACTGCCAAATAACCCAAAAGTCGAAACAACAATAAAAACGATCAACACAATCATACACAACAAAATAAATGAAAACACAACTATGGAAGAGTTACAACTACTGGTTTATATAGGAGCACTCACTACACTAAATATACACACTAGGCAGAGATCAGAACCAACCAACACACAGAAGAAACCCACAAAACCAGCATGGCAACACAGGCTACAGATCAGAATAGAAAAACTGAGAAAAGACATCGGACAGCTAACACAATTTATAAGAAATGAAATGTCAGAAAAAAAACAAAATCGAAACAGGTTAGGTAAAATCTCAAAACGAGAAGCGATAGAGCAATTAGATGAAAAGAAGCAGAAATTACAAGCATTGGCCAAACAACTTAGAAGATACAAAAAAAGTGAAAATAGAAGGAAACAAAACCAAACATTCAACACAAACCAAAAGAAATTTTACCAGACAATAGATAACACACACTTCTGGAGCAACATATGGTCAAACCCAGTACAACATAACAGGCATGCACAGTGGATACATGCAGAAACACACACATACAAGATGATACCACAAATGCCTGAAGTGATAATTTTGCAACATGAAGTCACCCAAGCTATTAATTCTACTCACAATTGGAAAGCCTCTGGAAAAGATAAAATAGCAAATTTCTGGCTAAAGAAGTTCACCTCAATACATTCACATCTAACTAAATTATTTAACAGTTACATTGCAGACCCATACACATTCCCTGATACACTTGCACATGGAATAACTTATCTGAAACCTAAAGATCAAGCAGACACAGAAAACCCAGTTGAATATCACCCCATAACATGCCTACCAACAATATACAAACTATTAACTTCAGTCATTACACAGAAATTAATGACACATACAACACAGAACAAAATTATAAATGAAGAACAAAAAGGCTGTTGCAAAGGAGCACAAGGATGTAAAGAGCAACTGATAATAGATGCAGAGGTGATGTATCAAGCTAAAACTAAAAGGTCACTACACTACGCATACATAAATTACCCAAAAGCTTTTGATAGTGTACCCACTCATGGTTACTACAAACATTGGAAGTATACAAAGTAGATCCTACGTTGATACAGTTCCTAAACACAGTAATGTAAAATTTGAAAACCACACTTAATATTCAAATAATATCACATCACAGCCAATACAGATTAAGCGTGGAATATACCAAGGAGATTCAGTAAGTCCTTTCTGGTTCTGCCTTGCTCTGAACCCACTATCCAACATGCTAAATAATACAAATTATGGTTACAATATTACTAGAACATACCCACACAAAATCACATATTTGCTATACATGGATGATCTAAAACTACTGGCAGCAACAAATCAACAACTCAACCAATTACTAAAGATAAGAGAAGTATTCAGCAATGATATAAATATGGCTTTTGGAACAGACAAATGTAAGAAAAATAGCATAGTCAAGGGAAAAACACACTAAACAAGAAGATTACGTGTTGGATAACCACAGCGACTGCATAGAAGCAATGGAAAAAACAGATGCCTATAAATATCTAGGATACAGGCAAAAAATAGGAATAGATAATACAAATATTAAAGAAGAACTAAAAGAAAAATATAGACAAAGACTAACAAAAATACTGAAAACAGAATTGACAGCAAGAAACAAGACAAAAGCTATAAATACTTATGGCATACCAATATTGACCTACTCATTTGGAGTAGTGAAATGGAGTAACACAGACCCAGAAGCACTCAATACACTTACACGATCACAATGCCACAAATATAGAATACATCACATGCATTCAGCAACAGAAAGATTCACATTAAGCAGAAAGGAACGAGGAAGTGGATTTATTGATATAAAGAAACATACATTATGGACAGGTAGACAATTTAAGAAAATTCTTTCTAGAACGAGTAGAAACTAGCAAAATACACAAAGCAATCACTCATATAAATATATCGGCTACACCACTACAATTTCATAACCACCTCTACAATCCTTTAGATCACATGACATCAACAGATACGAAGAAAGTACATTGGAAAAAGTAAACACTACATGGCAAGCACCCGTATCATCTAACACAGTCACACATCGATCAAGACGCATCCAACACATGGCTAAGAAAAGGCAATATATACAGTGAGACGGAAGGATTCACGATTGCAATACAGGATCAAACAATAAACACCAGGTCTTACAGCAAGCATATTATTAGAGATCCCAATACCACAACAGGTAAATGCAGACTTTGCAAACAACAAATAGAAACAGTAGATCACATCACAAGCGGATGTACAGTACTAGCAAATACAGAATACCCCAGAAGACATGACATTGTAACAAAAATAATACATCAACAGCTTGCCTTACAACATAAACAACATGTTCCCACATACAAGTATGCACCACAAAGTACTGGAGAATGACGAATACAAATTATACTGGAACAGAACCATTATAACAGATAAATCAACACCACATAACAAACCTGACATCATACTCACCAATAAAAAGAAGAAATTAACACAACTAATCGAAATATCCATACCCAATACAACGAATATACAAAAGAAAACAGGAGAAAGAATTGAAAAATACATCCAACTGGCCAAGGAAGTCAAGGACATGTGGCATCAGGATAAAGTTGACATTATACCAATTATACTATCAACTACAGGAGTCATACCACACAATATCCACCAGTACATCAATGCAATACAGCTACAGCCAAACTTATATATACAACTACAGAAATCCGTAATTATTGATACATGTTAAATTACCCAAAAGTTCCTAAATGCAATATAACATATACTGTACAGTTAAAAGGAAATGACACTTGATCAAGCTCCGAGTCACTTTCCATTTTTAACCAGACTTAACGTCTGAGAAAGTAAAGAAATAATAACAATAATATTCTGAGTATATTCGTGCACTGGACTTTGACTAAACGATTGCAAAGCTTGAGGGCTCTGCCCTCCCCTTCTTCTCCACCCCTCCCCCCCCCCCCCACCATCTTTTCCTTTTTTCTTCTTTCTAAACTAGCAGAAGCATAGTAGATGTATTTATTACTCATTTCATACCACTGCTAGACACTCTCACTCTTCTTCAGCAAATGTTGTCACAAGAAATCTGAGTGCACCACAGCCAGGTTACAAATGTAGGACCAGGTGCTCTCTAGCAGCCAAACACCTAACTGTCAGTGCTGAAATGGATATAAGGAGGACCTAATTTTTTCTATGTTACGTTCTTCAGTTGCCCAAGTATACATAGCAGTTGAAGTTTCTGATAAAATAATAAGAACGAGGTAACTTGCGGTTTCATGGTAAGGGGTTTGAATTCCTTTTTAAATAAGAACTTGAGGTCTTTGAGCCCTGCATTAAAATGATTATTTTCTTATTTATGCCTAGCAGTCTATTCTAGCAACTACTCCTTGATATGTCTCATATGAATATCCTAATAATGTAGAAAGCAAAACAAAAATAAAACAATGATAGCTATGAGGAGGAGGACCATCCAGTTAATTTTCCATGCTTTGAATTTGTGGTTTTAGGGTGGCTTATTCACATTTTCTTACGCCTGTCATATTTAAGGCTTTTGTCAATTTGGCAACTATTACATGGCATTTTCAAAATGAAATCTGTGCTTCTAGATTGTTAGGCCATTCAAGAGATGCAGTGGTTATGGAAACTTATTTCCTCCAGCAGCATGGTGACTGGGATGTGGCAACACTATGTAATGTGCCTGTCAACCCTGAAGTGTCACAGAATTATCCTGCTACATCATTTTTGATATTTTTTTGGTGATCCACACTGAAAATATTAAATAATATGATGCTTGTCTATGTGAATGCAGAAATGTCCACTCCAGATTATAGCTGCAAGGCATGATGCAGCGTGATCATCTGGGCTGAATCCAGTGAGTGTCCAGTGTCGTAGAAATTATTATGATCAGGACAGGTGCAATGAGTTCTTTCTCAGAAATGTTTTCCAAGGTTTTACTATTACTGTTAGGTTAGAAAATTAAGTAAATTTTATTTGAGCTTGCAATAGATTGATACTGTTTGGGGACAGATGAGATTTGGTTTACTAAATCACAGAAAAAATTCGCTTAGTAACACAGCTAGACTTCTGTAGTGTCGACATTAAGCAGATGCAGATAGTTCAGCAGAGTAGATCAAGTGGAAGGCATTTGTGTGAAAGTTTCTGCATTCTACAATGTGAGCAGTTTGTGTAGCATTATGTAATATTATTTCAGTTATTACAAAATACAGTCAATTTTACATATTTGATAGCTATGCCAGCTGGCTAACTGTGATTTGATCAACTAAGGAAATAAACCCTAAATCCACTGCAAGGAGTCAGGGAGTTAGGCTACTCATCCATTATAGTGTAACTCCATTACCATATGATTATTACCAGGTTGTGCGGTGTTTGGTGGTCTGATGTGTCGACAGTAGGTTTGTATACATAGTATCTGGGTTAGATTCCCTCCTCAGGCCACCTCAGTGGCTCAATATTTAGTTGCTGGGTACGGGCTTCGCAACCCCGAGGTCCATGAGCTGGGGGCTTGGAAGCGCTACCAGTCCTCCATACCATAAGCTCTGAGCGTGCTTCATCTACCACTGTAATGTGTGACGGTGGAACATTGTATGGTACAGAGCCCGGTATATTGGCTTCCCTGCCTGGGCTGCGAGGATGGTATAAACCTCTATAAAAAAACTCAGTGTCATGGTGTGCTGCATGCAGAGGAGACGCATGGCTGTTGAGGTAGAACAGTTGCTAGCGGGTGACCTCTGTGGAATCTGCCACCCCGTCGGTTGTATTAGTTTTACCCAGGCAAGCGGGGCTCTGTCCGGGTGGGCATTCTTTCCCCTAGCTGCTCGTGGGACCACCATGAAATGAAATACGAATAGTGTGCAGGCATGAGTCTCTAAGAAAGTAAAGTTCAATGCTTTATAGTATGACCCCCAATCGTTCCCTTCCCTGTCCACAACAGGGGAGGAACGGCGGTATAGATTACCTTGTGAGACGTATTCTCATCAATTTCTGGTTTGCAGCGGAACAGATGGGGTCTCATTTCTGACCACAAAGCCTCAGTTTTTTGTGGAAAATTTAGAGGACAAGTTTGGAGAAGTCTAAAATGAGGTCTGTAGCAGTCCTCATACAGACAGCATCCCCAGCACAGTCACGGGCATTGCTTGCTTGTGGCAAGCTTGGTGATGTTGCAGTCTCCATTACACCTCATAAGAGCCTAATTATGGTTCAGGGACTTATTTTTCATCGTGACCTGTTGTTGCAGTCTTACGATGAGCTCCATGCAATTTTGGAATGCTGTGGTATCCACTTTGTACGACAGGTCTTCAGGGAACCTAAACATAGTAGGGTCACCACCAGCGCCTTCGTCTTGGCTTTTGAGGGAGACATCCAGCCCGAGAAGGTCAAGGTGGTGATATATTGATATGATGTTAAGCCTTATGTCTCTCCTCCCGTGCACTGCTTTAAGTGATGGAGGTTTGGACATACATCATAGAGATGTGACGCCAACCCTACCTGTCGGGATTGTAGACGTGCCTCCCACCACAACGTCCTGTGTTTGCCGCCCCCTGTTTGTGTCAACTGCTGACAGAAACATTCACCTTGCTCGTCTGACTGCACAGTTTATCAAAAAGAATGGAAGATTATGGAGTATAAGACCTTGGACAGGCTCACTTGGCCGGCCACGGTGGTCTTGCGGTTCTAGGCGCTGCAGTCCGGAACCGTGGGACTGCTACGGTCGCAGGTTCGAATCCTGCCTCTGGCATGGATGTGTGTGATGATGTCCTTAGGTTAGTTAGGTTTAAGTAGTTCTGCATTCTAGGGGACTGATGACCTCAGATGTTAAGTCCCATAGTGCTCAGAGCCAGCCAGGCTCACTTACACAGAGGCTAAATGCAAGTACGACCGACTTCACCCTGTGCGCATTTCATCAACGTTTGCTGCAGCAACTTCTATGTCACCATCCCTGGTGACGAGCACCCAAGCTCAGCCGCTTTTTATGGCCCCTCCAGCCCAACTGTCTATTCCTGCCCCAGGTAGTTGGGGCAACATCCTCTTCCGTTGCTCCCATTATCAGCAGCGGGAGTAGCAACCCCTTCCTTCTTTGGGGAATTCATTCCCCACCTCAGAGCCAGAGAAGTGCCCACCACCTCCAGCTCCCCTCGCACAGAAGGGATCGCTTGGTGCCCGCCCTTCCACAGTTACTGCCCCTCCAGATGTCAGCCAGTGGCTGAAAAAGGCACCACCTGAGGGCCGTAGGGCTTCCAGGTCTTCCTTGGTCCATGAGACTGGGTCGGAAAAGCCCACCCAGCCTGATAAACCGAAGGACAAATGGGACCCTACCGAAAAGAAGAAGCAAAAAGAGGAGGACATAGAGACAAAAAAGTTCACCCCTGCACCTGAAGATGATGTGGAGCATCTAGTGTCCACTCAGGAGCTAGATGTTGCTCGACCCGCAGCTCCTATGGAAGTTGATCAGCCTAAGTCGCAGTCAGTGGCGGCGAGTGCTTCTGAAGTGTGACCTATCCCCCCCCCCCCCCCCCCCCCCCCGAGGTTCTTCCATGTCTTCAGTCGGATACCATTATCCTGCAATGGAACTGACATAGTTTTTTCCACTACTTTGCTGGGTTGAAACAGCTTTTGTGCCGCTTCCCTGCCACTTGTTTGGCAGACCCCCTCCCTCTGTGGCTACCATGGTTACTATAAGAACAATGTAGAATACGACAGGGTGTCTGGCGGTGTCTGTGTTTATGTTCTTGCCACTGTTCCTAGTGCCCCAGTGCCACTTCGCACAGAACTCGAGGCTGTGGCTGTTAGTCTGGACAGGACTGGAGCTTACCATCTGTTCCCTCTACCTTCCCCCGGATAAGGTTGTCTTTCTTGCCGACCTCGCTGCCCTGTTGTCCCAGCTCCCTCTGCCATTCCTCCATTTGGGGACATTTGCCTTCTTAACACTGGTGCTCCCACATATTTTAACTTGACTCATGTCACATACTCGGCCATTGACCTCTCTTAGTAGCCCAGGTCTCCTTCCATACCTCAGTTGGAAGGTCCACAATGACCTCTGTGGTAGCGACCACTTTCCTATCTTGGTTTCTCTTCTTCAATCCCAACCCCCTGACCAGCTGCCACGATGGTCTCTTCATGGAGCTGACAGGGCAGCCTACACCTCAGCTACCGTGGCCATCACTCCGCTTCTGGGTGACATTGATTTGGTGGTGGACAAGGGCACTATTGTCATTGTTTCTGCTGCCAAGGCAACTGTCCCTTGCTCTACCAGTACCCTAAGGCGTAAGTCAGTCCCTTGGTGGACACCAGAGATTGCAGAAGCTATCCAGGACCACCAGCGAGCCCTGCAATGACACTGGTGTCATCCTTCCCTAGAGAATCTGCTTGCCTTTAAGTGGCTGCAGACCCAGGCTTGACGGTTCATCCAGCGGAGCAAACAGGACTGCTGGGAACAATATGTTGTCACCATAGGTTCTTGCACCTACCCATCTCAGGTGTTGTCGCGGGTTCGGCGCATTTTTGGCTTTCGCCGTCCCTTGCCTTTCTCTTTGGAGTACACTTTGTACTGACCCAACCGCCATCGCCTAACATCTGGCAGAGTACTTCGCTCGTATTTCCACGACAGCAGGCTACAGCTCAGAATTCCGCGCCATTAAAGAACAGGCTGAGCATATGCAGTTGTTCTGCATGCACCGTTTTGAATGGGAGTTCCAAAGTGCCCTTACAGCTTGCCCTGATACCTCTCCAGGTCCAGACCGAATTCATAACCAGTTTCTTCACCATCTCTTGGCGCACTGTCAGGGTGAATTACTCGCCCTGTTAAACCACATCTGGAAAGAGGGCGTCTTCCCAACTTGTTGACAGTGCTGAAACCTGGTGCAGATCCGCTGGTGGTTGATAGCTATCGCTCTATCAGCCTTAACCAACATTATGTGCAAACTGCTGGAACAGATGGTGAGTCGGTGGCTCATGTGGATCCTCGAAGCTTGGGGCCTCCTAGACCAGCAACAGGGGTCTGGGCTAAAGCCGCTCAGCGATCGACAATTTAGACTCGCTAGAGTCGGCTATTCATACAGCTTTTACTCGTCGAGAACATCTAGTTGCTGTTTTCTTTGAACTTCGGAAGGCGTACGATACCACCTGGCACCATCATATCCTTGCTACATTGCTTACGGGGTCCACTTCTGATTTTTCTACGGAATGTTCTCTCCAACCGCTCCTTTCAGGTTAGAGTTGGTACTTATTTTAGCTCTGCTCATATTCAGGAGAACGGTGTCCCACAGGGCATGGTTCTCAGTGTTCCCCTCTTTTTGGTGGTGATTAATGGTATTGCGGCTGTGGTGGGCTCATCGGTCTGTTCCTCTCTATATGCCGATGACTTTGTCTTTATTACAGCTCCCAAAGCATAAATGTTGCTGAACGGTGGCTGCTGGAAGCTATCAGTCACGCACATTTTTGGGCATCCAACCATGGTTTTCAGTTCTCAACTTCTAAGACCTGAGGATTGCTGTCGTCGAACGGTCCACCTCCATCCAAAGCTGTACCTTGCCAATGAACTCCTTGCTTCCTTGGCATGCTGTTTGATGCTCAGCTCACTTGGACACCTCATTTTTGCGAACATAAACAATGGTGCTGGCGGCACCACAACATCCTTCAGTGCCTCAGCCATTCCGTTTGGGGGGCTGCACAGCTCTACAAGGCCTTAGTCCAGTCCCATCTTAACTATGGGAGTGTGGTCTATGACTCTGCAGCACCTTCAACATTGCGGATCCTCGACCCGATTCTCCATTGTGGTGTCAGACTGCTGGAACTTCCGCACTAGTCCAGTGACTAGCCTTCTTGTAGAAGCTGGAATCCCTCCCCTATGATTCTGCCAAAAACAGTTGCTTATGTCATACATCACCCGCGTCCATGCGTCGCCCGACCACGCAAACTGCAGGCTCCTTTTCCCAACTTCTGCACTCCCCCTCCCACGATGGCAGCCTAGGTTGGGTCTCCGCGTTCATTACTTTCTCTTGTCAGTTGAGTCCTTTCCCCTTCCCCCATCCTTCCAGCCCTCTTCTTCTACCCCTCCTTGGTTCCTCCCTCACTTGCAGGTTTGCTTGGATTTGTCCTGCAACTCAGTCCTCCGTTCCACCTGCTAGTCTTCATCAACAATTCCTGGCTCTTCTTGCCTCGTTTCATGATACAGATGTAGTCTACACCAATGGTTCTGTGGTCGATGGATGCACTGGGTTTGCTTTCATCCATGCCAACTACGTTCAGCAGCATTCCCTGCCTTGTGGGAGTAGTGTTTTTACTGCGGAGCTGGTTGCTCTTTATCATGCACTCGCTCACCTTTCCTCTTGCCCTGGGGAGTCATTTGTCATATGCAGTGACTCCCTGAGTGGATTGCAAGCATTTGACCAGTGTTTCTATCAGGACCCTTTGGTGCGCAGTATTAAAGATGCTGTTTCTGCTCTCGCCAAGTGTGGTCGTTCAGTGACATTTGTGTGGACCCTGGGCCACATTGCCATTCCAGGAAACAAACGTGTCGATCAGTTGGCCAAGCAGGCCACCATTTCACCACCCCTGGAGCTTGGTCTCATGGAAAGAGACCTCCAGTCAGCCCTAAATTGCAAGGTCCACAATGTCTGTAGCTCTGAATGGTCTGTCTTGAACGCGCCAAATAAGCTCCGCATGGTCAAGTCGTCCATGGCCGTATGGAACTCATCCTTGAGGGGCACGCATAGGGACTCAGTTGTTCTCTGC
Organism: Schistocerca nitens; assembly: GCF_023898315.1. NCBI lineage: Eukaryota > Metazoa > Arthropoda > Insecta > Orthoptera > Acrididae > Schistocerca > Schistocerca nitens. Next base: position 1,162,210,069 of record NC_064615.1, on the reverse strand, counting down.
CGTCTCTGAATTGGACATATACAGTTGACCCACAGCTATCTCCTTCATCATGAGAACCCGCCCAAGTGTCCCTGTGATGCAGGGCTGACAGTGGTCCATCTTCTGATGGACTGCCCCCTTTTAGCCCCTTTGTGACAGTCCTTTAATTTACCAGCTGCACTTCCTTTAATTCTCGGTGACGATGCCTCTATAGCTGACTCAGTTTTACATTTTATCCATGCAGCTGGGTTTTATCACTCACTCTAGTGTGGGAGCTCTCACATGATTTCTCAGGCTACACCCATTCCAGCGACTTTTAATTGTGACGTGGATACCAATATAGTGTCTTTTATGGGAACAAGTTATTTTGGTACCTCTATCACCGCTTTCCAGCTGGAGGTTCTTAGTCAGTAGTTGAGTGGTTGACCTTTCACCTGATAAATCAACCACGGTAGTTTCTTTTACTCTAGTTAACTATTTTCTCTGCTCCTTTTAAGTGTCCTCTATTTTGTGTTACTGCAGTGTTCATTTTAGCTCTGTACCCCTTGGTGTTCCCTCCCTCTGGGTGCAGAGGTTACGCTTTTACTGTATAGGCCTTTTACAGGTATGTCTGTCTGGAACAGTACACTGAAGACCTCAATGTTCAGCCCCCATCAAATGCAAAAACCAACCAACCAACCACCTCAGGCAATGGTTATTAATAGGCACAAACAGATCCTACTCACCTCTTGTAACAAAAGGTGACCAATGTAAGATTGTAAATCCTGCTCAAATATTAGAAAATTTCAACAAATTTTTACAACAGTAGCAAATCCGATGTTGTTTTAGTTGAAGACTATCAAGAGAATCTACATTTATTTCCGTGAACTTAGAGCGACAATCAGTCTAATTAAATTTGACAAAGTAACAATAAAATATGTAGAAAGCACTATATTAAACCTAAAAAATAAAAACTGTGTGGGATGGGATGAAATTTGTGCCATAGTTATCAAAGCAGCCTCAAATATAATAGCACACCCACTGTCTGAAGTAATTAATAAATAACATTAAGGCGATTACTTTTCAGACGTCCTGAAAGGGGTGGAAGTTGAACGATTACTTAAAAAAGGTTGTACAGAAGATATGGGAAATTACCATCCAATTTCCCCTTCTTCCTGTGTGTTCTAAGTTATTTGAACTGATTGTTTAACTAAATATTCAAAAATTTTGTCATAAGATTAATTTAATCTCAAAAAATTAATTTGGCTTCCAAAATGGCAAAAGTATAATTTATGCAATTAACAAATTCATAAATAAAGGTAGCTCCACCTTAAATAAATCTCAAAAAGCTCAAGGAGTCTTCTGGTACTGAGGGAAAATATTTGATTGTGTGAACCACTATTACTATTACACGTAAAATGCAAAAATACAGAATTACGGGCAGTGCCTTATAGTGGTGTGAGTCATATTTCACAGATAAACAGCAAAGGGAGGTCACAACATCAGAGAAAGGAAAATACACCTCGAGAGAGAGAGAGAGAGAGAGAGAGAGAAAACTACCTCACAGGGTGTACCACAAGGATCAATTCTAGGTCCTACACTTAGCATTTTTACATAGTTGACTTACCTTTCAATAGAAATAATCATCCAGTTTTATTCACTCGTGACACATCAGTACTGATAGAAAATGATAATACAGGAGAAATTCCTGAAAATATCAGAAAAACTCCAGAAATTCCAGATGTTTGGTTCCATCTAAATGGGCAAATCAGAATCTTTCAGAAACACAGCTTATGTGGTTTAAGACAAAACAGTTGAAAATAAATTCACATTACGCAAGGAAGTCTGGAGCTAAGTGATGCAGTGTGTGGTAAATGCATAGGAATGCAGTTGGACCAAAATCTGTCATTGTTGGTTACAGATAAACTATTTAAAGAAACAGACTGAACTGCCTGGCATTTGCTATGTCAGTCTTAGCCAGTGTCACTGTCATAGACACAAAAAAGTAGTGTGCCTTAGCTACTTTGAGGCAATGGTGAGATCGGCATTGTATTACGGGGAAATGCTAGCAATTTGATATTAATTTTAAAGGAAAAGATTATATGGAACATAGGCAGTGCAAAGTCAAGAGAATCTTGTCAGCCATTGTTAAGACACCTAAACATGCTAAGTGTTCAATCACTGTATTTATATGAAATATTTATTTTCACAAATAATAATCTGAAATTGTTTGCTCCAGTATGGATATGAAACTAGAAACAAAGTTAGTTTCATGCTTCCTGGACATAGGCTCAAATTTTTTGCACAGACTCCACAACATTTAAAGATGAAAATACACAATTGGTTAAAAAGACAAATTTTCAAAAGACTGAAACTGATTAGTACAAAGAAAATCATATAGTGCTCTGAAATAAAAATGCTATTTCTCAACTAATGAATTTTTTTGTGATGCTCTGACGATTCGAGCAGAATAAAAATTAAAAGTATATGTATTCAGATTGTTATAGTTCTAGTAAATGTTGTATTCCATGTACAACATATTACACTTACAAGCTTGAAGGGTCTCCTGTATAGTAAATCAATGGTTTGACATTTACGGTATGTTATGAGATGATAAAATTCTATACCTGAAATGGACAGCAGCCTCCTAGAATGGTCAGTGACTTCCCCCTATTTGACTTGCCTCTGCTAAACATGTACTCAATAAGATTGCTAACTGTATGCAAACAAATCTGTAAAAGAATAATTTAATGTAGAAACATAATATTTAGATATGGCAATCACTGACTTTTTCTTTAATTATATTTGTACTCTCATTTCTAACTTCAGATTGAGATTGGCCAGATTTATTAATTCATTGTAGTTTTGGAATTTTGACAAAAGTGTCTGCATAACATGCCAGGGTTTAAATCCTGGAGCAGCATAAAAATTTTCATTATACTTTTTCGAGCTCTTGTGTTAACACACCTAACTGCTACTAGAAAATGATTTTGATTTCTAACATACATTCATTTGTTGTGAACAACAATGATGTCAGAAGATTCTGACTTCCAGTAAGGTACAAAACTATTCATAACAGCGTTTCAAGTTTTCGCATATCTCCCTAGTTACTGGTGGAAAATTTTTTCATAATTAATGTCTCTTCAAATAATCTCACATCTCGCTGCAAGAATTCGGTGTTTAACATCCATTTTCACAAGAAAACAATGGTGATTGATTGGTGCTGGGTTCAAATCCTGGGAACCCAGAAAAAATTTAACCATCTCATTTCATGTTCATACATCTCACTGCTACTGAAAAAATTAAACATGTAACTTTTGAATCTAATTATTTAACAAACTAATTAGGTGCTGAGTTTGAATGGAGAACTTTGTCATGTCATTTCAATTTTGTTACTTGTGAATGAAACAAAATTTAATACCTCATCTGGTTGGTTAATAGGAACAAGGGTTTTTGGACAAGAGTCCCAGTCCAGTATAAAGATTTTCATCATGTAATTTCATGTGCAGATTCACTAACTGATTGTAGTAAAATGAGGTGTATCACATTTCTTTATGCCTAGTCAGCAATGACGATTGGTCCTGTGTTAGTTGCCGGCCGCGGTGGTCTAGCGGTTCTGGCGCTGCAGTTCGGAACCGCGGGACTGCTACGGTCGCAGGTTCGAATCCTGCCTCGGACATGGGTGTGTGTGATGTCCTTAGGTTAGCTAGGTTTAAGTAGTTCTAAGTTCTAGGGGACTTATGACCTAAGATGTTGAGTCCCATAGTGCTCAGAGCCATTTGAACCAACCTGTGTTAGTTTCGGTCAGCCACACAAGCTTTCCTTAGTTTGCATTGCCTACAGATAATGGGTTTCAATTCATATGCAGAATAAAATGGTTGGCCATGCATATTAAAGTTCAACCAAATTTGCAGCTAGCTTGTCACATGTTTTACTGTCACTTTATGTGAGAAGACAAGGGTGATATGTGAGCTGCACGTAGATGCACGTACCATCATGAATACTGTGGAGTTACTAGTGATACATTGTTGATGGTGAGGGCTTCAAGGAAGCAACAGTTAATAGATGGTCGGAAAATCTTGGAGGAATGAGAACTACTTCACTGCTGAATGTCAAGATTCCAGATATTCTTCAAAAATATTTAATTGAAAAAGATTCAGTGTTGGGAAAGGGTTATGGAACAGTTTGTGTGTCTGAATTATGGCCATTACTTGTCTTAAATACTAATGAGAATGATATATTTTGGAAATGTCACTGATTACAATAATTGATAGACTATAAGCGTTAAGGACTGCCTCATACCTAATAAGGTGTTAAGCTGATATTTGTAGTATTATAGTATTAATGTACGTCAGGAGTTAATATTATACATAGCAGTGTCCCTTAGTGGTCAGTTGTGGTAACCAGTTTTCATAGTCAAATGACTGTACCGAAAAGAGATTACGGAACTGTACAACAGTTAAACTATGTGGACTGCAGTTCAGGTTATTAGGACATGTTTGAGCACAATTATACAGTTTCATAGCTTTCACGGATTCCAATTAATACTTGAAATTATTCCTCTGAAACACCCACTGCTTTTTGTCTCCCACTGCTGGAAACATAACATTGATAGTAGAATGTAGACAATATTCAAACCAAAGAGTAAACAAAATAGGGACAAAAGAGCAAATAGTAAATATAAAAGTGTCAGTGTTATAAAATAGAAAATAACATAAAAGTTATAATCATTACTGTCCTGTTTGTGCCAGTGATACCAAGGATTGGTCTGCACTCCTCATTTGGCATGTGTGAATACTGTTTTGTTGGTTGTTGGCAGATGAGTAGTAATCACTGGTTGCCACATATTGTCCACCCTCATGCTTTGTTGAAAATTACTCTTTTCTGATGCCAGGATCTTCGTTCTTCCTGAAAACTGGTTTAATGCTGTCAGGCAGTATTGTGACTGTAGTTCCATCCGTGTCAGTATGGTACATCTCATCTATGTGCATTAACACAACGCATAGGCTGTCATACCAGTGACTGTTGTGGTTTAAATACAGCTTTGTGGTAGTAATAAAAGAAAAGCTATTTTACAACTTCACAATTGTGTGTCTGTTGTGGTAGCTTGTAATGGACATATTGGAGTTCACAATTGCCATTAAATTCTGGTGCTTTGAAAGCATTGTCCAGTACATTGCCAAAAAATTCTTGTCATAGTTGTAGGTTTTGGAGCAGATACATGCAACTACTGTAAAGAAACATACAGTATTCTGTCAGATGTGACAGAGACCTCGACTCCTGACAGTTAGGAAATCTTGGAAAAGTATTTATAGATTTGTGTTGTTTGTGCTAATAGCCACTGTCTGGAATAGAGACTGTAATATGTGTCAGTGATTCACCCACCCTTGTTCTTCCTTGGCCATCAATCAACTGAGAACATTTGACTTAGTAATTATCCATTTTGGTATTTGATAGTTATTTCTCTTATTACCATTGTGACACTGTTGTTCTCGAAGCAAACCTAAAAAGCTTATAGTCCAAAACATTCAGGTTGTAGATCTCATGTAGCTCAGTTACTGAGCCATTTTCTTTGCTGAAGAGTCACTGGTTTCCTCACTACTGGAAAATTCTGGATTGCTTTTGCACTTAATGGACGGTAACTTTTTTAAATGAAAACATTTTATGCCAATTAACTGATTACTCATTCATTTATTCCGTACAGATTTTTCACACTTCTAACACAATTAACAAACTTTCACAACTGTTGAATGAGACAAATAGGCAGCGCTGTGGTGCCTCTTTACATTGAGCTCTGGTTGACTTGATTCAAGCACAGTCTTTCCTCCAAATCATTCCTTTCTTTTGCTAAATGGAGGGAACTCTATTTCTGTATCATTTTTGTCCTGTCCTTTATTTCTTTTTGTCTCTGTTTGCTGTAAAGCAAAATCTGTGTACAGTCAATTGATACAGTTGTAGCATAAATTTAATAGATCCTAATAATATCCAGTTTTGGGTATATGCATCCTTTCCCATTCAGATTTCAAGCAGATTGCAGCTGAACTTTTGATCTCTTCTTAAGACACCCACTATTCACTTTACACTTAAGGTGTATATTTGTATATTATTTGTATGTTAGTAACCAGCTTGAGAGGTCTTAAGAGTCTCATCTCTGCTGCCTGGCAATTAGAATTTGACCCATACATAAGAACTGGTTCTGGCATCATAATATAAGATTTTAATGCTGTGTCTTTTCTAACATTTTTGAGGGGAGTGCTGTTTTTTCTCTTTTTTGTTCTGACTAGTTACTGGAATTTTTGCAGTTCGTATATTCTTGATCAGTGTGTCTGAAATACATGAGATGTCACATCATCATCATAAATAGTGTGCGTGCGTGCGTGCGTGCGTGCGTGCGTGCGTGCGTGCGTGCGTGCGTGCTTTTAAGTGTTCCTTACTGTTAAATGTAATGATTTTATTTTTACCTTCATATATTCTTATATCATCGTTTGCCACCTTGGGCGAGGAAGAAAATGCCCTCTGTAATTTATCTTCAGAGACAGCTATAATTATTTGATCATCTGCAAACAGGAGTGTATATTTATGTCTTTATTATTAAGCTTATAATGTTACACTTCTTTATCTTGTAATGACTTTGATGTCGTCTGTGTATATATTAAATAATGTTGGAGATAACGGACACTCTTGACTCATTCTTTGACAGACTTTTCTCAAAGATGGACTTCCTTTTTGTACTTTCTACATCTACATCTAAGTCTACCTTGGTACTCTGAAAATCACGTGTAAGTGCATGGGAGAAGGTTGAGAGAACCAACCTCACAATAATTCTGTTATTTTAATCACTAACATTTCACTAAAAAAAAGAAGTCAAACCCTATATCGTTCCATGTCAGCTCTTATCTCCCTTATTTTATTATGATAATTGTTTCTCTCTATGTAGGTTGGCATCATGAAATAATTGCATATTTGGAGGAGAAAGTTGGTGATTGAAATTTCTTGAATGATTTCACTGCAACAAAAAAATGCGAATTTGTGTATGTCAGTGACACACTCTCCTCTATTTTGTGATAATACCAAATGAGCTGCTGTTCTTTGAACATTCTCAGTGCACTCTGTTAATCATATCTGGTACAGATCACAGACTGCACTGAGGTACTCCAAAAGAGGATGGACAAGTGTTGTGTAGGCTTCTCTTTAGTAGATCTGTTACATTTTCTAAGTATTCTGCCAATAAAATACAGTATTTGGTTTTCTTTCCCCACAACATTTTCTATGTTTTTTTGACAATTATAGTTGTTCAAAATTGTATTTCCTAGGTATTCAGTTGAATATACAGTCTTTAGATTTGACCAATTTGTCATGTAACCAAAGTTTAACGGATTCCTTTTAAGCACTGATGTGGATGACCTCGCACTTCACATTATATAGGGTCAGTTGCCAATTTTTGCCTGATATAGACATCTCTTCTAAATCATTTTCCAATTAATGAACATAGGCTTCTGTGGCCATTGTCACATTCAATAAAATTTTTCTGGGTTTGTTTTTCATTGTCAATATATATAAAACTATCAATGTTTCAGTCCCTATTGCAAATGACCTCCTTTGGGGAACTGAAGGTCACTCGCAACAGAGAGTGAAATGTTAATAGTTTTATATATATTGACAATGCAGTCTAAACCTCAGAAAAATTTCATTGAACATTTGGCAATTTGTTTTGATCAGCTGATGACTTAACTAAATTATACATTACACCATCATCTACAAGAAACCTAAGGCGACTGCTCAGATTAAGTCCTAAATCATTTATATTGATACAAAACAGCAGATAACCTATAACAGGACCTTGGGTAATCACTTCTGTTTAACTCAATGACTCTCCATCAATTATTAAGAACTGTGGCCTCTCTGACAGGAACCCAAGAATCCAATTTCGTAACTAATTGTTCCATATGCGTGTATTTTCATTACAAGCCATTTGTGTGGTACTGTGTCAAAAGCCTTCTCAAAATTTAAAAATATAAAATCAATTTGAAATCCCTTGTCAGTAGCACTGATCACTTTGTGTGTTTCACAAGAATGATGCTTTCTAAATATTTGTTGACTGTGCATCCATAGACCATTCTCTTCAAGGTAATTTATAATGTTCAAACACAATATAAGTTCCAAAACACTGCTGCATATTGACATTAGTGATACGGGCCTGAAACTTAGGGGATTACTCTTACTACCTTTCTTGAATATTGATGTGAACTGTGCAGCTTTCCAGTGTTTGGATATGGATCTTTCATCAAGTGAGCAGTTGCTCTGAAAGAAAGCTACTTGGTATGCAGTCTCGACTGGAAGACTCACTTTTATTAATTGATTTACGTTGCTTCACTACTCAAAGGATAACTTCTTATAAGTCACTCCTGTTGGCAGCTGTTCACAATTCAAATTCTGGGATATTTACCTAGTCTTCTTTGCTGAAGGTATTTTGGAAAGCCTGCTGGCAGTGCTGTCATCAGTAGTATTTCTATTGTTATTGCACAGATTAGCATTGATTGTATGTTGATCTTAATGTACTTTACATATAGCCAAAATCTCTTTTGGTGTTCTGCCAGGTTTTCAGGCAGTTTTGTTCTGGAAACTCTAGCATTGAAGTCATACTAAAATTTGGACTTCTGTAAAAGGTTGCCAATCTGGGAGATTTTCGCATGTTTTTTCATTGTGTCTGCAACAGTGTTCTGACCTGTGTAGTGTACCAAGGGGGATCAGCTCCATTGTTTATTAATGTATTTATTGTAAATCTCTCCACTGCTGTCAATGATATTTCGTTCAATTCTAGCCACATCTGATCTACACATACATTATTAATTCGGAAGAGTGAAGATGGTCTCTCAGGAATGTATAATGTGAATTTTTATCTGCTTTTTTGAATAGGTGTATTTTTAATTCATTTTTGGAGGATTTGGGGTTACATTGTTCAATCTTGCTATGACAACACTGTTCACTAATCCCTATATCTATTTCGATGCTCGTTATTTGCTGAGGATTATTTATTGTTAAGAGGTCAAATGTGTTTTCACAAATGTTTACTATTCGTGTGGGTGCATGAACTAACTGCTAGAAATAATTTTCAGAGAATGCATTTAGCACCATTTCAGATGATGATTTACGTTTACCTCTGGATTTAAGCATGTAGTTTTGCCAACATATTGCGGATAAATTAAAGTCACCACTAACAATAACCGTACAAGTTGTGTAAGTGTTTGAAATTAAATACAAGTTTTTTTAACCTTTTAGTAATTGTATCATCTGAGTTTGGCGGTCAGCAAAAGGATCCAATTATTATTTTATTCCAGTTGCCAACAATGACCTCTTTCCACTCACAGGAGCACTCTCATTCAATTTTGGTACAAGATAAACTACTTCCAACAGCAAAAAAAAAAAAAAAAAAAAAAACAAAACACCCCCACTGCCTCTGGTACTGCGCACCATGGAATTTGAATCCTTGCCAGACGTCATGCACTTTGAAGACCCCTAGAGGTCTCTGCACGATCGGGCCGTAAGCTGTGGCAGTCTTCACTTCCTGACCTGCTTTTGGTGTGAGGACACCACAGTGGAACACATGGTTCCAGCAGCCAATAGCGGCGTCCCCAATAGAGTACTTAAGTGCCTGCCTCTTGCTGAGCCAGCCGTATGTCTGTGGACACATCGCCTCACGTTAGACGGCTTACTTACTATGTTCTGTGTATGAGCGGACGTGTTTGTTAGGTTTCCTTGTGACTCCATTGTTTGATCTTGTTGTTGTTTATTCTGTCCTTCATTGTTCATGTCTGTCCTCTCCTGTTGTGTTGTTGTTCGTGGGCCTTTCTGCGGGTCCCACCACGCTTTCCATCATTTCAACCCTGCGACTGTCCCAGTCGCAGTTAATATAATGCCAACTGTGTTTAGCCTATCCTTTCTGAACACCATTGGGTTCTTTGCAAAAATTATGGTTGAACTAATGTCCAATTTTTGCAAGCTTTCAGTGCCTATAATGATATGAGCAGCAGCACTATTAGTGCTTAGAGCTCTGGTATTTTGCCAACACAGCTAGAAGAATTTGCAACTGTTGTACTGATGGTTTCTGGATCTATGTTCATGTGTTTGACCTGCACCCTTTGAGACTGAAGCCCTTCTTGTGTTTCCCCTAGACACTATAGCCTAAAATCTTTGGTTTTGTTATGTATATACATGCACTGAATTACACTTATTAGATTCTGGGATATACCATTCGTTTCTAAAATTTCCCATAATTCCTCACAATTTACTTTTCTTCATTTTATCAAAAGCTTTTGCATATTCAATAAATGTTATGTTTGTCGGGTGATTGTAGTTGTGAGAAATGGGTTACAGACAGTATGACAGCATATCAGTTACACAGCATAGAGATGTGTTTTCCACATCTTTTATTAGTAAGCACATATGCATAAAAAGTGTAAGGGTTATGAGCATGCAAGGCATACTAACTCCTGCTGCCTCACAGGGAAGTAATCCTTATGCACCGTATACAGTGTCAGAGATGTTATGCTGCCACAGAGGCTCTGCCTCCCCTGCCCTCCCACCTTAGTGCGGAGCTTGTGAAAAGATGTTGCAGCAGGACATTGTCTGACTGAAGTGATGTAGATAGCTGTATGATGTTGAATTCAGTGAAAGAAATGTAATATCAGCAAAGTGCACCAGGGGATGCAGCCAGCCAATATTGGTGGTGCAACAAATGGGTTGCTTCCGATGGCATTAGCATATATGTCATTAATTATTTACTGCTCAGTGGCAGCATTTGAAGAGGGAAGCATGTTGGAGGTATTGCCTTGCATTGTTGCGTCCACAGGAGGCACTGCAGGGCCAGCCAGGTTGGTGGTGATGATTGTACCATCTGCTGAAAAATGGGAGGTGAGTCCTGCCGTGTCGACTTCTGGTGGGACAAGAGTGTTGTGCCCAAAACTGTGTGAGTGTGCTCACAACCAACCACCTATATTTGTAGGTAGCAGTAATTGTGAGGTCATTATCATGATATGTTACATATGTTAATAGGCAGAAAATTGTGCAGAATTGCACACTTCCGGAAATTTGTTAATGGTTGCATAGGAGGTGGCAGGTCAGAGTGTATCTTTTGAGATAGGAACACTAAAGTCCATGCCGGTTTAAGGCAGTTCACCAACACTGTTGTTTATTTTCCAACAATTGTGATATCAAAACTGTTTGAATCTTGTTTCAGTATATTCCTGTAAACATTGATTGTAAGACCGGTTTCACTTAGTCGGTATGTAGTGTAATATGAGAACATGTGACCAGGTCCATATGAATAAAAAGTTAATTATGTCATGTGATGGGATGGGCAGTGGCACATGCATGTTTTTCTTATGTGCACACACATGTGTGACCTAACCTGATCGATGGGGACTGTTCTGTGTTCTGCAAATTCAGTGGATAGAAGGAGGAATTTGTGGTAAAGTACTTCTGCAAGTGATGCGTCAAGATCATATTTATGTGATGTGTGAATGCATAGGAGAACCCATGAAAAGGCCTTCACGCATGATACTGAGTGGCACAAGAGAGCAGCTTTCATTGTCCAATGACACAATTCCATGAGGTCATTGGATTGGGTGTAGTACGCAGTTGTTTCAAATTGTTGGTATCCACATATGTCGCACAAGTTATTGAAGAGTTTGAATTCAAACTGCTCACCCTGGTCCAATGTTAGAGGCCAGACAGTTGAACCTGGCACTGCAACTACTGGAAAAAGCTTTTTCTACTGTCTCTAGTGATATGTCATAAATGGGCACACACCCCATCCAATGTGTTATGTGATCTATCATTGAGGGAATGTAATGGCAACCATGTGATTCGGAAGTAGCTCTACAATGTCAATGTGCTGCAACTGCCCTTTGGAATCGAGAATATACCAAAGGGGGCTGAGCATGACAGCCAGTTTTTGCCTGTAGCACAATCCTTTTTAATGTCAGACCAGACAAACCATTATGTGATGAGCCACACGGTAGAGCACACTCCCAGATGTGCAAGGTTGTGGAGGAGGTCAAAAATGATAATGCAATACAGCTCTGGAACAACTGGTCAATGTCCTTAAAGCAAGATAGATGGGCACAGGAGAAACTTCTCTGGCAGCTTGTGAGCCATTTGGTAAAATCAGTCACAAACTCCGTACTAGCTGGTTTGGAGGTGGGGCAGCTGATTGCCCAGCTTCTGTGGGCAGTTTGAACTCATGTGCCCTGTTATTCCACACTGAGAGCAATAAGGTGCATGGCACTGCACGGCAGCATGGCATGACTTTTGGCAGCATTGAAATGCCTGCTCATATTTCAAAATTGGATGCAGCTGTTTGTCCAGGCATGTCGAACTGGCAATAAAATGCACTACCTCCTCCTGCATCATCGCAAGTCATGTGGCATCATACAATGAGGCGGGTGATGCTATTTATACCACACCTCCCATATAGAGGTCGATTCCATGTATAAATATGTCAGTTGACCGGGCTTGCACTTGCTCAATTAATACCTCATTATGTGCGGGATCTAAAAGCAGTGTGTAAGTGCAGCAAGCCACAGTGCAGATTCACTCAGAAAATGCTTCTACGTCCTCCCCTTGCTTCTGGCAGAGGGTGGATGACATGTCCCTGTAATAGCAAGTGTCACGTCTGTCCGAATACCTTTCTTTCAACCCAGCTTCTAACTTGTTGAAAGAGGTGGTGTCTCTATCGGTGTGCACTGATTTAGTATCGGTGTGGCATAATCAGACAATTTAGGGTGGAATACATACCATGGGAAATCTTCTGGCCAAGTGCAAGCATGGCCTGTATCTTGGACAGTTTGCAGAAAGGAGTGTATTTGTTCATTGGGTTTCCCGGAAAATATCAGGATAAAGTTGACTGAAGGGAAACTGTTAGCCAAGGTTCCAATGTATGGCTGGGGTACTATGCTACTGGAGGTGCTTGCAGCTGTCATTTGCAGTGCAGCAGGGTGTGTTTCTAGCACACTTAAATTGGCAGACTGGGTTTGAGCCAATTTTTGGCACTCTTCCATTAATTTTATCTTCCGTAATAGTAACTTATCAATTTCTGCTTGGAGGGCAGCTACTGAGTCTGGTTCTCCCATAGGTGGGTAGTTGTCTTTGCCAGTGGAGGTACAATGGGTTTGAGGCATAGTTACAATGTTAGGGCACCTAGAGCTCACTGGGAACTTTACAATTGGAGCGCGAAAAGAAAGTTCCTATATTGGATGGGACGACAGTGTAGCTGACAGCATGGAGGTGGTTGCGTGGAAAAATGAAGCGACAAACTTTCAGAAGTTGTGAAGTGGTGCACTGGGTGATGGCAGTAGGAATTGACAGTGAAGGTGACGTCAGCTGTGTCGGCAGCCGGGTGCTGTGTCTGTTAGCAAGGTGGAACATGTGACTATACTGTGGCGTGACGTGGAAGTCGGCTTCCTGCTGCATAGCGTAGCCTCAGACTGCTTGGGGCAGCTGCAGCGTGGCAACTGGTGGAGATGTGTAGTGAGGCACCCAGCCATGCGGCCTGGCATTCTCTGCAGCAGCTGCTTGGGAAAAGGTGCCGATATGGCAGAACGCTGTGTGGTGAACAACGAATCCATGTACTTGTTATCACATGGTGCATCTGGCACATCAAGTGTGAAGTATTGCTGGCAGCTTCATTAGGTATGGCTGGTTAAACTTCAAATGAGGCGGGCCTAGCAGTGATCTATCCCACTTCTGACACCAGTTGTTAAAGCATCAGGAATGGCCAGGAGCGGAAAGCTGTAGGCATGAATGTTCAATGTCGTAAACAGGCAGGCCTAGAGAAGCTGCTGGAACTGAATGATTTATCGCCCAAGACAGCAAGAGAGGGGGCATCTGATCGGTTCAGAAGCTGCCAGCAGAAGAGAGCAAACAGTATGTCTGCTCCCAGCAGCTGGCCACAGTAACACTCCCACTTGACCACTTCCAACCTCCCTATTGGTAGGCCAGATCATAAGACGGGCAGTTCGATAGCGTTACCTTGTCAGCAACATGTGAACTTAGCTGCTGATGGTTGAACATGTGAAATACAGAGTGGTTCTATCTGGTTCTGGGCAACGTGACTGAGACACTGCAACTAGCCACAAGGCAGAAGGCACTGACGAACATAAAGTGGAAAATAAAATCAGATTTTTATGCAAATAAATCCATTCAGTAATGGACCCCACTGTACACTATCAATAAATTTTAGTCTACAGGGCATGTAGAGTAACTCTGAGTAAATGGTGTGATTATAGCATTTTTTGGTATGTCTTTGTCTGACACCTGAATTTGTTGATATGCTATTTTGCAACTGACAATAATGGCAATTTTTTCCCCAGCCAAAACTTAACAAAAATGTACAAATTGGGAATGGGATCACTGTCAATGATTCTATGGGCATTGACATAGTGGTAGTCACTGTGTAGGCACAAAGTACCATTCTTTGTAGAAACTAGTTCAATTGGGGAGGGCTGAGCACTGTTTGATGACCTGACTTTACCAGCTCACAAACATTCTTCTGCCACATCCTTAGCCACTTTGTTTGTAGGGAACTAGCCAGTGGTGCCAGCAGCAGATAGGGGGACCTGGTGTGATTATAATGTGGTGGACAGCACTGTCCATATGGCAAGAATTGTATGTGGTTTAATGGGTGAGTGTGTAAGTCCAGGAAGTGGGGCATGATGTGATTTATCATTGCTGTTAACGTCACATGGCTCTGTATCAGGTGTGCAATTGAGCAGGGATTTGTGGCACTTCAGTAACTTGAGAAGTGTCCATAGTAGTGGTGCCATGGCATTGGTCAGTGTCGAGATGACAAAGGCTTTAGAGATGCCGTTGGGCTGCATGCGGTGATGAGGTGGCATCCAAAATTCATCTCCATAGTTGTTTGTTCGTGAGTCACGTAACCCCATTGTCATGATGGTAATGATGAGTACTTGGCTGCCCTTAAGAGAAGCTGGTTGAAAAGTGCTTTGCTTTGAAACTTCAGGTTCAGTTGTGTGTTGAGCAGCGGCAGCATAACTGAGGGCTTTGTAGTGCCAGCAGTTAGTGTATTACTGACCACACCACAGGTGGCCTTCTGGCTTCCCCATGATAATAGGAGTGTTAAGGCCCCTGAGGGCTTGGCATTTGGTTGCTGGGTACAGTATTGGCAGCCCCCAGGTTCCTGATCTGTGAACTAGTAAGCACCATCAGTCCTCTGTTATTGTAAGCTCTGGGCACACTTCAGGCACCACCACCTGGACCCCTACAACAAACCCCTCAACCTCGAGGTGTGCTATGAGCTGACGAGGTGAATGAGTGTTCAGGTCAAACAGTTTCAAGTGGGCAACCTCTTGGGCACATGCCACCCCCGCCAGGGGTATAAGGATTGTTCAGGCACGCAGGGCTCTGCCTGGGTTGATAATTGTGTTCCTAACATCTCGTGGGATTCCTCTGAAACATTTTCATCAACTTGCAACTACCAATGTGATGGGTGTATAGTCATGTAGTACTTAAACCCACTCATCTATAAGAGCTCGATTGGTCAATCCACCCAAAAAGAAGCCTCAGAATTATAGAAATAGGGCACTAGTGTGTCATAACACATTCATTGTAATCAAGAGAACAGGGGCAATATTTGAAAAGGTCTCCACTTTCTACATTCGCATGGTGTTGGAAGGTATTGCTGGGTCCCAAAAAATATTAAATGACTTTGTAATGGAACACTTCCAGATGAAACTGTTAATTCAAACCAAGTATCTGACCTTCTGGTATGTAAGCCATAGTGACTACCCAGTTGAGGCTGAGTTGCATACCACCCTTTAGGAAGGCATGGTTACCTACTCAGATATGATTGGAGGTGGACCCCACGGAGTTCCATGAAGTATGGAAAAATATGGACATCACAGAAGTGCAGAATTATATGAGAAGAGTCAATGGAAAATTGGAAAAATCTGCAACTTTCTTTCTAACCTTTAGTAATGCAGAGTTACCTGAACATATTCTTGCAGGCTATATCTGTTGTGTTGGCAGAAGAGCCAACACCGTGTCACTAGAGGAGGCCAAAATGCACTTATTTTAGCTCACGCAGGCTGGCGTGAGGAGGGAAGAATTATACTGACGTGAGGTCTGGAACATGACAAGGAATTAGAATTCAGAAAGCGGATGTAATTAATTTGGTACTTAACTTTAATCCATTAATGATGAATGTCGCTCTTGATTGTATATGAGTCACAATAATATCTGTTCAGAAGACATAGTAACTGAATATGGCGCCTTGCTAGGTCATAGCAAATGACGTAGCTGAAGGCTATGCTAAATTGTCGCCTCTGCAAATGAGAGCGTATGTAGTCAGTGAACCATCGCTAGCAAAGTCAGCTTTATAACTGGGGCGAGTGCTAGGGAGTCTCTCTAGACTAGGCCTGCCGTGTGGCGGCGCTCGGTCTGCAATCACTTATAGTGGCGACATGCGTGTCCGACATATACCAACGGTCCGCGGCCGATTTAAAGGCTACCACCTAGCAATTGTGGTGTCTGGCGGTGACATAACAATATCCATCTTGGGTTTGCCCATTCATTCCTAATGCAGTGTGATGCTTCAAATGTCAGAGATTTGGCTATACCAATATGGGATGTAGTGGGAGTGTTACATGTGTCAATTGTGGAGGTTGACCTCATAAATCAGATAATACATTTCACATTTCCTCCAAAATGAGTAAACTGCTCTGGGGATCACCCAGTGTGGAGCAGAAAGTGTGAGGTTTACAATGAGGAAAGGAAAATCCATGAGTTGAAACTAAAGAGACACATACCCTATGGTAAAGCTCAAAAACCTTTAAAACCTTTCAAATCTTTGCAACCTCCAGTTTGTGCTACTTCTGTGGCATCAGCCCTTAAGACGCCAATCACCAAGTGTGATGCCTGCACTCAAACTAGGACCACCGGTTCAAGTAGGAGCACGTGCACTTGTCTGTATACCTGTGTGGGAAATGCTACATTTCAAACAGGAGTCATTAAGAAGCCATTGGCAGTGGGCTTATCACCTAAGCCACATATCACTGCCAACCATCAGAATCCTACTAAGCAGGCCCCTCAACCCAAGCAATCACCTCCTCCCATAAGTAAACCAAAAGTCCTTCAAAAATTAGTTCCAACTCAAAGAATGTGGTGGTTAAACCTTTAGATTGGCGAGCTCACTCCCTCTCTTATGGGGACTATGCTTTTGAGGGTATGGACTTCCAATTGGAGGAACCAGAAGGCTGTGAACTGAACTGGCTAACATTCCCCCTGACATCCCAGATAAATCACCACCTCCAGGGTAGAAAGAATAGGACAACCGTCACTGAACAGTGGCTCCCACAAGGATTTCTGTGGTGCAGTGGAATTTAAATAGATTCCTACCACATTTGGAAGAATTACAGCTCCTGGTCCAGGAGAAGCCACCAGCATACCTGCATTATGGGGTTACCACCCCTACAATAAGGATGATATTACTGGAGACAGTGCTAAAGGTGGAGTGGCTGCTGTAATTGACAGATGCCACTCTCCTGTCCCTCTTACCACCGCCATACAAGCAGTAAGTGTGTGTGTTCTAGCACCCTTTAATATGACTGTGTTCTTTGTATCTTCCACCTAATGATGCTCTCGATGCAGATGCACCGATAGAAGTCTTCCAGGCACTCTCACGCCCAATCCTCCTAGTGGGGGACTATAGTGCACACAATGTACTGTGCATCTCGACTACCACTTGAGACATCTGCATTCTGAAGGTAGGTCAGATGGCACTTTTCCACAACTACAGAGTCTTCATCAGCCACTGACTTTGTTTTTGTTGCCCAGCTAGTGCAGACTCTGTTCAGTGGCAAGCAGGTATGGATTTACATTGTAGTGTTGACTTCCCAGTATGTATCTGTCTGCTGGAATGATGAGTGTTGATTGGCAATCATGACCAGACAAACAGAGCTACAGAACTTAACACTGTCCAACTATAGAAACCATTCAAACTTTCAGATTTGTGAGAGAACATGTGAGGCGAGTGATAAAAGAAGAGAAGAGGGCTTCCTGAAAGGAATTTGCAACTTCCTTGATTTCCATTTATTGGTCCACTTCCACTGTGGAAGTTTGGGACTCACTAAGGCAGATTTCAATCAAGGGCAGTACTCGTACCTTCAGATTGGTCAAATAATGGGGCCTTGGAGGACATGTCAGAAGGCATGATCAGGTTTTAGCTGAACACTTTTCTACTGTCACTACATCATCCAGACACCCCCCAGGGGGTCCACAACTCTTTTGTGGACACGTGCGTAGCGAGCACGGGACCCCGAGCTAATGTGGCCCTCCTTCCTTTCAGGGCTGCATACCTTCCCTTCCCTTTCCGCATCCTTCCTCGTCCCCCATCTTCGCCCCCCCCCCCCCCCCGTCACCTCTGGCTCTTTCCTTCCCTTTCTCCCCCTCTGGGAGTATGGTTTGTGCCTACGTCCGGAGACGGACGCTCGAAACTGTTACAAATTCCTTGCTTTCTACACTTGCAAGTCTTCGTCATTCCTCTGTCCTTCTCTTTTCCTTCCCTCTTCTCTTTGCCCTTTTCTCCGCTGCGGCGTTTGAGACCCCTCTTCTCTCCTTTCCCTTTCTCTTTTTTCCTCCCTGTGCGTGTCTGAAGGCCGACCCACGCACTTCCATGTGTAGCCGGTAACGGGGTAACGCGTAATTCCCCACCCCGGGTAGACAGGTAGGACACGTACGTACCCCCTGGTAACGGCCAGGCCCAGGGAGGGGTGATTACCCGAGCTGATACCTTCAGAGAGTGCCGATTGGTCCCTCCGTCCGTTTGTCCGGAGGCGTGACCTGAGGTGTGAACAATCACCTAAGGCGCGAGTGCCCTCAGTGAGGGCCCCCACAAGGGAGGAGCGTGCCATCGGAGACGCCGGTAATCATGGGGGATTCTTCCGCAATGGTTTCCTCACCTTCCACTATGTCTGCTCACAAACGTAAGTTCACTGAGTCTCAGCCACAGACAGTAGTTCCATCATTGCCACAGTTCCTTGTTGTTTCTCAGTCTGACGAAGGTCATGACTTCCCCACGATCAACCCTTTCATTATTCAGAAAGGTGTCGACGCAATTGCAGGTCCTGTAAAGTCTTGTTCCAGATTACAGAATGGCACCATGTTGTTAGAAACAGTCAGTGCCCTCCAGGCACAAAAATTGCTGCGCACTTCTCTGCTCCACACCTTCCCTGTCCGGGTGGAACCGCACCGTACCTTAAATTCCTCACGTGGAGTCGTTTATACACGCTCCCTCGATGGATTGTCTGACGAAGAAATTCAGCACTACCTGTCTGACCAGGGCGTAACGGCTGTTCATATTACCGACGTTATTCTTACAGCTGCGGAACGTTCAATACCACGCACCTCCGAATTGCCCCGGCGCCCCCCAGTTCCTTGGTGGAACGAGGCATGCCGTGATGCAATACGTGAGCGGCGACGTGCTCTCCGCGTTTTCCGCCACCATCCTACTTTGGCCAACTGTATCCGCTATAAGCAGCTCCGAGCGCGATGCCGTCGTGTCATCCGCGATAGCAAGAAGGCAAGCTGGAAATTCTTTATTAGCTCATTTAACACCTTCACTCCCTCCTCGGAAGTTTGGAGTCGGCTTCGACGGTTCTCAGGCGCACATAGTTTCTCCCCGGTCTCTGGGCTCACTGTCGCGCATGATACATTCGTGGACCCCGTCGCAATTTCTAACTCGTTTGGTCAGCACTATGCTGAGATTTCGAGCTCTTCCAATTACCCGCCAGCGTTTCTCCCGAAGAAACGTGCAGCGGAAGTGCGACCTCTTGCTTTCTCCTCTCAAAATGGCGAAAGCTATAATACTGTTTTCTCCATGCGGGAACTCCAACATGCACTCTCTTCTTCTCGCTCCACCGCCCCAGGACCAGATGGTATCCACGTCCAAATGTTGCTGCATTTATCAACCAATAGTCTGCGTTACCTCCTTCGCCTTTATAATCGAATTTGGACCGACAGTACTTTTCCCAGACGATGGCGGGAAGCTATCGTCGTTCCCGTTCCGAAACCTGGAAAGGACAAACATCTCCCCTCTAGCTATCGCCCCATTTCCCTCAGGAGTAGTGTCTGTAAGGTTTTGGAGCGTATGGTGAATTACCGTTTAGCGTGGTGGCTGGAATCCCGCAGTCTTTTAACACCTGCCCAATGCGGATTCCGAAAGCATCGTTCTGCAGTTGACCATCTTGTTGCTCTCTCCACTTATATCATGAACAATTTTCTCCGGAAACGCCAAACAGTAGCAATCTGGAGAGAGCATACGATACCTGTTGGAGAACAGGCATCCTCCGCACACTGTTCTCTTGGGGCTTTCGAGGTCGGCTGCCCCTTTTTCTTCGCGAATTTATGGCAGAGCGCACATTTAGGGTGCGGGTGAACACTACTCTCTCCCGTACTTTCTCCCAAGAAAACGGGGTACCCCAGGGCTCCGTGCTGAGTGTTGTCCTGTTTGCCATTGCCATCAATCCAATTATGGATTGTCTCCTTCCTGATGTCTCGGGCTCCCTCATTGTGGACGATTTTGCGATCTACTACAGCTCTCAACGGACCAGCCTTCTTGAACGACGTCTTCAAGGATGTCTCGATCGCCTCCACTCTTGGAGCATCGAAACCGGCTTCCGTTTCTCTCCCAGTAAGACCGTTTGTGTTAATTTTTGGCGACGTAAGGAGTTTCTTCCGCCCTCCTTACATCTAGGTCCTGTCAACCTTCCGTTTTCAGACGTCGCTATATTCTTGGGTGTTATGTTTGACAGAAAACTGTGCTGGTCCTCCCACATTTCCTATCTTTCGGCGCGCTGTCTGCGATCCCTTAACACCCTCCGTGTCCTGATTGGTACCTCCTGGGGACCGAGTGGTCCTTCTCCGCCTCTATCGCGCCTTAGTGTGCTCGAAATTGGTTTATGAAAGCATAGTCTACTCCTCTGCTCGGCCGTCTATTCTTCGGCGTCTCGACTCTATCCACCACCGTGGATTACGTTTAGTGTCTGGAGCTTTTTACACTAGCCCTGTGGAAAGCCTTTATGCTGAGACTGCTGAACCTCCGCTGTCCAATCGGCGAGCAGTCCTTCTGAGTCATTATGCTAGCCATCTGTCTTCCATGCCTGCTAATCCAGCCCATGACCTGTTTTTTGACGCCTCCTTTGATGTAGGGTATGCAGGCCACTCCTCCTCCCTACTACCCCCGGAAGTCCGCTTCCGTCAACTGCTCCATTCTCTTTCCTTCCGCTTTCCTAAAACCTTCTTGACAACTTGGGGTACATCACCGCCTTGCCTCCATCCCCAGATCTGCCTGCTCCGTGACCTTTGTCGATTTCCCAAGGATGGTACCCCTACAGTTGTTTATCGTCGGGCATTTGCTGCTCTATGTGCACAAATGACAGACGCCACATTTATTTACACCAACAGCTCGAAAACATTGTTAGGTGTAGGGAGTGCCTATATTGTTGGCGACACCCCAAATCACTTTAGGCTTCCCGACCAGTGTTCGGTTTATACTGCGGAGCTTTACGCTGTTCTCCAGGCTGTCCACTACATCCGCCGCCATCAGCGGATACAATACGTTATCTGCTCAGATTCTCTCAGCTCTCTCCTCAGTCTCCAAGCTCTTTATCCTGTGCACCCTCTGGTCCACCGGATTCAGGACAGCCTGCGCTTTCTCCACCTGGGAGGCATCTCGGTGGCGTTCCTCTGGCTCCCGGGACACATTGGTATCTGTGGAAATGAGGTGGCCGATATTGCAGCCAAGGCTGTAGTCTCTCTTCTTCGGCCAGCTATTCAATCGATTCCTTTCGCCGATCTACGGAGCGTTTTATGTCGTCGTGTTGTTCATTTATGGCACGCGCATTGGTCAACACCTCCCCATAATAAATTGCGGGAAGTGAAAGCTCTTCCTTGTGCTTGGACCTCTTCCTCCCGAATGCGTCGTCGGGAGGAGGTAATTTTAACTAGACTCCACATAGGGCACTGTCTTTTTAGCCATCGACATCTTTTAAGCGGCGATCCTCCCCCACTCTGTCCCCACTGCTCTCAGCTGTGGACAGTAAGACACCTTTTAATTGAGTGCCCCTATTTTAATCCGTTACGCTCCTGTCTACAGCTATCGCCTGATCTATCGTCGATTTTAGCAGATAACACGCGCTCAGCCGACCGCGTTCTCCAGTTTATTAGTGCCAGTGAAATGACGTCAGTCATTTGAAACTTTTTTTTGGGGACAACCAACCCCTTTCTGTAGTGGATTTTTAAGCCTTCCTTCTGCTTTTAGTTTCTCCAATTTTATGACTTTGTTCCCATTGCTGCTGGTTTTCAATTTCGGTTTTTTACTGTTTCCTAAGTCACGGGCTGGGTGCTAATAACCATAGCAGTTTTGCGCCCTAAAACCAAAACAAAAAACAAAAAAAATCATCCAGACAAGCTCCTGCTTTTCAGGTGTTCTATAGGACTGTGGAGATGACGAAGCTCAAGTTGTTGTTGCATAATGGGGAAGTCTACATCCTTCCATTTGCCATGTGGGAACTGGAATTAGCTTTGTCTGGAGCTGGAGGCACTGCTCCAGGAACTGATGAGATCCATTATGCCATGCTTCATGTGTGCCCTGAAGTGAAAGGACAGCTCCTCTCTTGTTTCAGTCTGATCTGATTTGATGGTTGATATCCCACAACTTGGAAGGAGACAATTCCATTCTGAAAAGCAGGCAAGGAGTAGTAGTGCCCCTAACAGTTCTTACAGTGTAGCCCTTGCCAGTTGAGTGGTGAATGGGTCAGCCTGTACTAACTACCTCAAGATGTTTGATGCTCTCTGCCATGAGGACATTTGGATATCAACTGGAGCATTTCGGACCAGCCCATTTCAGAGTCTGTGTGCAGAGGCTGGTGAACCACCACTCTAATGAAGGATCTGGATCTATCGGACCTTCATATACACAGCCTGGGATGGAATGCATTGCTGGCTTAGTGTCTTCAAAGGCCCAAAGTGATTTTAAGATTGACAAGGTACAAGGAAACTAGTACACCAGATTATGCTTTTAGAACTTCTTCCATTATATGTATGAACCACAGTTTCATCATTGTTTATGCAAATGGATCCCAGCAAGAGAATAATTTTGGTTGTTCCAGTGTCTTCCCTGATAGGGTTTACAAAGTGCATCTTCTGGAACAAGTTACAAATATGATGCAGAGTTATATGGCATTATAATGGCACTGGAGAGGATTCACAGACATCAATTAAAAGGTTTCTTGTCTGTTCAGCGTTTCATAGTGCACTACAAGCACTTCCCCAAATGGAACTAGCTGATCAGTTAATTCAGCTCATCTGTGACTTCTTACAGCAGGTCCAGCACTGTGGCAAGGACGTGATCGTTTGCTGTGTGCCTGGTCACACTGGGATACAGTAAAATGACATGGCTGACAAAGCCGTCAAGGAAGTATGTCAGAATGGTGCTGCCTGTCAATGTCCCATCCCGTTGAATGCCATCATCTCGTTTTCTGATGGATGCATCGTGTCAGTGGGACACTGAATGTTTGATGTTAGCCTTTCTGCTGGAATGAGGTTCTGCTTACCAGGTTGTGCGATGGGCATAGCCGTTCAACCCATGGCTTCCTTCTCTGGTGAGAGGATCCAACACTGTGTGAAGTTTGTGGTGTGCCACTTTCAGTTCAGTGTAGTTTGACAATGTGTGTCATATATACTGATTGTAGGGCAGCCGTGAATCTCTATGGAGATCTGCCCACCATCCTCGCCGATACTGGTTCCAGTGTTAAGAGTGGTGAAGTTTTGTGAGCTGACAGAGCTCATCCCTCAATTGGTGTGGAAGGGAGGGACACTTTAAAACATTATAAAATGCTCCACATGTGGAGATGGCCTTTGTCCCCACCCATGAGATTGGCATGCTGACTTTCCATCAGGGTGTTGACAAATGTGATGTTGAGCAGCCCTCACCTCAAATAACCACCACCACCATCATCATAAGGAGTGCACCATTTAAATCTGGCAGTAGAAGTTAGTGCTGTAGGAAGTCAACTCGAATGGCTGGTTTAACTTTCTCTGGCACTAGGAATGTCAGACGAGTTTCTGTATCTGTGCCGTGTAGTGTGTGATGGTGATCAGTCATTGGTCACACGCATTTGTAGCAGTGATGGCAACAGTGTAGCAGGTGTGAGAGCAGGTGGTAGAGTACTTACTTACCATGCTGTCAGTGAGGAAATACACATGCAGGCACCTGTTTTGGACAAATAGTTGGAGACCAACTGCCCGTCAAAATGTTCTGTCATTACTGTTTCGTTGTGCTGTGTAGAGGTGGCTCATTAATGAAGATCAGCCTGATGTCAGGTCACCGTAGAAGTTTTGGTAGGCATAGGGTTGTCTGCAGCACAATGAATGCTGCCCAAATCTTGTGGGGAAACTGGCAGTAGCATAGTTTTGTTTTGGGTGTGGAAACAGATGGTGCACTTGCTCAGTGCAGCTTATTTTATATGCAGTCATGACAGTGGCCATTTGGGAGGGTGACACTCAGCCGTCATGTTTGGTGATTTGTCTGCTGGATCTGTGAAAGGTGCTCAGGGTGGTAGATGTGGGGGATGTGGCAGAGTTTGGGTGAGTCCAGCCGCCATCAGGCTCTGTGGCTGTGCACAGTGTCATAGCAGCTCATCCAGGATCATGCGTAATTGGTTTCAGGGCAGGTGTACTGCACGTTTACTGCTATGTTCCACTGTCTGTTGTCAATTAGAATGCAGTGTTGTGATAGTGCTGCATTTTGTCAGCCAGTCGAAGTTTAAGCTCCAGTGTTGCCTCCTCATGCACTACTATTGCTGCTTGTACGTTCTCTGGAAATATTTGGAGCCTAAGTGTCCATGAGACATGATCAGGTAGGAGTGTTGGGTTAATTGGAATTTGCATGTGGTGCCAGGACAAAGACAGTATGCTATTGGCTAAAGAAGTCACTTTGATCAGGAAATGTAGCTGCTGCTCTTGGGTCCATGTTAGTCTGTGTAGCACTGGTGTCTCAGCAGACTTGCATGTGTGAGAGGCCAGATGTCCAAAAGCAAGTCGCTAATAAGGTCTGCACTCTTTCCCAGGTGGTTAAGACAAGTGGTGAACTTCTTGTCATCTGCAATGGTGCCACTCGCTGACATCAAATGCTTACGGAGGGCCAAACACCTTGCAGGAGAAAAACGGTAGTTTAGGATGGTGGTGGATGATATGATGGTTGTCAGTGGTTACAGTGTAAGGCACCGCTGTGAGATGGGCACGGCGCAATGCTGGATTTGGAGGAGTGTCAGTGTGTGCGGCAGGCAGTAAATGTGCCTTTACATAGGGCTGTGCATGATGAGGTGGATCATGTGTCAGTGCAGATAGTGCCAGCATCACAAAGCAATGTGTGTGGAACTCACATGGTTGTTTGAAGAGTATTTGTATGAGTCAGTGAAATTCTGGGGCCAAGTTGGTAGATAAGACTTTCCTAATGTCCGGTGTCTGAGACGGTGGGAAATGTGTGACAGGGTGCACGTGATATCCTCGTGTAGCCCATTTAGTATCCAGCAGCACTGTGTGTGTCTCTTGGAGTTTGTGCAGATGTGCAGTCATTGATGGTGTGGCTGCCGTGGGTGTGACATAACCCGAACAGGGAGCCAGCTATCTGACCTTCCCGAGACAAGGTCACGAGAAACATATTTTCGGAGGATGTAGTTGCTTTCAGTGCTGGCTGTGGGTGGTTCAAATGGAAAGCACACTGCTGGATCAGAAGTGAGATGCTTGTGAGGCCCAGTGTGGCTGGGATATGAGTGACATTATAGTATCTCTCGCGGAACTCATGATTAGTCACAACGGGTGGCACAGGATTTGGAAAATTGGAATGCCCATGTACTGAAATGTGATGTAAATCTGGATCCTGCAGTCTGTTGGCAGATAGGTGATGAAACAGAATGAAGTAGTGGTATGGCGTGGGCCATTGTTTGTAATGGCACTGTGGGAGAAGTCTGGTTCAAATTATCAATGTGAGTGTCATAATGCTCGTAATCACTAGTACTGCAGCAATAGATGTTTTGCCCTGCATGATATTTGAAGCCACTTAGATTAACATACATTATGGTGAAACTGGCTATTGTTTGTTGTGACTCGCTGCTGCAGTATTGTATGAAATACAAGGGATGGATTCACTCTGTATCAAATCTGGAATGTTTATTATGGAGTCACTAGATAAATTCGATACTTGTTGTGGCACAGTTTGTGTTTGGCATTGGCAGTGATGTGAAGTTTGTCTGAAGACGTGTCAAACAATGGTGGCGATGTTGCTATGTCATTGGCCACTCTACTATCGTCCAAGCCCTGGTGGATGTTATCGATTTTGTACACGGGATGTTCATGGAATATATGAGCTCTTGTTGGAGATGTTGTTGACTTCACTGTAGGAACAGTGAAGTTGTACCATTTGTTATGGTAGCATTCCCAATCGCATAAATAGCACAGCATATTTACAACTTAACAGCAAAACAGTGGCCCATTGTGGGAGTTTGGGGTCACATCGATGGGAGATGGGGTGCCGGCAATATGATAGCAGAATAGTGGTCTGGTGTTGTAGACCAGATTTCCATCCTATTTATTAGTAGTACATATATGTAACATGCGTAAGTGTTAGGAGTGTACAAAGCATACCAACTCCTGCTGCCTCATATGAAGCAACCCTCATTTACACAGTCAGAGATGTTATTTCACCACATATTCTCTTGTGTTTCTCAGTAATTTGGCAGACGGGAAAAATACTGTCCCATTTTAATACCCTTCTGTTCTTCAGTAAGAAGTATTTCCAACAGTACCTCAGTCTGTTTGTTACTGTTTGTTACTGTTTGTTACTGTTTGTTACTGTTTGTTACTGTTTGTTACTGTTTGTTACTGTTTGTTACTGTTTGTTACTGTTTGTTACTGTTTGTTACTGTTTGTTACTGTTTGTTACTGTTTGTTACTGTTTGTTACTGTTTGTTACTGTTTGTTACTGTTTGTTACTGTTTGTTACTGTTTGTTACTGTTTGTTACTGTTTGTTACTGTTTGTTACTGTTTGTTACTGTTTGTTACTGTTTGTTACTGTTTGTTACTGTTTGTTACTGTTTGTTACTGTTTGTTACTGTTTGTTACTGTTTGTTACTGTTTGTTACTGTTTGTTACTGTTTGTTACTGTTTGTTACTGTTTGTTACTGTTTGTTACTGTTTGTTACTGTTTGTTACTGTTTGTTACTGTTTGTTACTGTTTGTTACTGTTTGTTACTGTTTGTTACTGTTTGTTACTGTTCGTTACTGTTTGTGCGTATATCTTGTATCCAGAGTTAAGAAGACTAATATCTCAATAATTGTCACATTTTCTGTGATCTCCTTCGATTTAATAATGTGATAATGCTGTTTGCAGATGTTTCAGTACTTCATTGAAACATTTTTTCTATAACCATGTAATGCTTCGATCTTGTAGCAAATGTATTGTATAGATTTCTCCTTGTGTCTGTCTTTTTATTGTGTTTTGATTACTGTCATAGCTAAGAATGCCCCTCTATATTACAAAACAATGATCAGTTCTAACATTACATCCTCTTTAGACTATGGTGTCTTCTATAAGTGGGATGGCTTTCTCATGTGCAATAACATACTCTGTTATAGATCTAGTACCCCTAGTACTCCATGTAATTTTATGAATATCTCTATTTAAGGGGAGAGGGGTTGTATTAATTGTCATTCTTAAGTGGCTGAAGGCAGAAAAAATCTCTCGGCTGATATACATTATTGTTTTTAGTATGTTCTCCATGTGGCCCCACTATGCCTTTAATGGCAGATTTATCTACTTTGCATTGTAATCTCCAGCAATTATTAAATAATATGCTTTAGGTATTCTATCAATCATTGTCGTACATGCATTTGTAGGCTGTATTCTCACCTATAATATTCACCAACTTATCCCAGTGTCTTAAACCTTAAGTATATCAATCCTTAATTTATGGAAACATATGAATTTAACCAATTTGATTGTAACTGCAACTCCAGTTCTTGCCTGTTCAGTTCTACTTACTCTGGTATATTTCATAATATAACAACTAATTTCTTTAGAGATTTGTAGTTCCTTCTTTGTTTCTGATATTACAACTATATCAGTTTTTGGAATGTTTAATTCCCTCATTATATGTTGTTCGTTTCTGCTTATTCCTCTAACATTCCATATTGTTATTTTCCTTATTTTTTTTTTTTTCACTCCCTATATTATTTTTTCCTCACTCGTCATTGTCATAAGTGTTTTGTGCTACTTGATTTTTGTCAGTAGTGTTGTAATTCCCCATTAAAAGATACAGACCTGTAGCCTGGTGGCAGGGCTGCCACATTTGTGTGTCCTAGTACACCTGCTTTTTCTCTGGGGTTCTCTCTCCTTAGATGGCTGCCTTCACTACAGCTATGGATTCATCTCTCCAGGTCTTGGAGGGACTCCTTCCCTGTTATTAATCAAGGTTGACCCCTGCAGGAGGGTCTGTTTCTCTATGCTTAAGACAACCTGTCTCCCCCTGCCCACCACTCCTACATTGTGGACCGGTCTTCATCTGATTCATAACCATAAGACCTGTCCCGCTAGGGTGGCCCTGCCAGTAGCTTGCACTCCCTCCAATATAGCTATCTGCATCATAGCAGAGCACACAAACTTCCTTGCCATAGTTAGGTGGCTGTCCCTGAGGAGATATTTAATACATATTTTTATTTTTCTTTATTTTCAGATATGCCACGAGACATATTATACCATTTCCTGGACGGAATGCCACGGAGGTGGAAGATGGTGGCACAGCAGTGGCGGCAGTGCATTGGTAACTACTACTACTACTACTACCACCACCCACCACCAACCACCACCACCACCACCACCACCAATGCTATTATTATTGTTATTATTATTGTTGTTATTATTATTTTTATATTTCTTTCTTTTCTCAGACGTTACGTCTGGTTAAAAATTGAAAGTGACACGGACCGTGATCAAGCATGACTTCCTTTTAACTGAATGGTATATGTCCGCCCCTCGTGGTCTCGCGGTAGCGTTCTCGCTTCCCGAGCACGGGGTCCCGGGTTCGATTCCCGGCGGGGTCAGGGATTTTTCCTGCCTCGAGATGACTGGGTGTTGTTGTTGTCGCTTTCATCATCATCATTCATCCCCATTACAGTTGGAGGAAGGCAACGGCACACCACCTCCATTAGGAGCTTGCCTAGTAAGGCGGTGCGGGTCTCCCGCATCGTTCCCCTATGCTCTGTAAAGAAGCAAGGGACTTCATTTCCATTTCCATATGTTACGTTGCATTTAGGAACTTTTGGGTAATTGAACATGTATCAATAATTTCAGATTTCTGTAGTTGTACATACACGTTTGGCTGTAGCTGTATTGTGTTGATGTACTGGTGGATATTGTGTGGTATGACTTGTGTAGTTGATAGTATAATTGGTACAATGTCAACTTTATCCTGATGCCACATGTCCTTGACTTCCTCAGCCAGTTGGATGTATTTTTCAATTTTTTCTGCTGTTTTCTTGTGTATATTTGTTGTATTGGGAAGGGATATTTCGATTAGTTGTGTTAATTTCTTCTTTTTATTCGTGAGTATGATGTCACATTTGTCATGTGTTGTTGTTTTATTTGTTATAATGGTTCTGTTCCAGTATAATTTGTATTAATGATTCTCCAGTACATTTTGTGGTGCATACTTGTATGTTGGAACGTGTTGTTTTATTAGTTTGTTGTATGGCAAGTTGTTGATGTATTATTTTCGCTACATTGTCATGTCTTCTGTATTTGCTAGTATTGTACATCCGCTTGTGATGTGATTTACTGTTTCTATTTGTTGTTTGCAAAGTCAGAATTTATCTATTGTGGTATTGGGATCTTTAGTAATATGCTTGCTGTAATACCTGGTGTTTATTGTTTGATCCTGTATTGCAATCGTGAGTCCTTCCGTCTCACTGTATATATTGCCTTTTCTTAGCCATGTGTTGGATGCATCTTGATCGATGTGTGGCTGTGTTAGATGATACGTGTGCTTGCCATGTAGTGTTTTCTTTTTCCAATTTACTTTCTTTGTGTCTGTTGATGTTATGTGATCTAAAGGGTTGTAGAAGTGGTTATGAAATTACAGTGGTGTAGCAGATGTATTTATATGAGTGATTGCTTTGTGTATTTTGTTAGTTTCTGCTCGTTCTAGAAAGAATTTTCTTAAATTGTCTACCTGTCCATAATGTAGGTTTTTTATGTCTATAAATCCCCTTCCTCGTTCCTTTCTGCTTAATGTGAATCTTTCTGTTGCTGAATGTATGTGATGTACTCTATATTTGTGGCATTGTGATCGTGTAGGTGTATTGAGTGCTTCTAGGTCTGTGTTACTCCATTTCACTACTCCAAATGAGTAGGTCAATATTGGTATGCCATAAGTATTTATAGCTTTTGTCTTGTTTCTTGCTGTCAATTCTGTTTTCAGTATTTTTGTTAGTCTTTGTCTATATTTTTCTTTTAGTTCTTCTTTAATATTTGTATTATCTATTCCTAGTTTTTGCCTGTATCCTAGATATTTATAGGCATCTGTTTTTCCATCACTTCTATGCAGTCGCTGTGGTTATCCAACACGTAATCTTCTTGTTTAGTGTGTTTTTTCCCTTGACTATGCTATTTTCTTACATTTGTCTGTTCCAAAAGCCATATTTATATCATTGCTGAATACTTCTCTTATCTTTAGTAATTGGTTGAGTTGTTGATTTGTTGCTGCCAGTAGTTTTAGATCATCCATGTATAGCAAATGTGTGATTTTGTGTGGGTATGTTCCAGTAATATTGTATCCATAATTTGTATTATTTAGCATGTTGGATAGTGGGTTCAGAGCAAGGCAGAACCAGAAAGGACTTACTGAATCTCCTTGGTATATTCCACGCTTAATCTGTATTGGCTGTGATGTGATATTATTTGAATATTAAGTGTGGTTTTCAAATTTTACATTACTGTGTTTAGGAACTGTATCAACGTAGGATCTACTTTGTATACTTCCAATGTTTGTAGTAACCATGAGTGGGTACACTATCAAAAGCTTTTGGGTAATTAATGTATGCGTAGTGTAGTGACCTTTTAGTTTTAGCTTGATACATCACCTCTGCATCTATTATCAGTTGCTCTTTACATCCTTGTGCTCCTTTGCAACAGCCATTTCGTTTTCATTTATAATTTTGTTCTGTGTTGTATGTGTCATAAATTTCTGTGTAATGACTGAAGTTAATATTTTGTATATTGTTGGTAGGCATGTTATGGGGTGATATTTAGCTGGGTTGGCTGTGTGTGCTTGATCTTTAAGTTTCAGATAAGTTATTCCTTGTGTAAGTGTATCAGGGAATGTGTATGGGTCTGCAATGTAACTGTTAAATAGTTTAGTTAGATGTGAATGTATTGAGGTGAACTTCTTTAGCCAGAAATTTGCTATTTTATCTTTTCCAGAGGCTTTCCAATTGTGAGTAGAATTAATTGCTTGGGTGACTTCATGTTGCAAAATTATCACTTCAGGCATTTGTGGTATCATCTTGTATGTGTCTGCTTCTGCTTGTATCCACCATGCATGTCTGTTATGTTGTACTGGGTTTGACCGTATGTTGCTCCAGAAGTGTTCCATGTCTGTTATATTTGGTGGGTTGTCTATTTTAATATGTGTGTTATCTACTGTCTGGTAAAATTTCTTTTGGTTTGTGTTGAATGTTTGGTTTTGTTTCCTTCTATTTTCAGTTTTTTGTATCTTCTAAGTTGTTTGGCCAATGCTTGTAATTTCTGCTTCTTTTCATCTATCTGCTCTATCGCTTCTTGTTGTGAGATTTTACCTAACCTTTTTCTATTTTTGTCTGATATTTCATTTCTTATAAATTGTGTTAGCTGTCCGATGTCTCTTCTCACTTTTTCTATTCTGATCTGTAGCCTGTGTTGCCATGCTCACTTTGTGGATTTCTTCTGTGTGTTGGTTGGTTCTGATCTCTGCCTAGTGTGTATATTTAGTGTAGTAAGTGCTCTTACATAAACCAGTAGTTGTAACTCTTCCATAGTTGTTTTTAATTTATTTTGTTGTGTATGATTGTGTTGATAGTTGTTGTTGTTGTTTCGACTTGTGGGTTATTTGGAGATCTATGCAAGAATGGTCTAATGTCTGTATTTGTGTCTTTGTATTTTATGTATGTCAGCTGAAATTTTTCTTCTATATCTAACACGTGTGTCACTTCGTGTTCTATTTGTGGTTGTTCCGGTGGCTGTCTTAAGCTTACCCTGCATTCTGCATTGCCATCCAGGAAATGTGGTGTCCAGCAATTTGGCCCCCTGCCTGTTGTGGCTACTGAGATTATTTTAAGATTCATACTGAATACTGACTGTGAGAGGGTATCAGTTGGAGTTTGTTGGTGTCTATACATAGTGACTTTGTGTCTGTTTCTTTCCTAGTCTTGATAGACTCCAATGCCCATAATCCTCTGTGGGGTGGAACAATGATCACCAGCCATGTTAAAGACGTTTAAACTTTACTGGCATGGCTCAATCTTTGCCTCTTGAGCTCTGGTCCCTCCATACACTTCAGCATGGCAACTTACTTGACCATTGAATTATCATTTCACAGGCTTCATCTTCTATCATCTATCCACGGGGGGGTCCACAGTGACCTGTGTGGTAGTGAAAACTTCCTGATCTTTCTGTCCGTCCCTTAGCATTGCTCCCCTGGACACACTGCCAGATCAGTTATATGTAGTGTTGACTGGGGAGGGTACACATCTGCTGTAATTTTAAGGTCCCCATCACGGGGATGTATTGATACAGCTGTACACCACAGAACTGCATGAAAGCAAGCCACCCCTTTCCCTTTGGAAGATAGTACCCTGGTGGACTTGAGATCACTGTGATTTGTAGAGATCGTGGGTGGGCTCTCAAGCACCATAAGTGGCACCCTCCACTGGAGTTTCCCTTTGCCTGTAAATGGATCCCTGCCCACATCCACTACCTATTTAAATGGTGAAAGCAAGAGTCCTGGAAATTTTAAGTTTCTGTCATTGGATCACATACCTCTCCATGACAGGTTTAGGCAAAGACAGATGCTTCTACAGCTTCCAGTCCCCTGCAGGTGTACAAACTATTTCCTTAGATGGTGCCATTTATACTAATCGAGACACTGTTGCTGAACAATTTGCTGAGCATTATGCTTGCTCATCTGTGCCCAAGAATTACTGCCCCACATTTCAGCTCATAAAATAGTGGCTGTAGGGACTACATGCCACCTTGAGCCATATAATGTTCTAATTAGTGAATGGAAAGTCTCCTGTGCACTACCCCATAGCCTTGACAGAGCCCAGTGTCCAGACTGCATCCACAACCAAATGCTTAAACATCTCTCAGTGGATAGGCTGCAACACAGCCTTGCCCTCTTTAATTGGATTTGAACTAAGGCGGAGTTCCCATCTCAGTGGTAAGAAACCACAATAGTTCTGGTACTGAAACTGGGTAACAACCCCATAGACATGGACAGTTAATGTCCAGTCACTCTTACCAAAGTTACCTATAAGTTGTTCAGATGCATGGTGAGCAAGCAATTGTGTTGCATCCTTCAGTCTCAGGGTGTTTTGGATGCGCGTCGGGCTGTTTTGGATGCGCGTCGGGCTGTTTTGGATGCGCGTCGGGCTGTTTTGGATGCGCGTCGGGCTGTTTTGGATGCGCGTCGGGCTGTTTTGGATGCGCGTCGGGCTGTTTTGGATGCGCGTCGGGCTGTTTTGGATGCGCGTCGGGCTGTTTTGGATGCGCGTCGGGCTGTTTTGGATGCGCGTCGGGCTGTTTTGGATGCGCGTCGGGCTGTTTTGGATGCGCGTCGGGCTGTTTTGGATGCGCGTCGGGCTGTTTTGGATGCGCGTCGGGCTGTTTTGGATGCGCGTCGGGCTGTTTTGGATGCGCGTCGGGCTGTTTTGGATGCGCGTCGGGCTGTTTTGGATGCGCGTCGGGCTGTTTTGGATGCGCGTCGGGCTGTTTTGGATGCGCGTCGGGCTGTTTTGACAAAGACTACTCATTGCTGTTAATTTGGTTCACAGGGATTGAATCATCTGGATGACCTGTGCATGTCTTCAGCACCTGATGGCTGTCCTTTTGACCTGTAGAAAGATTGACATGGCGTCACTACATCCCTTACTATGTTACACAAGGGAAGTCTCTGGTGTCAACTCTCAGTTTTTGTCAAGATCTATCTGTTGCACTGCACACTCTTGGTTCAAGTGGGTGCTTTACTCAGTACCGCACAATACACCCAGAAAATGGGGCTCCACAGGGTTCTGTCCTGTACTGTCTCGTGGCCAACAATGGTCTAGTAGTGGATGTGGGGTCTTTGGTGTTGCCCTCCTTATATGCCAACAATTTTTGCGTTTATTGTTGCTCTTGTGGTATGGATGTTGCTTACTTTGCCTACAGGGTGCTATATGAAAGGTGCAATAATTGGCCCTCACCAATGGCTTTCAGTTTTCAGTTTCCCAAACTTGTCATGCACTTCTTTCGCTTTCATACTTCCCAGCCACACCCAGAGCTTAACCCAGACCATCAATTTCTACTTGTAGTTGAGGTGCACCACTTTTTGGTATTGGTCTGTGATTTGTGATTGATGTGGCTTCCCACATTCTCCAACTTAAGCAAAAGTGCTGGCAACACTTCAATCCATTCCACTGGCTCAGTAACATTAGTTTGGTAGCAGAGAGCTCTATGGTTTCACATATGTACAAAGCCGTTTCTGTCCATCTTAATTATGGAAGCCTTGCATGTGGTTCAGTAACACTCTCAGCATTGCAGATAGGGGACCCTCATCAGGAGCCTTTCAAAATAGCCCAGTGAACAGCCTACTGGCCAAGGCTGGACTCCCTCCATTACCTGTCAGACACCAAAAAAGCTACTGAATTACATTATATTATTCAAACTCCCATAACTGCAACTGCCTCCACTGTTTCATCTGATCAGGGAGACATAGCATCTGCCCCCATGGCTTGTACCCAGAACTCGGATTTGTCTGTCTCCTTTTGTCCAAAAGATTCTTTTTGGCCCATGATTTTTGGCTGCCTGTTCTTGACTGGCCTTAAGACATATCACAGCTTGGACGTGGTATTCACTGATGGCTCAACAGTTGACAAAGCGGCTTAGCAAATACACATGCACAGTGTAATGAACTATATTCTCTTCCAAATTGCTGTTGTGTGTTCACTGCTGCATTAACGGCTGCTAAACTAGCCCTTAGCCGTATTCATTCTTGCACTGGCAAAAGTATCATAATCTGCAGCAACTCCCTGTGCAGCCTTAAGGCTATAGAATAGTACTAATCTCCTCACCTGCTAATTATGGCTATCCAGAATCTCGTCTTGGAGCTACATCAAGGTGGATGGCCAGTTGTTTTCACTTGGACACCCAGTCATTTTGGGATTTTTGGAAATAAACAAACTGACCAATTGGCCAATTTGAGTTGTAGAACTGCACCTTTAGTCATTTATATGTCATAGATTGCTGGAAGCTGATTCATGGCCACATTCTGATGTGAGGATCCCCCTCATTGCCAATGTAGAACCCACCTTTTGTGGCCACTTACTCACAGACTGCACAAATTTGGCTGCTTTGAGGTGGTATCGTAATCTCCCTAACACACTACCTCTAGTGCTAGTAGACAGCACCAAAGTGGCTGGCCTGGTGTTAATGTTCTGCCCATGATGGTGGTATCTATTCGTCCCCCTCATGTAGGGCTTTTTGCTCTCATTGATTACCTGAGGGGGTGGTGGAGGTCTTGCTGCATCCTCCCATTGAAAGCTCGGTTTCTGAGTAAAGAGCAGTTTAAACAGATTATTCGATTGCACCTGAATAGGCAGCTCTTTCTGCTCTATAGATGAATATCGTAACAGGGACTTTCAAATGGGCTTAAGTAAAAATGTCAGATTTCAGTGTTGTTAACGCTTCATCACAACAGTCACTGTTAGGTATTTTGTCTATGATAAATCTATCAAAATTGCAGAAATGTTTCATGCTGACAGTGCATTAATTTTGTAAATACAAGCAGTTCAAATTTAGTGTAAAGTACTGTCATATTTTGACAATCTCCTGACAAATGATTGGTGTATCAAACATTCAAATGTTTTGTGTTTGTCA
Source organism: Schistocerca nitens (assembly GCF_023898315.1). NCBI lineage: Eukaryota > Metazoa > Arthropoda > Insecta > Orthoptera > Acrididae > Schistocerca > Schistocerca nitens. Next base: position 1,162,173,875 of record NC_064615.1, on the reverse strand, counting down.
TACTTTGTCTTGTTCCACACCCATGAGAATTACCCCATTTTTGGGGCTATGGAAGGAAAACTGAATCTGATCTAATCACTAAGTGATGAAGTTGTCGGTTATTGGGCTTAAGTTTTGCCATGTGTATTTTTATTTAGCAGTGAATTTAATATATGTTGAGAATCATGATATCAAATGATCTAATAAAATTGAAGTGAAAAAGATTGTCCACAATGTTCATAGATGGTGAAAACGTACAGGGTGAACCAGAACTCTTACAAACATATAGACATTGTTTAGGATGCTGTCTATCCTGGTACAAAGGACCCGCAGTCTTCAGTCACTTGTTAGAGTAAATTAATTTCTTTGGATTGTTTCCCATATTGTCTTTGTTTCTGTGAAAGACCTTAACAACAATTATTCAATGAACACTCATACCACACACACTCCTATTCAGATGATCACATGCCTTATATCATACTTACACATTTGTAATATGAAGGTTGGTGGCATTTCTAGAGTTCCCCATTCTTATCCTTCTCATTGTCAGCTGGAAGTCCCATCAACACACATCTAACTTCCTCTTCTCCGCGTCCTGCAGAAAAACTGTTTCCTCACTCCGAATCGGTTAATAGTTTTGCACATTACTTCTATGATCCTCCCTGAAAGTGATTCTACTGACTCAATGTGCTTTTTTGACCAACCATCTTTCGTGTTAGGGTGCCACTGGTAAAACTAGACGTTCAAATTTTTGAGCTTTATTTAGTCCAGGGGCGGGCAAACGTTGCACGTGGCTCATGAGCGCACAGCACTGCACGTGTGCTGCACGTGTGCTGCTCGCGTACAATCGTCGAATGGGGCAGTTGGCGACAGCCGACAGGTTGCTGCAGTGTAGTGCCAAGCTAAGCTGTGGACGTTGATGCGAAGCGACCACTACGTAGTGAACGTTGTATTTCAAGAACCGGAAAATGCTGAGTGAAACAAGGAAACGGAGAAGTGGAGATTTGCTATCTTTTAAAAAGTAATGGGAGAATAATTTTTTTCTTTGTGCAAAAACGTGAAAATTCGAAATGTTTAATATGTGGCAGTATTCTCGCTGGTCAGCGGAAGTTTAGTATTGAAGGCCATTATAATAAATTTCACGACGAGTACAATTTATTGTCGGATTCTGAGCGGATGGTGAAATTGAACTTAAGAAGAGTGATCTGACGATACTAGATGAATCTGTCGTAGTTGCTGTGGTCACGAGAGATCTGCGACTTCCTTTCGTCATGTCTCTCGTCTAACTGGTATAACATTTTATGGAGCACTGTTTTCAATTTTTGAGGACGACAACAATAATAGCCCCGCGGTACATGCAAGTTACAAGATTGCGCGTAATATAGCGAGAGCTCGAAAACCATTTGCCGAATTAGTAAGTGTCGGTTAAGAGCAAACATCAGTGATGAAAATTTAAGTAACTGTTTGTGTTTGTTTGTCTGTATGTAGAAATCTTGTACCACTCCGCCTGTGATAATTAAATAAAAAGTGTCGTAGGTAATAGGTACTCTTTCAAAACACGACATCTTTTAAGCACTCCTACTAATCTTATTCCTTCATCAATAAAGCAAGCTAGGAAACAAAACGCATTGCAGAGGAAGGAGCGGACTGAAGGTATTGTGGGGACGGGAGGTAAGCGGGTGGTCAGCTCGCCCCTGTGTGCACGCAGAACACCTGTTAACTGCCCACCCCTGATTTAGTCCTTCAAGGCAAGCTGCTCTGCAACCCATCTACCATCACTGAGCGATGTGCAAGCACATTTTGCATTTGCAATGACCAAATTTAGCAGCAGCCTTCAAATATCTATGTATCAAAGGCAATGGACTGAGCGGACTGACTGGACTGAGCAGAGTGAGCGGACTGAATCATTGTCCAGCCCAGACCACTAAGGATGGAAACTTTAAATTTGAAGGTGGTGTGGATCTTTCACTGTAGGCATTGCTTAAGAGAAGATTGGCTGAAATTCCACTCCTAAGGGTGTGAAATAGGGGATGAAAATAATTAAGGCTAAGTTTATGAAAATTGGTATTAGAGTTCTGGGTTAGATATAAAGAAATAGCTGATACATAATGAAAGTTCATATGGAAAAAGCATGATCAACAAATCTTCAGACTCAAGCTACCAGAAATGCCTTTCGATAAAAAGTACGTTCTGAAAAGACTGTACTTACATGGTGTTAATTTGCACGAAATGCTTGGACGGTGTTGCAGTCTGAAAACAACATAAAACATAATTTGATTAAATGAAAACAAAGTCTCTGGAGGTCCACAGTCTATCAGAGTGCAGCAGATGGAGTTGAGCTGTTCATTAGTAAATACATACACATCCTCCGTTGCTTCCTCTGGAAAAAGTCAAGAGACTATCTTATACTGGGTTTACAGAAGTGATAGGTACATTCAAGTGTGTTTTTGCCTCCTTCAACTTGGATTGTGCTCAACTACCACTGGTTTGTAAGGTATCCATCTCTGTAATGCGACATAACTTCCAACAATGTGGCTAATTGCCACTTAAATACCTAAACTGCTTCATGCCTCATTGCTGCAATTGTTTCTGCCATTTATGTAGCCTCCATCTGACATATACAAAAATTAGGAAGGCATAGTGCTGCAAGTACACAGCTGTAGGCATTAGGTAAACTAAACTTTGCGCCTTATAATGGCCCACCTAGATTAGGTACATTGCTTTGTTTCATGGCTAACCCTACATGTAAGTGACACTGCCTTTGTACAGGCAGCATGTGCCCAGATACATTGTAAAATAGTGGCATCTTACAGCCTGTAAGTTTCATTCCTCAGGTTTGCTCTCAAAATGGGACAGGTGAGAAGGCTCCTGTGGTTTTACAGAAGTTCCTTCCAAATTTGTCTGATTGAATCTCCTTATATTTGTGACCACAGCACACAAAATGAAATCCTACCAAAGATGCAGTCACCAACCATTAGCACCACTGCTAGGTGTAGCAGGAGTTGCAACGTTGAACAGTGTGGAGCTCAGAATGTAGACGGACATGTCACCTCAGGTAGATGTATTCGGCAACTCAGGTGGTAGATAAGTGAAACAGTTAAACAATGTTGAATATCTATTGTCCACAAAATAGGACCTCAGGAGCTTCATCGATGGGGCAGCTGGTGTGAGCAGGGCAGGTGGAAGCACAGCACTGTGGAATATACTAGTCAGCAGTCGGCACACAGTCTGTAGTGGGTTGGCTCGGCAGTTGTGACATTATGGGGCTGGTCGTCCGGTCTGTGTCAGCACTCGGCCACAACTGTACTGATCACGTAATGCTGCCACCTCTACTGACATGCCACTCCTGCTGCTACCAATTACTTATCATCCAATTTTAAGAAAGCTGTTCAGTGAAAAAATTTGATTTTGGGCTGTTAGTCTAACTTTGCTCAATAGAGGACTGATTAAATCTGTGTGTATGAAATGTAGATATCACATTTCACATGAAATTGAGAACAGAATGATAACTCATCCATTTTTCATATCTGGCGGACAGTCGGGGGCAGTACACCTGTTTCTCTTGTGTGCATTGTGAATTGTTAGGTAGTAGCAGAGGTCATACTTAATAAATAGTTCAAGATATTGAAATGACGTTTTTGCAAGTGGTAGCACACGAAGAGGCACTTTCATTGTGTGATAACAGGGTGTCCAGCATCCTGGAAAAAAGGGAAGACTCCAGAATTTTTGTTGTTGTGGGGAAACTTGGGGAAACTCAAGTAATGATTGCATTTTACCTAAAAACCCTGGAAAAGGCACAGTATTTGATTTGCTTCTTGGAGCAGAGGCATTCGCTTGCCCCCCTGCTTGGCTCAATGCAGTGCTGCTCTCGCTGTTCGCACTCACATTGGTGCTTCGCAACCACCATCCCTCAGGACTTGGGGAATGCCAAACTTCTCCCACCCATGCAGTCCACAGCAGTTGCTAAGTTGGGGAATCTGGGCTGGCTGAATGCAGACAAGCTGTGCGGAGGTTTGTTGTCGATATGGAAAGGATTGCATGCCTGTCGCTGCAGTGTGGCCTCAGTTACACTAATTAGTGCTTGTGCTTTTGCAGCATGATTTGACTGACGAGGAGGTGTGATGAATATTTGATGTTTACATTCAGGAATATATGGTGCTGTTTGTATTCACATGACATTATGGGGCTAATATAATTTAATCACACAAACGCTTCGTTTTTGGGGAATTTGTGGGCTATTCATATCAATTTCTTTTGAACCAGCAATTTCAGGGTGTGCTAGGAATGCACACAGTACATTGTTTTGGATATATATTAAAAAATTACTGCTGTACATGCCAAAAGCAATAATTCTGATAGCATTGTGTATGAATAAGTGATTATAGCTCTTCAGTGGTAGGAATAAAATAGTGTAATTAGAACAATGACAAGCAGTTACTGGTCTTTGGCATATGGTTGTTGGTTTAGTTAACATTGAGCTAAAGCCCATTCCAGCAACAGTGAAATTCAAGTGGCCACAGCGTGAGTGAGGACTATGGGACTACGTGAGAACTCCTTGCATCATTTCTGTACTGACTGGCTAACACTTCCAATGCTGCTGTAAGTCATCATAAACCACTTTCAATTACACGTACATACGGAAAATTTTATTGCCTGTCTTTGGACCCTGTCAAGGAGATATGTAAATAAGTGGGTGGGTTGGAAGTGGCTCATAAGAAATGGAAAGAAAGAATTGCTGGTAGTGTGACATTACTAATTTCAGTAAAGAAAAGTAGTATTTCTAATTCACCTACTGTTGTGCATGCAGGGAGTGTATCGTACAGTTGCGGTGTGTCCTAGCAACTATTTAGATACTACCCTGAAGTAGTGACATTGAGCACCTACTGCAGGAACTTCTGGCCAATGGTCAATGATGCTACATTACTTGCAGAGGGTGCTGTGATGGAGGCAGAGATACATTTGTGTCTAGCTGTTGTGAACCACCCATCTTCTGGGAACATTGGCAGCTCGTTTCTCTCTTACCAAGTGTGTTCCCAGACAGTAATGTTGCTTCCAAAATGCATCTTTAAGTCAAAAATAAATTACAGTATCATGTTCAGACTAAGGCATTTTTAACTAAACAACTGTAAGATAATGTTGGCACCTGTGACATGGTAGTGACTGAGTTTGATCTATTTGTACAGTTTTGTTTCCATTTTTGGATTAGTGTTGGGTGAGATCCAGAGCAGCTGTCTTACTTCAGTGTTTTTGGAAAAAAATTGCACTAAAAGAATATTGGATTTGAGGTAGATGCATGCTAGTCTAAGCTAAAATGGAAAAGAAAAGGTGTTAGGTGTCCGTGGAGCTCACAGTCTAGGGTAATCCAGAGGGTCCTGCGTTTAAGGACTTTGGGATATGGGGCTTACATATAGTGCATGCTGACTCGAGTTGTACTAGTGTGTAAGAGCTTTACATAATTTATTTAAAAACATTCAGTCCTGCCTTATTGATTTCAATAATATTACAATCACATCTGTTTTTCCACAGTTGTTTCACACTGTTTGGTGTGTGGAAAATAAAATGGTGAGAGAGTCTGGGCTCAGAAAATATTAAAGGCTGTTTAATAATGTGTAAAGAAAGTAGGAACATCAGTAGGTAAAATCAGAACCTAAGGTAACTATCGAAATTCATAAGTGTTAGCTGCCTTATGCTGACAGCTCATTCAACATTTTTTAAAAACTGGATGCAGGGATTGAGTCATTTATGACTAAATTTGAGTCATATACTGCCTTGTCTTAATTTACCTATACTGCCCTCCATTCTAAGGTCAGAATTTATGAGAAAATTTGTCTAGCTTCAAAATAGATCTGAATGACGAAATTCATTAGTTGCAACTTCCATAAAAGTGGACATCAAGCACAGAACCAAAAATGTTGTTCTGCTTGGTTGGAAGGAGCTCGCCATCAGAGATGCTGGCAGCCATTGGCAATTTTTTCACAATGGGCCACTTACCTTCATCTCAGTTTCATTCTATGTAACATGAATGGTATGAGGCTGAAGAATAAGGCACTCTGAGTTGCAATTTGGCTTCTCATGATACCATGTACTGAATATGGTCATTTTTTTGCTGCAGTTAATCCATTCATTATTCAAAAAGGTTTTGGTGTAATTGCTGACCCTGTGAAAACTTGATTTTTGTCTACGTAATGATATTTTGTTTCTTGAAACCAATAGTGATTTTAAAGCCCAACAACTGCATAAAGCTTCTCTCCTCCATCGTTATACTGTTCATGTTGAGCACCACCAAACACACAATTCTTCTTGAGTTGTTCTTTGCGCTCGAATACTTGGTCTGACCAAGGGAGAAATCCATACTTACCTCTCTGATCAGGGCATCACTGCAGTGCATCAGGTAACATAAATGGTTAATGCTACATTACTTCTATGCACTTTTGATAAAGTTGTGCTTCCATCAAAGATCAAAGCAGGTTTTGAAGTTATCACAGTCTGATCATACATTTGAAACGTGATGATTTGCTACTAATGTCAACATTAAAACCACACTCTAATCTCCTGTAAAATGCTTTACTTGTTGCAGGGATGCTCAGGAGGATGATTGCCCACCTCCTCCTCCCCACTGTATCAATTGTAATGGAGACGATGCCGCCTTGTCACAAGAATGTCCTGTGCCTCTTGATGAGCAGGCTCTCCAGGAAATCCACATGAAGGAAAATGTACCTTACCGTGTTGCTAACAGGTTGTTGGCTAGTTGAAAGCCCTGTGTTTTACCTTACGGCCCTTACAGTGCTATTCTTACCATTCCTCGCAGACTAGTGACCTTATGTCATCTAAATACAATCCACCATCATGGAATCCATTCAGTCATTGGTGCATTTTAAACTAGCCTGGTTGAAAGTACCTATGAAGAAGCTGCCAAACTACTGCTGTCATACTGGCATGATGCTCTAGTCAGCAGACACACATGCCATTTGTTTTCCATGCTCTGCCACTCTTTCTATGCCTCCTTCAATGACTCCTTTGACGGCCAGTTTGGTGAGCATCTCTCTTCTGTTACCTTCTGCAGTTCACTTTCACTCTGGCAGCTTAGCTTCATGCTGTCCTCCAATTTTCTGATGGGTGTGAACCATTCACCACCTTCACTTCATGTGGTGGTCCAAGTTCACCTTGGACTTCATTGGCTTTCTAAAGAAACTAATCCAAATTCTATATATATTGATGTAAGTCTCTTGAACATCCCTGGGAACTTAATGAAAGTACGTATGTGTACATGATGACTCTGACTGTGGTTCAGGTGTGCCTTCATCATTGGCACTGAAGATTTTTGGTATTGGTTTCCAAAGCAATGCTTAGTGTTTGAAACCGTGCTCGTGGTCCTGTATCAGGCCATGCTGTACATCCGGCAACACAGGCTTTTCAATTGTCATCTGTTCGTATTCTCTCTGTGCCCTTCCAAACCTACATATGTTGTACACAGTTCAACAGGTCCAAGAAAGAGTCCAGTTGCTCAGTCTTGAGGGAGGCACTGTGACAATTAACTGGGTCCTTGGTCAAGTCAGTCTGACTGGAAACAAGGCTGCTGATGCTGCTGCCAAGGCTGCAGTCTGCCTACCATGACCCACTAGTTCTTCCAAACTGATCGTCTCCATGCCGGCATATATTAGCAGGTGGTGTCACTTTGGAACCATCTCTCATCTTCCCTTTATGGCAACAAGCTCTGGGGAAAAACACCTCTCCCGGTAGCTTGGCTGACCACCTCTTGGCTGACCACCTCTTGGCCCTTTCTGAGAGATAATTTTAGCTAGGTTGCATGTAGGGTACTGTCAATTTAGCCATCACCTTTTGTTAACTGGAGAACCTCCACCACATTGTGTTCATTGTCATTAACCATTGACAGTTCACCATTTTTGGACTGAATCCCCTTTCTTTTAACCACTTCAATTCTAATGTACATTTCCCATCTCAGTTATCAGCCATTTTAGCAATTGACTCATGAGCTGTTGACTGCATTTTACGTTTATCCATCTTAGCAATACGGCAAAGCCATAACAGGTGGGTTCGTGCTTGACTGCCACAGGGCCCCAGCTTTTGCAGAATCTTTTCCCTTCCATGCATCATGCCTATCCTCTAGCAGTTCTGATTTCTGTCTCTTGGGGAACATGTCTGGGCTGTTTTGGAAATGTATTATGCATTTTCAGCAGTCATAATAAGAATACTCTGCACTGTTTTTTGTTCTTTTGCTTTTCTTTGTTGACCTCCTCCTATCTTTTCCCTGCTTCTGCGTTTGAGGATATTATTCTACTTCTTCTTCTACTTCTTCTACTTCTTCTACTTCTTCTTCTTCTTCTTCTTCTTCTTCTTCTTCTTCTTCTTCCTCCTCCTGCTCCTCCTCCTCCCTGGTTGCTCCTGAAGGTTGTCCCATGCGTCTGATGCATAACAGATGATGGGGTAATGCGTAATTCACAGCCCCAGGTAGGGTTTGCACGTAACCCTAGAACAGGCCAGGCCCTTGGAGGGTGACTGCCTGAGCTGCTACCTTCCCAAATTGCAGATTGGTCCCTCCGTGTGATGTTCGGGAGGTGTGACCTGAGGTATGAACCCCCTTCTCAAGGGGGGGCTCCCAGTAGGAAGAGTACACCATCAGAGATGCTGGCAATCACAGTGGATTTTCTGGCAGTGAGCCAATCATCTACACACTCAATGGCTACGAAACATAAATAGAAGGATGCTAACAATTCCAAGACCCTCCAACCTACACTGCAGTTCCTCGTGGACTCATGTTCTGAAGACTGTCAGCCACCCACTACAGTAAATGTTTGTTATTCAGAAAGGTGTTGATGCAGTTGCTGGCCCTGTGAAATCCTGCTCTCATTTATTCAGTGGCACTTTGCCTTTGGAAACTACTTCTGATACTCGAGCACATGAACTGCTTGCAGCTTTGCTCGATAGCTATGCTGTTCATGTCGAGGTCCATTGAACAATGAATTCCTCCCATGTTATTATTTTCACTTGGTTGCTCAATGGTCTGACTGAGACAGAAATCGAAATGCACCCCTCTGATAAGGGTGCCATTGCAGTCCATTGGGTGATGAGAAAAGTAGATGCCTGTTTAGTGCCCACATGCAGTAATTTTCTCACCTTGAGAAGAGTGGTGCTTCCATCAAAGATCAAAACAGGTTATGAAGTTATCACAGTCAAACTGTATATTGTGATAACTTGTAACTGAATCAGTGTGTTGATGTGGAGCATGAAAACAAGAAAAAGTTTAGAAAAGGTACTTAGGGATTACAATTACTAACAAAATTAAATTGGAAATGTTAAACATGAAATGTTGCGGGAAGGTGAAGCAGTCTGGGTTTCACTGGCAGAACATTGAGAAGATGCAACAGGTTGACTATAAATACTACCTACACCACACTTGTCAATTCTCTACTGGAATATTGCTTTGTAATAGGGAATCTTTATAGGACAGAAATGACAGAGGCCAATGAAAAAGTAAAAAGGACAGCTTGTTGAGAATTGTGTCTCATGGATAAGATACACAAACTGGGTTACCAACCAACCCCCACATACGTAGGGACAAAAGATCATAATAATAAAATAAGATAAATGTGAAGATGCCCAGAAAGATTTAAGTGTTCATTATTCTTCCATTCTGTTTGATAGTGTAATGATTGGGAAACAGTCCAAAAATAGTTCTGCGTACCCTCTTTCAATCAGTTAACTGTGAACTGCAGAGTAGTGATGTAAAAGAGGAATAGATAGATTGTATACACCCTGAGACATAGAGGAATTGTAAATTTATTAGTGGAAGAAAGTGTGGCTGATAAAAAACAGAGGGTGTGAGATGCTAGACTACTGTAAGGAGAGTCAGAGAGATGAAGGGGACTGTCAAGGGACAGTATAGTGTGGGGAGCAGCATTGAACTGGCCTTTGCACTGAAGTCTGCAGCAGCAGCAGCAGCAACACACACAAACCATTCTTTTAAATATATTGTCATCCTGAAAATGGAAAGGGTTGGCTGAAATAACACTAATGGTTCTTCATTCGGATCTCTCAGACAACACGAGGTAGATGGACTGAATCAGATTTCCCCAGCCCACTAAACAGCAGAACTTGTTGATAGGGTAACTAGGATGACTATACATTGGTTTTACTCCAGTAATGTTAAATCTGTCAGCTGGCCAGTAAGGAGCCTGGACTTGGCTCAGTATCAAGATGGTGCCAGAGCTGGGGGACGTAGTGCCAGGAAAGTTGTCACTGCTCACATTGCTGTTACCACACAGGCTAATCTGTGTGTGCTGAGAGATAGAGCTAGACACCTGTCATTCCGCCCCCAGGGGATCCACAACTCTTTTGTGGATACGTGCGTAGCGAGCACGGGACCCCGAGCTGATGTGGCCTTCCTTCCTTTCCGGGCTGCATACCTTCCCTTTCCGCATCCTTCCCCATCCCCCATCTTCGCCCCCCCCCCCTCACCTCTGGCTCTTTCCTTCCCTTTCTCCCCCTCTGGGGGAATGGTTTGTGCCTACGTCCGGAGACGGACGCTTGTAAATGTACCACATTCTTCGCCTTCCTTACTTGTAAGTCTTCGTCCTTCCTTTGTCCCTCTCTTTTCCTTACCTCTTCTCTCTACCCTTTTCTCCGCTGCGGCGTTTGAGACCTCTTCTTTCCTTTCCCTTTCTCTTTCTTCCTCCCTGTGCGTGTCTGAAGGCCGACCCACGCACTTCCATGCGTAGCCGGTGACGGGGTAACGCGTAATTCCCCGCCCCGGGTAGACAGGTAGGACACGTACGTACCCCCTGGTAACGGCCAGGCCCAGGGAGGGGTGATTACCCGAGCTGATACCTTCCGAAAGTGCCGATTGGTCCCTCCGTCCGTTTGTCGGGAGGTGTGACCTGAGGTGTGAACAATCACCTAAGGCGGGAGTGCCCTCCGAGAGGGCCCCCACAAGGGAGGAGCGCGCCATCGGAGACGCCGGTAATCATGGGGGATTCTTCCGCAATGGTTTCCTCATCTTCCACTATGTCTGCTCACAAACGTAAGTTCACTGAGTCTCAACCACAGTCAGTTCTTCCATCGTTGCCACAGTTCCTTGTTGTTTCTCGGTCTGACGAAGGTCACGACTTCTCCACAGTCAACCCTTTCATAATTCAGAAAGGTGTCGACGCAATTGCAGGTCCTGTAAAGTCTTGTTCCAGATTACGGAATGGCACCCTGTTATTAGAAACACACAGTGCCCTCCAGGCACAAAAATTGCTGCGTACCTCACTACTACACACTTTCCCTGTCCGGGTGGAACCGCACCGTACCTTAAATTCCTCGCGTGGAGTTGTTTATACACGCTCCCTCGATGGACTGTCTGACGAAGAAATTCAGCACTACCTGTCAGACCAGGGCGTAACGGCTGTTCATAGGGTTATGAAAAGGGTTGACACGAAGATCATTCCAACCCGCACTGTCTTTTTGACATTTGACAAAGTGCAACTCCCTTCGAAAATCAAAGCAGGCTATGAGATAATTTCCGTTCGTCCTTACGTCCCAAACCCTACGCGTTGCTATCGGTGCCAGCGATTCAATCACACCAGCCAGTCCTGTTCTAATCCGGCCAAATGTGTTACGTGTGGCAGGGATGCCCATGAGGGTGCTTGTCCACCTCCATCCCCTCGCTGCATCAACTGTATGGGTGACCACGCTGCTTCCTCTAGAGATTGCCCAGTTTTTAAGGACGAAAAGCTCATCCAGGAAATAAGAGTGAAGGAAAAGGTGTCGACCTTTGCTGCTCGGAAGTTGTTCGCCAGTCGACAGCCCACCGTGCCTCAGACAGGCAAATACAGCACTGTCCTTGCTTCTCCTCGGCCAACAAAGGAGGCGGCCACGCAGACTTGCGACCTCACCTTTAGTGCCACGGTCGTCCGATCGGCCAGCGCAAAGATCGCCCGTTCAACTTCACCACTTTCGCCTGCCCACTCTTTGGCTCACCCTTCGTCGGGTTCTGCTAAATCTCGAGCCCAAAAGTCAGACACCAAGTCTTCGAAGAAAGAGCATACTCGTGAAGAGTTTTTACGTACGGCAACTTCACCACCATCGGTTCCTCCTTCCTCTAAACCTCATACTTCCAAGAAGGCTACAAAGAAACCCAGTTCCTCTCCTTCTCCGCCAAGGCGTGTCCCATCCACAGCGCCACCTGGCGGAAATCGCCCTCGGCCGTCTTCTGTGTCGCCGAGGCGCACTGCTGGTGGCCGGTCAACCGGCCGATCGCTGGTGGCAGGAGCTGCTCCTGACCAACCTATGGATCAGGATCTTCTGCCTTCGGCCGAATGCCATTCCATGGTGTCGGTCGCAAGCTCTGAGCAGTCGTTGAGTTGACAGCACCCTTGGTCACATTCCTCCATTTTCTGTTCACCCTATGTCCATTATCCACTGGAATATCCGCGGCATTCGAGCCAATCGGGATGAATTGTCGATCCTCTTACGATCCTACTCGCCGGTCATCTTCTGTCTTCAGGAAACAAAGCTGCGTCCTAATGACCGCTTTGTTCTCCCTCATTTTCAGTCCGTCCGATATGACCTCCCCTCTGTGGAAGGCACTCCAGCCCATGGAGGACTCATGATTCTTCTCCATGATACTCTCCATTATCATCCAATCCCCTTAGACAGTTCCTTCCAAGCTGTCGCCATCCGTCTTTCCCTTTCTGGATACACGTTCTCTCTTTGTACTGTATACATTCCATCGTCCACACCAATGGCACGAGCTGATCTCCTTCATCTTCTTGGTCAGCTTCCACCCCCCTATTTGCTGGTTGGGGACTTCAATGCCCACCACCCGCTTTGGGGATCTCCACATCCTTGTCCACGTGGCTCCCTATTGCTAGATGTCTTCCACCAAGCGGATCTAGTTTGCCTCAACACTGGGGTCCCCACGTTTTTGTCTGCCTCCACGACAAATTTATCTCATTTGGACCTTGCGATCGGTACTGTTCCGCTTGCTCGGCGCTTCGAATGGTTCGCCCTTGATGATACACACTCGAGTGACCACTTTCCATGTGTCCTTAGGCTGCAGCCTCAACTGCCATATATGCGCCCGCGACGCTGGAAGTTTGCCCAAGCCGATTGGACACTTTTTTCGTCTCTAGCGACATTCGCTGACCGTCGCTTTCCCAGCGTCGACGATGAGGTCACACATATTACCGACGTTATTCTTACAGCTGCGGAACGTTCCATTCCACGCACCTCCGAATTGCCCCGGCGCCCCCCAGTTCCTTGGTGGAACGAGGCATGCCGTGACGCAATCCGTGAGCGGCGACGTGCTCTTCGCATTTTCCGTCACCATCCTACTTTAGCAAACTGTATCCGCTATAAGCAATTCCGTGCGCGATGCCGTCGCGTCATCCGCGATAGCAAGAAGGCAAGCTGGCACTTCTTTATGAGCTCCTTTAACACCTTCACTCCCTCCTCGGAAGTTTGGAGTCGGCTTCGACGGTTCTCAGGCGCGCCTAGTTTCTCCCCGGTCTCTGGGCTCACTGTCGCGCATGATACCTTAGTGGACCCCGTCGCAATTTCTAACTCATTGGGTCAGCACTTTGCTGCGATTTCGAGCTCTTCAAATTACCCGCCAGCGTTTCTCCCGAAGAAACGTGCAGCGGAAGTGCGACCTCTTGCTTTCTCCTCTCAAAATCGCGAAAGCTACAATACTGTTTTCTCCATGCGGGAACTCCAACATGCCCTCTCTTCTTCTCGCTCCTCCGCCCCTGGATCGGATGGTATCCATGTCCAAATGTTGCTGCATTTATCAACCCATAGTCTGCGTTACCTCCTTCGCCTTTATAATCGAATTTGGACCGACTGTACCTTTCCCAGACGATGGCGGGAAGCTATCGTCGTTCCCATTCCGAAACCTGGAAAGGACAAACATCTCCCCTCTAGTTATCGCCCCATTTCTCTCACGAGTAGTGTCTGTAAGATTTTGGAGCGTATGGTAAATTACCGTTTAGCTTGGTGGCTGGAATCCCGCAGTCTTTTAACACCTGCCCAATGCGGATTCCGAAAGCATCGCTCTGCAGTTGACCATCTTGTTGCTCTCTCCACTTATATCATGAACAATTTTCTCCGGAAACGCCAAACAGTAGCAATATTTTTTGATCTGGAGAGAGCATACGATACCTGTTGGAGGACAGGCATCCTCCGCACACTGTTCTCTTGGGGCTTTCGAGGCCGGCTGCCCCTTTTTCTTCGCGAATTTATGGCAGAGCGAACATTTAGGGTGCGGGTGAACACTACTCTCTCCCGTACTTTCTCTCAAGAAAACGGGGTACCCCAGGGCTCCGTGCTGAGTGTTGTACTGTTTGCCATCGCTATAAATCCAATTATGGATTGTCTCCTTCCTGACGTCTCGGGCTCCCTCTTTGTGGACGATTTTGCGATCTACTACAGCTCTCAACGGACCAGCCTTCTTGAACGACGTCTTCAAGGATGTCTCGATCGCCTCCACTCTTGGAGCATCGAAACCGGCTTCCGTTTTTCTCCCAGTAAGACCGTTTGTATTAATTTTTGGCGACGTAAGGAGTTTCTTCCGCCCTCCTTACATCTAGGTCCTGTCAACCTTCCGTTTTCAGACGTCACTAAATTCTTGGGTCTTATGTTTGACAGAAAACTGTGCTGGTCCTCCCACGTTTCCTATCTTTCGGCTCGCTGTATGCGAACGCTCAACGCCCTCCGTGTCCTGAATGGTACCTCCTGGGGAGCGGACCGAGTGGTCCTTCTCCGCCTCTATCGCGCCTTAGTGCGCTCGAAATTGGACTATGGAAGCATCGTCTACTCCTCTGCTCGGCCGTCTATTCTTCGGCGTCTCGACTCTATCCACCACCGTGGATTACGTTTAGCGTCTGGAGCTTTTTACACTAGCCCTGTGGAAAGCCTTTATGCTGAGACTGCTGAACCTCCGCTGTCCAATCGGCGAGCGGTCCTTCTGAGCCGTTATGCTAGCCATCTGTCTTCCATGCCTGCTAATCCAGCCCACGACCCTTTTTTCGACGCCTCCTTTGATGTAGGGTATGCAGGCCGCTCCTCCTCCCTACTACCCCCAGGAGTCCGCTTCCGTCAACTGCTCCATTCTCTTTCCTTCCGCTTTCCTAAAACCTTCTTGACAACTTGGGGTACAGCACCGCCTTGGCTTCGTCCCCGGATCTGTCTGCTCCGTGATCTTTGTCAATTTCCCAAGGATGGTACGCCTTCACTTGTTTATCGTCGGGCATTTGCTGCTCTATGTGCACAAATGACAGACGCCACCTTTATTTACACCGACGGCTCGAAAACATCGTTGGGTGTAGGGAGTGCCTATATTGTTGGCGACGCCCCAAATCACTTTCGGCTTCCCGACCAGTGTTCTGTTTATACTGCGGAGCTTTTCGCTGTTCTCCAGGCTGTCCACTACATCCGCCGCCATCAGCGGATACAGTACGTAATCTGCTCAGATTCTCTCAGCTCTCTCCTCAGTCTCCAAGCTCTTTACCCTGTGCACCCTCTGGTCCACCGGATTCAGGACTGTCTGCGCTTGCTCCACCTGGGGGGCGTCTCGGTGGCGTTCCTCTGGCTCCCGGGACACGCTGGTATCTGTGGGAATGAGGCGGCTGATATAGCAGCCAAGGCTGCAGTTTCTCTTCCTCGGCCAGCTATTCAGTCGCTTCCCTTCACCGATCTACGGAGCGGTTTATGTCGCAAAGTTGCTCAATTATGGCATGCGCATAGGTCAACACTTCCCCGCAATAAATTGCGGGAAGTGAAAGCCCTTCCTTGCGCTTGGACCTCTTCCTCCCGAACGAGTCGTCGGGAGGAGGTAATTTTAGCTAGACTCCGGATAGGGCACTGTCGTTTTAGCCATCGGCATCTTTTAAGCGGCGATCCTCCCCCACTCTGTCCCCACTGCTCTCAGCTGTGGACGGTAAGACACCTTTTAATTGAATGCCCCTATTTTAATCCGTTACGCTCCCGTCTACAGCTATCG
Organism: Schistocerca nitens; assembly: GCF_023898315.1. Classification (NCBI taxonomy): domain Eukaryota; kingdom Metazoa; phylum Arthropoda; class Insecta; order Orthoptera; family Acrididae; genus Schistocerca; species Schistocerca nitens. The sequence goes on along the minus strand of NC_064615.1, from coordinate 1,162,157,896 downwards.
CCTGATCTATCGTCGATTTTAGCAGATGACACGCGCTCAGCCGACCGCGTTCTCCAGTTTATTAGTGACAGTGAAATGACGTCAGTCATTTGAAGTTTTATCGGGGACCGTCAACCCCTCTCTGTAGTGGACTTTTAAGCCTTGTTTCTGCTTTTCGTGTCCAATTTTTCGAGTTTTGTTCTCATTTTTGCTGTTTTCCATTTTCAGTTTTTATTCTTTCCTCAGTCGCGGACCGGGCGCTAATGACCATAGCAGTTTTGCGCCCTAAAACCAAAATAAAAAAAAAAAAAAAAAAACCTGTCATTCCATGACGAGTGGGATAAATTTTTTATGCACGTGGTTCATAAAAAACTTACTTTGAGGGAATTGCTCCCTCTCAGCATTAATACCATTTGTTCTTGAACTCCACTGATCACATTTTCATAGTTCATCAATTTTAAAGTGAAACTGAGCAAAAAATTTTACTAGCTAGTGTCAAAATTTTAAAAAAATCTAACGGGTCGTATGTAAACTGTGTGTTTACCTGAAAGAATGCATCCACGAAAGATAATACAAGATGATGTATTATATAAAAATGCTCAAAAAAACACAGTCTCCTTTGATTTTTAGTTATACAGATATTAGGTGTGGGCTAAGACAAGTGTCTGTGTCTAATGTCCATCACAGCAGCAATCACAATGCACAGAAATGTTGACATTGAAGCCAGTGTAATGTGCCTACTCTGTTGACACTGACAGCATCAATAACAATATTGTGTCCACAGTTAGCACCCAAGTCATTATTCTGTTCTTCAGGAACTTCATCTTGCAGTGGTGTACTGGCATAAAAGGGAAATTTGCCACTCCTCTCACTTTTAGTTGCCTTTTTTTAACATTACCACCATTTGCCATATTTTTAAATTTGCGAGCTTGTTAATTTGCATTCTTCCAAAAAGAGCAAAAGGAAAAACTATTCACTTTTGTTTCCAAGTTTGTGTTAGTGTACATTCATTTCACTTTTTGGAATGTATAAATATGTCTACATCCATAATCTGCAAAGCTTTGTGATGTGCACGGCAGTAGGTACATCCAACTGTACCAGTTACTAGTGTTTTTTTCCCATTCCATTCATGTATGGAGTACGAGAACAATGCTCATTCCTTGTAATTCCTACAGCAGCAATACGAAGAGGGTTGTAGAACACTTCTGGAGCCATGATTTAAAGAAACTTACAGAAACTTTGTTAGTGGACCTTCTGGTGATAGTCTGTGTCTTAGTGTCTGCCAGTTGACTTTCTTCAGTATCTTTTTGGCTCTCTCCCTTGAGTCAAACTTGCGACAATTTGTGTCAACATGTTCTGTATGTATTTGATGTTCCCTGTTAGTCCTATTTGGTATGTCTCTCATACAAATTGTAGATGGATTTTATTTCCCCAGTATTCCATAAATAAACAGAAGTTCACTGCCTGCTTTACTCATGACTTTACATGATTTTCATTCCTCCCGCTAAGAACTTTTGCACACATGTATTCCTATTGGTTGACCTATTACACCTGCCACTCATCGCTATTACAGTCATAAAATTCTGTAAAATTTAACCTCGGCAGTTCTGAAAATTCAGATAGCTACTTCCCAATTTTTAGAATTTTTTAAATATATTGTGCTACTGTTAGTAGTATCAAATATTCCTGTGATAATAATTTTACTGTAGTAACAGAACTGCTGCTGTGACACTCTGTTCAGTTTCAAAAATAAACTTTCCAAGATGGGGAAATGCTAAAACTTTTAGTGGCTGTCTTGAGAACACAGCATTAAAAGTAAAATCCCTGCATGTGGAAAATGTTAGTGAAAGTTAACTACTTTGCAGTGTATGTTCCTGCTCCGTTAGTCATGAGGCAAAAGTTTTTCAGGCAGTGTGTAACCAATCACTTTCAATAAAATGTAAGTGTAATTTTGAAGTTAATTGTCGACCTTTGCAGTTATATTTTCAAAATTCAGATTCAATAAAATTATCAAATTCAGTGCGTAGGCCAATATGTAGACATTACAAATGACTGACTGCACCATTGCCGAGTTAATTTCGGTAACAAAATCGGTTACTCCATGGATTCGTCAAATGACATTTTATTGTTAAGATGATGATCCCTGAACATTTTCCACTTTAGTCAAAGAAAATGAGATACATACTAACTCAGTGACTGGTAGCATATGACCATGAACATATGCTAGAAATAACATGTTAATCATATTAGACATGAAGTTCCGGTCAAGATGAAAACGAATTATAGACAACCATTATGTCATAGCCAAAAGGGGATCACTGCATATTAACCTAGCACCTTCATCTGCAAAGCTGATGGGAAAACATCACATCATAAATTTCTGAAGCAGACTTGCTCCTAAATAAATGCTTTATGTTGGGATCATAGGAAAAGTTATTCTCCCTTTTCTCCAGGGGGTCTCACGTTCTTCTGTGAGTTTGTGGTGGTGGTGACCATTGGGCCCTGGGCTGCATTTCCTTCACAGTGCCCCCCTCTCCCCTATCCTTGCTCCTTCACCAGTGCCTTTGCCTATCATCTGAGCTGTTCGTTATGTTGATCTGGGTGTTCAATTGATTCTTGTATTTCTTGTTTTATTTCCCTTGCCCCTTCATTTTCATCCTCCCTTTTTGGTCCCTCTTTGGGAGTTTGACCTTGACTTCTAAATTTTCTGTCTGTAGTGTGAACCATTTGGAACAACTCCCTCCCTTGAGTCTATAGTCTGGATTCCTCTCCACCCTTCCTTCACCTCTTCCTTCCTTGCCACAGCACCCCTCCACTCCCTAGGTCACAAGTATGTGCAGCCAGCCTGTGTGGTAGGGCTGTTATGTACTCACCTGAGTACACAGGGATTACACTTGTGATACCAGAGCTTTTGCCTCTCTGTGTGTGCATAGGAGTGGTTGCTTGTCATTCTGGTGCATCAGAACTTCCAGCAAAGGCCACTGTGTGCCTGGTTGGTGCCAATGGGGAGGGCCCCTGATCATAGGGTGGTATCAGGGCAGATGATATCCATATGAAACATATCAAGCTCCAAAAATCTGGCCATTCTCCTGTGGCTGTCTCTTGTAGAGGTAAAAAATCATTGACCACTACTTCATAACACTCTGCAGCCTTCACTTCCCTGGCTGATCTGCATTAGGAAGGACAAGGATGCACCCACCACCACAAAGCCATTATCATTTGAGGTAATATTGGAGACAAGATTGGCGAACTGGAATTTCTCAGTACAGCACAGTTAAGTTCACCGTCGATCAATACTACTACTACTGCTGCTGCTCAGTCTGCAGTTCTTCATGCTTGTTATTATCTTGGCAACATCACAGTGTCCGTTACACATCTGCAGTCTCTGAATATGGTTCAGAAAGTTGTTTCTCATATGGACATTATCTTTCCGACTGGTAAGGAACTCTGGGGCAATCTTGAATGTCAGGGCATTCATTTTGTGCACGAAGGTCATAAGGACAATCACACCAATCACCTCCTTTCTTCTGGCATTTGAGGGAGATTCCCTCCCAGAGCAGGTCAAAGTTATGTGTTACTGGTGTGATGTGAAGCCATACATTCCCCACCCCTGAAGTCCTTTGTGTGCTTGCTTTCTGGGCACACGTCTTCTTGATGTATAGCAGATTGTCCATGTGGTCACAGAGGGCACCCACCTCATGAGGGGAGCCTGAATTCCACCAGCTGTGTGTGTTGTTAGGACCATCAGTCTTCACACCCACCCGATTCCCCGGCGTACAAGAAAGAAAAGGAGATAAGTTGGTGGACTGTTCCTTACACTGAGGCTCATCAGAAATTTGACCACCATCATTCAGTGTCAATGACATCTACTTTTGACACAGTTACATCCTTTCCTCACCTCCCTCTTCCTTGCCCCACCAATTGTCGCCCTTTACTCTCTCCTCTTCCTAACCCCAGCTGAAGTAGTGGCCCCTTCTTTGGCAACTGCTGGTAATGAGGCTCACTCCCAGAAACCCTCCCCTGTAGTGCGTCTCAGGCAAGAGGCTTGCTGCCACAACACAACCATGTGACACAAATCTGTATGCCCCAAAATCCTACCAGTGTCTTTCAATTGTGGATCTTGTAGAATCCTGCTCTACCTCAATGCCCCACCATCCTCATCTTGAGGAGGAGGAGGAGGAGGAGGAGGAGGAGGAGGAGGAGGAGGAGTCCCAGGACAAACGTCCCTAGTGCCCCTGAGGGTGTCATCTTCCCACTCACATTGTGAATTGGGCCTCTTATTTATGGATCTCACCCCGATGCCTTTGGTGGTGGATGGCGACCCACTGGTGTAATTGGCTCCACATAATTCACTCCCATTTGGATACCCATGTTGTGCTTATTCAATGGAACTGTAATGGGTACTACTGTATATCCTCTCGCCATACTTCTTCCCCTGCCTTGGGGAACATGCCTGGGATGTTTACAGAATGAGATTTTCACTGTGCAGCAGTGTGTGTGCTGGTATGAAACTTCCTGGCAGTTTAAAACTATGTGCTGGATTGAGACTCGAACTCAGGACATTTGCCTTTCTTGGGCAAGTGCTCTACCAACTGAGCTACCCAAGCACGACTCACGACCCATCCTCACAGCTTTGCAGAAGAGCTTCTATGAAGTTTGGAAGGCAGGAGATGAAGTACTGGCAGAATTGAAGCTGTGAGAACGGGTCGCGAATCGTGCTTGGGTAGCTCGGTTGGTAGAGCACTTGCTTGCGAAAGACAAAGGTCCTGAGTTTGAGTCTCAGTCCGGCACACACTTTATGTCTGCCAGGAAGTTTCATGTCTGCATATTTGGCGGCAGATAACACAACAGTCTCTCAATTGTTTTTCACTCCATTTGTTTGTTTCCTCATTCCCCTTCTACTATCCTTCCTTCGATTCGGTGTTGGAGGATCTTCTCCTTCTCCTCCCTCCCTCCCTCCCTCCCTCCCTCCCTCCCTCCCTCCCTCACTCCGTGCTCCTTTAAGGCTGGCCTTTGTGTCTTACTTGTAGGACATGACTGGGTAACATGTTATTCCCAGCCCCGGGATGACAGGGTTCGCACATAACCTGATACAGGCCAGGCCCAGGGAGGGGTGATTACCTGAGCTGTAACCTTCCTAAATTGCCAACTGGTTCCTCTGTCTGATGTTAAGGAGGTGTGACCTGAGGTGTGAACAATCACCTAATGCACGTGCATCCCGTTGTGAAGAGGGACCACAGATGGAAAGAGCGCGCCATCAGAGAGGCAGACGATCTTGGGGATTTCCTCGTGATGAGTCAATCATCTTCCCAGTCAAAGTTTATGAAATGTAAATGCAATAAGGCTAATGATTCAAAGACCCTTCCTGCTGCACCATAGTTCCTCATGGTCTCACATACTGAAGACGTTTAGTACTTCACCATGCTAAATCTGTTTATTATTCAGAAAGGTGTAGATGCAATTGCTGGCCCACTGAACCCCTCCTCTCATTTACAGAATGGCACTTTGCTTTTGGAGATCACTGCTGATTCTCAAGCATAACTACTGCTTGCTGCCTCACTTCTCCACAGTTACCCTGCTCGTATTGAGACCCATAGAACTATCAACCCTTCCTGTGGAGTAATTAACACCAGGCTGCTAGACAGTCTGAGGCCAAAATCCAACCTTACCTCTGTGATCAGGGTGTCACGGCTGACCATTGTGTAATGAAAAAGATAGATTTATCCTTAGTGCCCAACTGCACTCTTTCCCACATTTGATAGAGTGGTGCTTCCATCCAAGCTCAAAGCAGGCTATAAAATTATCACCGCCCATCCATTAATTCCAAACCCAATGCACTGCTACCAGTGTCATTGTTTCAACCACACTAGAATGTCTTGTTGACACCCAGCCAAATTTGTCTGGTGGTCCATTCACCTTGTTTATCTTACATATATGCAGGGTGGTCCATTGATCGTGACTGAGCCAAATATCTCATGAAATAAGTGTCAAATAAAAAAGCTACAGACAACAGAAATTGTCTAGCTTGAAGGGGGAAACCGTATGGCACAATGGTTTGCCCACTAGATGGCACGGACATAGGTCAAACGGATATCAACTGCGTTTTTTAAATAGGAACCTCCATTTTTATTACATATTTGTGTAGTACATAAAGAAATATGAATGTTTCATTTGGACCACTTTTTTCACTTTCTGGTAGATGGTGCTGTAATAGTCACAAACATATGGCTCACAATTTTAGATGAACAGTTAGTAACAGGTAGGTTTTTTAAATTAAAATACAGAAAATAGGTAAGTTTGAACATTTTATTTCGGTTGTTCCACTGTGATACATGTACCTTTATGAACTTATCATTTCTGAGATATGGCTCACAATTTTAGATGAACAGTTAGTAACAGGTAGGTTTTTTAAATTAAAATACAGAAAATAGGTAAGTTTGAACATTTTATTTCGGTTGTTCCACTGTGATACATGTACCTTTATGAACTTATCATTTCTGAGAATGCATGCTGTTCCAGCATGATTACCTGTAAATAGCACATTAATGCAATAAATGCTCAAAATGATGTCCATCAACCTCATTGCATTTGGCAATACGTGCAACGACATTACTCTCAACAGCGAGTAGTTCACCTTCTGTAATGTTCGCACACGAATTGACAATGCGCTGACGCATATTCTCAGAAGTTTTCGGTAGATCACAATAGCAAATATCCTTCAACTCTCCCCACATAAAGATATCTGGGGAGGTCTGATCCAGTGAACGTGCAGGCCATGTTATGGTGCTTCGATGACCAATCCACCTGTCACCATATATGCTATTCAATACTGCTTCAAACGCACATGAGCTATGTGCCAGACATCCATCATGTTGGAAGTACATTGCCATTCTGTCATGCAGTGAAACTACTTGTAGTAACATTGGTAGAACATTACATTGGAAATCAGCATACATTGCACCATTTAGGTTGCCATCGATAAAATGGAGGCCAATTATCCTTCCTCCCATAATGCCGCACCATACATTAACCCGCCAAGGTCCCTGATGTTCCACTTGTCACAGCCATCGTGGATTATCTGTTGCCAAATAGTGCATATTATGCTGGGTTACATTACCACTGTTGGTGAATGACGCTTCGTCACTAAATAGAATACGTGCAAAAAAAAAAAAAAAAATCTGTCATCATCCTGTAATTTCTCTTGTGCCCAGTGGCAGAACTGTACACGATATTCAAAGTTCTTGCCATGCAATTCCTGGTGGATAGAAATATGGTATGGGTACAGTTGACGTAGATGTATCATTCTTAACACCAATGTTTTTGAGATTGCTGATTCTCGTGCAATTTGTGTGCCACTGATGTGCAGATTAGCCATGACAGCAGCTAAAACACCTTATTGGGCATCAATATTTGTTACAGGTCATGGTTGACATTTCACATGTGGCTGAACACTTCCTGTTTCCTTAAAAAATGTAGCTATCTGGCGAACGGTCCGGACACTAGGATGTCATCCAGGATACCGAGCAGCATACTTAGCACATGCCCGTTGGGCATTTGAAGCACAATAGTCATACATCAACACGATATCAACCTTATCCGCAATTGGTAAATGGTCTATTTTAACATAAGTAGTGTATCACAAAGCAAATACTGTCCGCACTGGTGGAATGTTATTTAATATCAGGTACATATATATTTGTGACTATTACAGCGCCATCTATCACAAAGCAAAAAAAGTGGTTCAACTAAGACATTCATATTTCTTTATGTACTACATGAATATGTAATAAAAATGGGGGTTCTTATTTTAAAAAATGCAGTTGATATAGATTTGACCTGTGGCAGTGCCATGTAGTGGGCCAACCATAGCACCATCTGGTTTACCCCTTCAAGCTAGACAAGCTAGTTTTTTCATTTGACGCTTATTTTGTGAGATATTTGGCCTGATCACTATCAATGGACCCCCCTGTATATGCTTCTCTTGCCCTGCCTGGATGTATGTCCCTTCTTTGCATTCTGTTTTGGGGAGCTTCCAGCTGCTCCCTGGATAGGGCAACCCACCTGCCTTTCTTGCTCTATCCTCCCTTTCTTCTTTTTTGTTCCTTACCTAGAGTTCATTGGCCTTGAAGTCGTGCCTGTTTGAGGAAATGGGCCTGATGACCAAGTAGGCTGGTCCCTTTAAGCAACCAACTGACCACCTAACCATACAATCATACAATAATACATTCCTGCCATTGGAAGAGCTGAGACTTTGGAAACACCTCTAAGTTGTTCGGCAAGTCAGTTATTGTTGACTTCCTTTTTGAGACTGGAGGTGAATCATTCTTCCAAATTAATTAGCTACATTTGTAAGCTTGGTGACATGTTCTGAGCAATTTTTGCATAATAAGTGACAGTGAGAAAATTTATTATTTCACATGAAAGGATATCATTTTACTCCTAAATTATAAGAATTTCCCTCATCTTTCAGTTTATTAGCAAATTGTTATTCTTCTACCATAACTGCTTCTATGACAGTGAGAAAATGTTTCAAGCATTAATGCCTCAGTAGCTCTGTGATATCATGCTTGTTAATTTGAATTCAACTGTTGCCATAAGGCCACATACATCTGCAAAAGTGGTATATGTAATGCCAATTGTTTTCCTCTTTGCTAGCGCAAATCAAAAGATCGAGAATGAAATTAGGTAACACAATCTTAAGAAAATATGACAGTTTGGACTGTTTTGTAGAGACCAACAAGGCAACTTTTGATACTGAACAGGTGAATGGTGCAATGCACCAAAATTCTGTAGTTACTTCTATGACAATAGTGGTGTTATTGTTGTTTGTTTGTTCTCAGAGACTTCTTTGTCAATTATTTTCACCTTCTTTAACAGTGAGTTGGTAGGCTGGAAGCATTTCTTGTCATGTGCTGTTCATGTAATTTTCAGAGGAGGAGGAGAACATGTTAGAACAGCTGATAACATTAAGTACAAATCTGCAACCATTTCTGGTGATTTATCACTTTAATGATAAAGCAGTACATGCTAGAATAGGTAAAAAAACTATAGAATGAGTAAATGTGCAACTGCTACTAGGAAGCCATGAATGTGCAGTCCCAAGTAGCCTAGAATGGTTTTCTGTTGTTTCATATCTTATACCCACTGAATTAACTGTAAATGGCAGAACAGTTTCATGACACTGGAATTCTGAAGGATTTGGAATGGAGTCAAAAAATGTTGAAATATTGAGTGTGCACTGTTTTTGGGCCAAAACTACAGTGTTACAACTAACAGTTACTTGTGTAACCTATAAAACTAACAACAGTTCACAAGTCCCATGGAAAGCATGATGTAGGGTATTGTGTAAGTAGCTGTAGTTGATTCTGTTGGGAATATTGAGCTACCAGAACGAAATTTGCACTCCACACCGATGTGTGTGGCCCCCCAGGGGGTCCACAACTCTTTAGTGGACACGTGCGTAGCGAGCACGGGACCCCGGGCTAATGTGGCCCTCCTTCCTTTCCGGGCTGCATACCTTACCTTCCCTTTCCGCATCCTTCCTCGTCCTCCATCTTCGCCCCCCCCCCCTCCTCTCCACTGGCTCTTTCCTTCCCTTTCTCCCCCTCTGGGAGTATGGTTTGTGCCTACGTCCGGAGACAGACGCTCGAAACTGTTACAAATTCCTTGCTTTCTACACTTGCAAGTCTTCGTCATTCCTCTGTCCTTCTCTTTTCCTTCCCTCTTCTCTTTGCCCTTTTCTCCGCTGCGGCGTTTGAGACCCCTCTTCTCTCCTTTCCCTTTCTCTTTTTTCCTCCCTGTGCGTGTCTGAAGGCCGACCCACGCACTTCCATGTGTAGCCAGTGACGGGGTAACGCGTAATTCCCCACCCCGGGTAGACAGGTAGGACACGTACGCACCCCCTGGTAACGGCCAGGCCCAGGGAGGGGTGATAACCTGAGCTGATACCTTCCGAAAGTGCCGATTGGTCCCTCCGTCCGTTTGTCGGGAGGTGTGACCTGAGGTGTGAACAATCACCTAAGGCGGGAGTGCCCTCAGAGAGGGCCCCCACAAGGGAGGAGCGCGCCATCGGAGACGCCGGTAATCATGGGGGATTCTTCCGCAATGGTTTCCTCACCTTCCACTATGTCTGCTCACAAACGTAAGTTCACTGAGTCTCAGCCACAGACAGTAGTTCCATCGTTGCCACAGTTCCTTGTTGTTTCTCGGTCTGACGAAGGTCACGACTTCTCCACGATCAACCCTTTCATTATTCAGAAAGATGTCGACGCAAATTCAGGTCGTGTAAAGTCTTGTTCCAGATTACGGAATGGCACCCTCTTGTTAGAAACAAACAGTGACCTCCAGGCACAAAAATTGCTGCGTACTTCTCTGCTCCACACCTTCCCTGTCCGGGTGGAACCGCACCATACCTTAAATTCCTCAGGTGGAGTTGTTTATACACGCTCCCTCGATGGATTGTCTGACGAAGAAATTCAGCACTACCTGTCTGACCAGGGCGTAACGGCTGTTCATAGGGCTATGAAAAGGGTTGACACGAACATCATTCCAACCCGCACTGTCTTCTTGACGTTTGACGAAGTTCAACTCCCATCGAAAATCAAAGCAGGCTATGAGATAATTTCCGTTCGCCCTTATGTTCCAAACCCTACGCGTTGCTATCGATGTCAGTGGTACAATCACACCAGCCAGTCCTGTTCCAATCCGGGCAAATGTGTTACGTGTGGCAAGGATGCCCATGAGGGTGCTTGTCCACCTCCATCCCCTCGCTGCATCAACTGTATGGGTGACCACGCTGCTTCCTCTCGAGATTGCCCCGTTTTTAAGGACGAAAAGCTCATCCAAGAAATAAGAGTGAAGGAAAAGGTGTTGACCTTTGCTGCTCGAAAATTATTAGCCAGTCGACAGCTCACCGTGTCTCAGACAGGAAAATACAGCACTGTCCCTGGTTCTCCTCGGCCAACAAAGGAGGCGCCCACGCAGACTTGCAACCTCACCTTTAGTGCCATGGTCGTCAGATCGGCCAGCGCAAAGATCGCCCGTTCAACCTCACCACTTTCGCCTGCCCACTCTATGGCTCACCCTTCGTCGGGTTCTGATCTCGAGCCCAAAAGTCAGACACCAAGACTTCCAAAAAAGAGCATACTCGTGAAGAGTTTTTACGTACTTCAACTTCACAACCATCGGTTCCTCCTTCATCTAAACATCATACTTCCAAGAATGCTACAAAGAAACCCAGTTCCTCTCCTTCTCCGCCAAGGCGTGTCCCATCTACAGCACCACCTGGCGGAAATCGCCCTCGGCAGTCTACTGTGTCGCCGAGGCACACTGCTAGTGGCCGGTCAACCGGCCGGTTGCTGGTGGCAGGAACTGCTCCTGACCAACCTATGGATCAGGATCTTCTGCCTTCGGCTGAATGCCATTCCATGCTGTCGGTCGCAAGCTCTGAGCAGTCGTTGAGTTGACAGCAACTTTGGTCACATTCCTACATTTTCTGTTCACCATATGTCCATTATCCATTGGAATATCTGCGGCATTCGAGCCAATAGGGATGAATTGTCGATCCTCTTACGATCCTACTCACCGGTCATCTTCTGTCTTCAGGAAACAAAGCTGCGTCCCCATGACTGCTTTGTTCTCCCTCATTTTCAGTCCGTCCGATATGATCTCCCCTCTGTTGAAGGCACTCCAGCACATGGAGGACTCATGATTCTTCTCCATGAAACTCTCAGTTATTACCCAATCCATTTAAACACTTGCTTCCAAGCTGTCGCCGTCAGGATACACATTCTCTCTTTGTACTGTATACATTCCATCGTCCACACCAATGGCACGAGCTGTTCTCCATCTTCTTGGTCAGCTTCCACCCCCCCCCCCCCTCCCTATTTGCTGGTTGGGGACTTCAATGCCCACCACCTGCTTTGGGGATCTCCACATCCTTGTCCACGTGGCTCTCTATTGCTAGACGTCTTCCACCAAGCGGATCTAGTTTGCCTCAACACTGGGGTCCCTACATTTTTGTCTGCCTCCACGACAAATTTATCTCATTTGGACCTTGCGGTTGGTACTGTTCCGCTAGCTCGGCGCTTCGAATGGTTCGCCCTTGATGATACACACTCGAGTGACCACTTTCCATGTGTCCTTTGACTGCAGCCTCAACTGCCATACATGTGCCTGCGACGCTGGATGCTTTCCCAAGCTGATTGGACACTTTTTTCATCTCTAGCGACATTCGATGACCGTCACTTTCCCAGAGTCGACGATGGGGTCACACATATTACCGACGTTATTCTTACAGCTGCGGAACATTCAATACCGAGCACCTCCGAATTTCCCCGGCGTCCCCCAGTTCCTTGGTGGAACGAGGCATGCCGTGATGCAATACGTGAGCGGCGCCGTGCTCTCCGCGTTTTCTGCCACCATCCTACATTGGCCAACTGTATCTGCTATAAGCAGTTCCGTGCGGGATGCCGTCGTGTCATCCGCGATAGCAAGAAGGCAAGCTGGAAATTCTTTATTAGCTCATCTTACACCTTCACTCCCTCCTCCGAAGTTCGGAGTCGGCTTCGACGGTTCTCAGGCGCGCATAGTTTCTCCCCGGTCTCTGGGCTCACTATCGCGCATGATACATTTGTGGACCCCGTCGCAATTTCTAACTCGTTGGGTCAGCACTTTGCTGAGATTTCGAGCTCTTCCAATTACCCGCCAGCGTTTCTCCCGAAGAAACGTGCAGCGGAAGTGCGACCTCTTGCTTTCTCCTCTCAAAATCGCGAAAGCTATAATACTGTTTTCTCCATGCGGGAACTCCAACATGCACTGTCTTCTTCTCGCTCCTCCGCCCCCAGGACCGGATGGTATCCACGTCCAAATGTTACTGCATTTATCAACCCATAGTCTGCGTTACCTCCATCGCCTTTATAATCGAATTTGGACCGACAGTACTTTTCCCAGACGAACGCGGTAATCTATCGTCATTCCTGTCCCAAAACTTGGAAAGGACAAACATCTCCCCTCTAGCTATCGCCCCATTTCTCTCATGAGTAGTGTCTGTAAGGTTTTGGAGTGTATGGTGAATTACCGATTAGCTTGGTGGCTGGAATCCCGCAGTCTTTTAACACCTGCCCAATGCGGATTCCGAAGGCATCGTTCTGCAGTTGACCATCTTGTTGCTCTCTCCACTTATATCATGAACAATTTTCTCCGGAAACGCCAAACGGTAGCAAAATTTTTTGATCTGGAGAGAGCATACAATACCTGTTGGAGGACAGGCATCCTCCGCACACTGTTCTCTTGGGGTTTCGAGGTCGGCTACCCCTTTTTCTCTATGAATTTATGGCAGAGCGCACATTTAGGGTGCGGGTGAGCACTACTCTCTCCCGTACTTTCTCCCAAGAAAACGGGGTACCCCAGGGCTCCGTGCTGAGTGTTGTACTGTTTGCCATTGCCATCAATCCAATTATGGATTGTCTCCTTCCTGATGTCTCGGGCTCCCTCTTTGTGGACGATTTTGCAATCTACTACAGCTCTCAACGGACCAGCCTTCTTGAACGACGTCTTCAAGGATGTCTCGATCGCCTCCACTCTTGGAGCATCGAAACCGGCTTCCGTTTCTCTCCCAGTAAGACCGTTTGTGTTAATTTTTGGCGACGTAAGGAGTTTCTTCCGCCCTCCTTACATCTAGGTCCTGTCAACCTTCCGTTTTCAGACGTCGCTATATTCTTGGGTCTTATGTTTGACAGAAAACTGTGCTGGTCCTCCCACGTTTCCTATCTTTCGGCTCGCTGTCTGTGATCCCTTAACACCCTCCGTGTCCTGAATGGTACCTCCTGGGGAGTGGACCGAGTGGTCCTTCTCCGCTTCTATCGCGCCTTAGTGCGCTCGAAATTGGATTATGGAAGCATAGTCTACTCCTCTGCTCGGCCGTCTATTCTTCGGCGTCTCGACTCTATCCACCACCGTGGATTACGTTTGGTGTCTGGAGCTTTTTACACCAGCCGTGTGGAAAGCCTTTATGCTGAGACTGCTGAGCCTCCGCTGTCCAATGGGCGAGCAGTCCTTCTGAGTTGTTATGCTAGCCATCTGTCTTCCATGCCTGCCAATCCAGCTCATGACATTTTTTTCGACGCCTCCTTTGATGTAGGGTATGCAGGCCGCCCCTCCTCCCTACTACCACTGGGAGTCCGCTTCCGTCAACTGCTCCATTCTCTTACCTTCCGCTTTCCTAAAACCTTCTTGACAACTTGGGGTACATCACCGCCTTGGCTCCGTCCCCGGATTTGCCTGCTCCGTGACCTTTGTCGATTTCCCAAGGATGGTACCCCTTCCCTTGTTTATCGTCGGGCATTTGCTGCTCTATGTGCACAAATGACGTTTGCCACATTTATTTACACCGACAGCTCGAAAACATTGTTAGGTGTAGGGAGTGCCTATATTGTTGGCGACACCCCAAATCACTTTAGGCTTCCCGACCAGTGTTTGGTTTATACTGCAGAGCTTTACGCTGTTCTCCAGTCTGTCCACTACATCCGCCACCATCAGCGGATACAGTATGTTATCTGCTCAGATTCTCTCAACTCTCTCCTCAGTCTCCAAGCTCTTTATCCTGTGCACCCTCTGGTCCACCAGATTCAGGACAGCCTGCGCTTGCTCCACCTGGGAGGCATCTCGGTGGCGTTCCTCTGGCTCCCAGGACACGTTGGTATCTGTGGAAATGAGGCGGCCGATATTGCAGCCAAGGCTGCAGTCTCTCTTCTTCTGCCAGCTATTCCATCGATTCCTTGCGGTGATCTATGGAGCGTTTTATGTTGTCGTGTTGCTCATTTATGGCACGCGCATTAGTCAACTCTTCCCCATAATAAATTGCGGGAAGTGAAAGCTCTTCCTTGCGCTTGGACCTCTTCCTCCCGAACGCGTCGTCGGGAGGAGGTAATTTTAACTAGACTCCACATAGGGCACTGTCTTTTTAGCCATCGACATCTTTTAAGCGGCGATCCTCCCCCACTCTGTCGCCACTGCTCTCAGCTGTGGACGGTAAGACACATTTTAATTGAGTGCCCCTATTTTAATCCGTTACGCTCCCGTCTACAGCTATCGCCTGATCTATCGTCGATTTTAGCAGATGACACGCGCTCAGCCGACCGCTTTCTCCAGTTTATTAGTGCCAGTGAAATGACGTCAGTCATTTGAAGCTTTTTTTGGGGACAACCAACCCCTTTCTGTAGTGGATTTTTAAGCCTTCCTTCTGCTTTTAGTTTTTCCAATTTTATGACTTTGTTCCCATTGTTGCTGGTTTTCAATTTCGGTTTTTTACTGTTTCCTAAGTCACGGGCTGGGCACTAATGACCATAGCAGTTTTGCACCCTAAAAAACCAAAGCAAACAAAAAAATAAATCAGTGTGTGTGCTGGTATGAAACTTCCTGGAACATGTAAACTGTGTGCCGGACAAAGGCTTGAACTTGCCTTTCATAGCAAATGCTCTACTGACAGAGCTAGCCAAGCATGACTCACGAGCTTTATTTTTGCCAGGGCAGGCATATGTCCTAAGTTCAAATCTCAGTCTAATACTCATATTTAATCTGCCAAGAAGTTTAAATATCAAGATACTGCCTAAGATTTTGTCTACATGCCTACAGTAATGAGTGGGTGGAAAAGGAATGCTTCCTAATCAATTTATTGTTCATAGATTATAAGTGACTGCTCTTAACAGTGGAACAGGCTGTGAGAGCTTCAATGAATTAAGCAAGCTTTGAGCAGAGGGTAC
Organism: Schistocerca nitens; assembly: GCF_023898315.1. Classification (NCBI taxonomy): domain Eukaryota; kingdom Metazoa; phylum Arthropoda; class Insecta; order Orthoptera; family Acrididae; genus Schistocerca; species Schistocerca nitens. Next base: position 1,162,142,156 of record NC_064615.1, on the reverse strand, counting down.
ACAAGCTGCCTGCCTACATTTGTATAGAGCAGTTAATCATAAAACACTACACTTGTCACCTGTCCTGAAGTTAATGTGAGGGTTTCCCATGATATCAAGTGAACTGTTCTAATATCCACAATGAGGAGGTTATTTGAGGTTTGCAGAGAAGTGCTTCTAGGGGCAAAGGTCTCTGGGTGATACAAGATGACAATAACATTATACCCACTGGATTGATTGATTGGCAATAATGCATAGATCCTAAACAAATGTAGGAGCTGTTTTAAACTTATGGAATCTAGGAGTTGATGGTTATACCTCACTGGGAATAGAAAAGAGGCCTTAGGACTCAGAGGGATGAAGGAGCTTCAAACAGAGATTTTGATCTTATTTAGAGTGGATAGACCACAAGAATTCACATATGTTTCTGTGTGTGGTATTATAGTTTGAGAAATCCACTATGGAGGATGGGGAAGGATGGGGTACTGCTGCTGTGTTAGGTGTATGATGGTGTGATAGTTGGGTACCCTTGTTCATCACTTCCAAAATGAGTTGACTGTCTGCTATGAACATATTCACATAGTGGCTGCAAAGAGATGGAAGCATTAGGTGTGTTGTTGTGGTTAATTAGAATGGGATGGAGTTGTTTTGTGTGTGGTGGGTACAATGTTGATGCTGTTCACACACTGTTGAGCAATTCTTTCAATGACAGAAATTAAATTCTAATTGCAATGTGGCTGACAACACATTGATTTTTGAATTACGTTCCAGTATACATTTTTATTAGTGAAAACCTCCTATAACAAAGGACATGACACACATATTTATATAGCTTTTAAAGCTCAAAATACTCAAAATAATTAGTTACAAAATTAGGAAGATCACTAATATTATTATTATTATTATTATTATTACTATTAACAACAATAACTGTATATGTGTGTGTGTGGGGGGGGGGGGGGGTTAGTTTTTTTTGGGGGGGGAGGGGGCAAAGAATAGTGAGTGAGTGAGTTTCTTCAGTTCCCAAGTATACCTAGCAGTTGAAGTTTCTGATAAAATTATAAAAACGAGGTAACTTGCAATTTCATGGTAAGGGGGTTGAATTCCTTTTTAAATAGGAACTTGAGGTCTTTGAGCCCTGCATTAGAACAATTAGTTATTTTCTTATTTATGCCTAACAGTCGATTCTAGCAACTACTCCTTGATATGTCTCATATGAATATGCTAATAATGTAGAAACTGAAACAAAAGTAAAACAATGATAGCTATGAGGAGGAGGACCATCCAGTTAATTTCCCTGCTTTCAATTTGTGGTTTTAGGGTGGCCTATTCACATTTTCTTACACCTGTTATATTTAAGGCTTCTGTCAATTTGGCAACTATTACACTGCATTTTCAAAATAAAATCTGCATTTCTAGATTGTTAGGCTATTCAAGAAATGCAGTGGTTGTGGAAACTTATTTCCTCCAGCAGCATGTTGATTGTTAGATGGCAACACTGTAGAATGTGCCTGTCAACCCTGAAGTGACAGAGAATTATCCTATTACATCCTTTTTGATATTTTTTGGTGATCCATGCTGAAAATATTAAATAATATGATGCTTGTCCATGTGAGTGCAGAAATGTCCACTCCAGATTATAGCTGCAAGGCATGATGCAGCGTGATCATCTGGGCTGAATCCAGTGAGTGTCCAGTGGCGTAGAAATTATTCTCATCAGGACAGGTGCAATAAGTTCTTTCTCAGAAATGTTTTCCATAGTTTTATTATTACTGGTAGGTTAGAAAATTAAGTAAATTTTATCTGAACTTCCAATAGATTGATACTGTTTGGAGACAGATGAGATTTGGTTTACTAAATCACAGAAAAAATTGGGTAGTAACACAACTAGACTTCTGTAGTGTCCATCATTTAGCAGATGCAGATAGTTCAGCAGAGTAGATAAAGTGGAAGGCATAATTTGTGCAAAAGTTTCTGCATTCTACAATGTCAGCAGTTTGTGTAGCTGGTCATTATGTAACATTATTTCAGTTATTACAAAATAGTCAAATTTACATATGGGATCGCTATGCCAGCTGGGTAACTGTGATTTGATCAAACAAGGAAATGAACCATAAATCCACTGCAATGAGTCAGGGAGTCAGAACTCTCATCCATTACGGTGTAACTCCATTACCACATGATTATTGCCAGGCTGTGTGGTGTTTGGTGGTCTGATGTGTCAACAGTAGGTCTGTATACATAGTATCTGGGTTAGATTCCCTTCTCATCAATGGTTATTGTCGGTACCGGTTTGAATTACTGTGATCGATGGTTTAACATCTGTGTGTGATTGTAGGATGAATAAGAGAAGTAGGCTCATCTCAGCTTGATGGAATAATTTATTTACGAAACCCTGCAGTCGGAACAGACAATATTATACTGCAACCGATAACTCATGTGAATGTGTGAGAAAAGTTCAGTACGGTAAATTATCCAATATGACACACTTGAATTCACACTTTCACCATGGAGTAGAACGTGGAAACAGAAATCAACAACCAAAGAATAAAACACACAACAAATATTGCTTGTGTATAATGTCTGACATCCAGCGGGAAAGTTCTGCAGCACTGTACTTCCAAACACCCATGCATGTCATGGCACTGGATGATGACAGCAGACGCCACATCTGATTTCATGGTGGAAGTGGAGCATCATCCCAAATAGCATGCTGGAAATTTGACATGTCGTCCGTATCTTGAGGTGCGTGTTGGTTGGTCTGCAATGAACTCTGGCTGCATCGGCGACGACATTGATGGAGTGATTGCTGAGTGAGGTGGAAGTTGTGGTCGGTAAGGCCTCGTTGCTTCCTGAAAGACGCACGCTGGTTTCACGCGGTCAAAGGAGACTGTAGTCCGTTTCCCATTGATCTAGATGTCTAAAGTCTTGCTTCCTCTAGTTAAAACACGGTCTGGGCCGGAATATGGTGGTTGCAGCGAGGGTTTAATACTTTCCCATCATAACTTGACATGTGTGCAGGAGGACAGATCATGATGGACAAACATGGCAAGAGTCCGATGTTCGTGAGGTTGCTGCGGATGGAGGCGAGCCACAAGTTGTCACAGTTGGCAGAGAAATGCCAGCTGGTCACCCGTAGGGTGGATAGCTGGTGGGGTGGATAGCTGGCGGGGTGGATAGCTGGCCATCCAGTGGTGAAGTGTGCCACAAAATGTTGTCAACCCTCAAAACAAATCGGACTCGAATTGACATCCCCTGTCCGTCGTAATCTGCAGCGCGCAACCAAAACGTGACACTGTGTGTGATGAAGGTGAATGCGATAGTTTCTGCTGTAACATTGTCCACTGGTGCAGCTTCTGGCCATAGAGTGTACCGTTCAATCATTGTAAGTACATAACGGTGACCATCAGATGATGAAAGTGGGCCAACAATGTCGAGGTGGACATGCGTGAATCGTGCTGTCATGATTGGAAAACTTCCTACTGGTGAGTGGACGTGGCAATTTATTTTGCTACGCTGGCATTTCAAGCAGCATCTCGTCCATTCACGGCAGTCCATTTGCATTCCAGGCCACATGTAACGCATTTTAACTAAGTGCGTTGTAGCTCATATGCCTGGATGACATAAGTTGTGCAGCGAATGGAAAGTGTCCTTCCAAAATTCCAGAGGTAGGAAGGGTCTCAGCTTCGATTTATACATATCACAATATTCCTTTATGTCACTGATTCACCATTTGGCAGAACTGCTTGTAATTCCACATCAGCTTGCTGTGCTGCAGTGAGGTTGGCGTAATTGATCATATTTGCAATGCTGCTGACTCTGGACAAACAATCAGCCACTACATTGTCGATCCCAGACACATGACGTATATCAGTGGTAAACTGAGAAATAAGCATGAGCTGGTTGTTTTGTCTGACAGAATGCATATGTTAGTGCAGGGTGCAGTTAACGTTTTGTAATTTTGACTGCAGAAGTGATTCTCTAGCAAAGAATGTTGTTGTATCTTTCTACTGGAGAATGATGCTGCAGCAATAAAATGCAAATGAGAGGGAAAAAAATAAAACTTTAATGGCAAAGGAAATGTGCAATTTGCAACAATAAAACACCATGCACACACAAGCGTCTGCAAATATCAATAATGTGTCAAAGGCCATAGGGCACAGACTGTAACTCTTCGTAACAGTAAACTGCTTGCTATGAGCATGACGTCACAACTGTTCACATTTGGTTCATTTGACCAGTTGCCAGTGGTCTTTTGCACATGCGCATTTGACTCACGTATAAGGAGTACCTTCTCTTGCTTCCCGCTACTTGAAGTTTGGCAGTTAGCAGCCAGATGCAAACTGGTGCACCCTAGCTGCCAGATTCGTGCTTGTACAGAGCTGTCTGAGTTGTAGTGGGGAGGGGGTTAGTCTCCACATGACCCATGTGTATGTTAAGCGATTTCACTGCTTCTCTTCATGTACAGCTCCCACGTCAAATGAAAACAAAACATATTTCTGTGGCCGGAAGCTACCAAGTGAATTAAAATACACTGACATAATTACAGAGGGCAAAAATATATTATTAATTTGAGTTTTCTGATTTTATTTTATTTCCAAGTTAGTAGCAGTCAAGCACTAATTGCCTTGCAGAACAATAAAGTTATTGTTGCAAGTTTGCTAAATAAATTTGGCTTTATTAATCTTTCCGCTGAGGCAATCATTTTATTTGAAATGAAGTGTTTCATTCTACAGTAATGGCTAGTTCCAACTGTTCGCTGAATTTAAAGTGCAATTTCAAGTGCACGTTATCATCTTCTGCCATGTATGGCATTATGCCATAATAAAGAACCAAAAATGAGATCATAGAGTACTGGTAGTCCAAGAAAATCTACATCCCAAAAACCACACTGAAAAGCTTAATATCAGATGGGACCTACTTCATTGTGAATCTGGAAAAGCCAATTTGCACTTCAAGCCGAATTATGCATTTTAGTATGGTTTACGAAATTCCAATGCTCTTAGGAGTATCCTCTGATGCCCTGTTTCTTTTATGGTGGTAATGTAACCTCTCTTAGTGCTTTATACAAATGAACATTCGGGCTTCATACACCACTGCAGTTGCACACGCACAATAATGCCTGTTTTCTGGTGCTCTCTGGCAACTGGTAAATAGAACCTATTTATAACAGTCTCCGAATAGTACTGCGAATGCTGGTTAGAAAAGTGTTACTTTAAAAGTAAATTTCTTTTTACGTAAGATGAAATATGTTATGTGTGAGAAAGTGGGATGGATATCTAAATCACATTCGAAACTGGACAGTTTGAGAACCAGCCACTTAATAGAATTTAGAGCTGAGACATTTGTCATAATTTTAAATTTACTGGCACATTTGTGTGATTTATCTTAAAGCACAACACACACAAAATAAGATAAATATTACATATGAAAGCTTAGCTTCTGTTGTAGAATGTTAATCTTGCAGACCAGTATAATACGTGAAAGCTTAGCTTTTCTTGTATATACGCAGTACTGTGTACATTAATGTAAACTGTTAAATTTTCCTCTTGTGTGTTCGCACTACGTAACAAGTGACCTTGCTATTGGCCGACTATAGCACATGTACTATGCTCTGAATAGCTGCTGTCATTGGCTGGCGAGATCTCGTGGCTTGAGATATGACTCACTTACAAAAGGACATCACAACCCCAGTTTCAACGCTCCGGAAACTAACATGCTGTGTTTGGTACAATTCGAATTTATACTTTCGTAATATGAAAGTATGCAGTGTATATGTTGCTGCAAATCAAAGGTCTTTCCAAAACTTCTCTCCTTATTTTTTTTAAATTAAAAGTCTCTCCAAAACCTTCTCTGACCCATCATTTCTTCTATTTCGGGGAAGTTCTACGCGATTGTATAAAATGTTAACCGTTCAAAGGATTGATAAGTTTTACAGTTCCGAAGGAAAATCTATGGAAAACCTACTGTCATTTAGCATGGAAAAAGAGTATTTTCACATAGGAAAAAGCATATTTTTTAAACGGAATATCCGGGAGAAATCCGGGAATAATCTGGGAATAATCTGGGAATTTTTTTTCTTGTCCCTGTAGTGGCTTGTGATCCGTAAAGATAATGAAGTCACATGCTTCTAGTTGCGGTATGAAGTACTTGACAGATTTGTAAATGGCCAGAAGTTCTCAGTCTTACGCACTCGAAAGTCTTTGTGAGGTTGTCAACTTGCGTGAAAAAAAATGCGAGTGGTTGCCACATGTGACTACATTGTTGTTGCAACACAACGCCGACGGCAGTCTGGCTAGCATCGACTACCAGTGTTAATGTGGTGGTAGGATGTGGATGTGCCAGCAGGGCTGCTTTGGCGATGCTTTTCTTAGCCACTTCAAATGCGACAGTCATTTCGTGAGTCCAAGTTATGGCGCGTTACCCTTGGCTTTCGACCGGTTAGCGCTGCAACTAAAGATTCCTGTAGCTCAGAAGAGTGTGGCAAATGGCGGCGGTAAAGATTTAACATCCTGAGGAAACGCTGTAGTTCTTTGGCTCTAGCGGTTCTCGGAATGCCGAAATGGCTTTCATCTACTCAGGTAGTGGTACCGATCCTGCCACAGAAATTCTATGTCTGGGAAAGTCTACTTCAGGTTGACCACACATTTTCACGTATTGAGCACAATTCTGTAGTGTTCCAATTGCTTCAATACTTCACTTAGATGGTGGCGATGTTCCTCAGGTGATGACGAAAAAACCAAAATGTCGTCCAGGTATGTAAAAGCAAAAGGTAAGCCCTGTAGCGCAGAATCCATGAAGCACTGCCATATCTGTGCGGCACTCCTCAGTCTAAAGTCATGAACATGCTCTTGAAGAAACCAAAAGGAGTGACAATGGCTGTCTTTGGAATGTCACGTTTGGCTATAGGTATCTGTGTGTAGGCCTTTGCACAGTCTAACACAATGAACACTACTGAGCCACTCAATGCGTAATTGTAATCGCGCAACAAGGGTGCGGGATAACGATCTGGTATTGTCCGGGCGTTCAGGGCTCCATAATCGCCACACAGTCTCCATGCACCCTCCATCTATGGAACTGGATGTAATGGTGATGTCCAAGGGCTGTTGGAAGGCCGGATTACACCTTCATGCAACATGCAGTTAAATTCTGCCTTTGCTATTTTGAGGTGATCTGGGGCTAAACGTTGCAGCCTACAAGAGGTAGAGGGTCCATCAGCAGTCTCAATATAATGGACAGTATCATGTCGTACCTCCGTAGGTCACATCAGGGCTAGAAATCCTTGCAGCAGCTCCATGTACTCACCATCCGCTACCTGAATTACCTTGGCGGTGTGGACAGTGACACCTCAATGGAATTCGGAAGTTGTTAGGCCGGTGGTATTGTCTACCAGACAAGAGTTCCTTATGTCGGGCAGCAGGTTGTAGTTGGCAAGGAAGTCGGTTCCGATGATTTGTTCGGCAACGTCCGCGACGGTAAGGTACCATGCGAAAGCACGCCGCAACCAGAGGTAGAGTTCCAAGCACATCATGTCATATACCATAATCCGGGATTTATTAGCAGCTGTGAGGCATATGGGCATAGACGGTCCCTTTTGTTGTAGCATGGTGCGAGGAAATATTGACAAATCAGAACCAGTGTCTACTAAGTACTTGCAGGTTGAACGTCAGCCTCTTACGAACAGGCACCTGGAAGTCTGACAGCAACTGGAGGAGGTGCTCACTTCCGATCGCCGCTGCCGTTTGGGTAGGTGCAGGGCATGGTACACTTATGTGCTTGCTCGACAAAGTTGCGATGGTACCAACAGGCTGTTTTCTTCTGTCCCTGTCGTAGATGAAGCTGCCGATGAACGGCTGCGTGAACGATGACAGAATTGATGTCGGCTCCTGCTGTCCATCTCGTGGCAGTGTAACAACTTGCTGATTTGCCGTGATAATAAGTCCACTTTGTTAACAAGAACATCATAGTCAGTGTGCAAGACAGTTGTCGCCATGCAGGCGCACTCTGCAGTGGCCTAGCTAACTATGACGGCATCATTGTCTCTTGGATCGTATCAGCTAAATTGGCCACTGCATCTAAAGATGAATCAGTCTGTGACACCATGATTGCCTTCACTGGTGGTGGTTACCAGCTGCTCCAGATCATGTGCAGCAAGCTATCTGGGACTGTACCTGCATCTACTTTACTCTGCAGATGACCTAGATACTGTGAAGGTTTCTTTTTGCCGATGTCCTCTTGGGTAAGCACCTGCCAGATTAGTCTTTCTTGTGAAGCGGAAACACACCGAATTAGTTCTGCCTTCAATCAGTAGTACTGTTTGTTACTAGTGGGCTAATTATAATGTCTTGAACCTCAGCAGCTTACTGGTGATCTAGTTGGCTGACCACCAGCGTGAATTTTGTGGCGTCAACCGTGATACACGCATAGGGAAAATTCCCTTAGAGTTCAGCAATCCACATGGATGGATTGTGCAGCCAGAAGGGTGGTAGTTGAACCGCTAGACGTGAAACGGAAGTATATGTCAGCTGTGTTGGATTCACCATCTGAATTTCTTGCAAAGACATGTCGCAAATTCTGCATGCATGCAGGAGATCACATCGTGGTCACCACCCTGTCGGTACCGGTCTGAATTACCGCAAATGACGGATTAACATATGCGTGTGCTTGTAGGCTGAATAAGAGTAGACTCATCTCAGCTTGATAGAATAATTTTTTTTTACAAAACCCTGTGGTCATAACAGACTATATCACACTGCAACCTATAACTCGTGCAAATGCGTGAGTACCGTACGGTACGGTACGGTAAATTATTCTATATCTGACACACTTGGATTCATGCTTCCACCACAGAGTAGAATGTGGAAACAGAAATAAACAACAAAAGAATAAAACACAGAGCAAATTTTGCTTGTGTATAGCATCTCTGAGGCCCACCGGGAAAGTTTCGCACCACTGTACTTCCAAACACCCGTGCATGTCATGGCACTGGTTGATGAGAGGAGACGCCACAGTTATTAATATGCACAAACAGATCCTATTTACTTCTTGTAACAAAAGGCGACCAATGTAAGATTGTAAATCCTACTCAAATATTAGAAAATTGTAACAAATTTTTATAACTGTAGCAGGTCTTATGTTGTAGTTGTAGACTTGTATCAAGAGAATCTACATTTATTTGCATAAACTTAGAGTGACAATCAGTCTAATTAAATTTGACAAAGTAACAATAAAATATGTAGAAAACACTATATTAAACCTAAAAAATAAAAACTGTGTGGGATGAGATGAAATTTGTGCCATAGTTATCAAAGCAGCCTCAAATATAATAGCACACCCACTGTCTGAAATAATTAATAAATAACATTAAGGCGATTACTTTTCAGATGCCCTGAAAAGGGTGGAAGTGAAACAATTATTTAAAAAAGGTTGTACAGAAGATATGGGAAATTACCATCCAATTTCCCCTTCTTCCTGTGTGTTCTAAGTTATTTGAACTGATTGTTTAACTAAATATTCAAAAATTTTGTCATAAGATTAAATTAATCTCAAAATTAATTTGGCTTCCAAAATGGCAAAAGTATAATTTATGCAATTAACAAATTCATAAATAAAGGTAGCTCCACCTTAAATAAATCTCAAAAAGCTCCAGGAATCTTTTGGTACTGAGGCATAGTGTTGGACTGTGTGAACTATTATTATTACACATAAAATGCAAAAATATGGAATTACGGACAGTGCCTTATAGTGGTGTGAGTCATATTTCACAGAAAAACAGCAAAGGGAGGTCACAACATCAGAGAAAGGAAAATACACCTCGAGAGAGAGAGAGAGAGAGAGAGAGAGAGAGAGAGAGAGAGAGAGAGAGAGAGAGAGAGAGAGAGAGAACTACCTCACAGGGTGTACCACAAGGATCAATTCTAGGTCCTACACTTTGCATTTTTACATAGTTGACTTACCTTTCAATAGAAATAATCATCCAGTTTTATTCACTCATGACACATCAGTACTGATAGAAAATGATAATACAGGAGAAATTCCTGAAAATATCAGAAAAACTCCAGAAATTCCTGATGTTTGGTTCCATCTAAATGGGCAAATCAGAATCTTTCAGAAACACAGCTTATGTGGTTTAAGACAAAACAGTTGAAAATAAATTCACATTACGCAAGGAAGTCTGGAGCTAAGTGATGCAGTGTGTGGTAAATTCATAGGAATGCAGTTGGACAGATATGTCATTGTTGGTTACAGATAAACTATTTAAAAAAACAGACTGAACTGCCTGGCATTTGCTATGTCAGTCTTAGCCAGTGTCACTGTCGTAGACACAAAAAATGTAGTGTACCTTAGCTGCTTTGAGGCAATGGTGAGATACGGCATTTTGTTTTGGGGAGATGCTAGCAATTTGATATTAATTTTAAAGGAAAAGATTATATGGAACATAGGCAGTGCAAAGTCAAGAGAATCTTGTCAGCCATTGTTAAGAGACCTAAACATGCTAAGTGTTCAATCACTGTATTTATATGAAATATTTATTTTCACAAATAATAATCTGAAATTGTTTGCTCCAGTATGGATATGAAACTAGAAACAAAGTTAGTTTCATGCTTCCTGGACATAGGCTCAAATTTTTTGCACAGACTCCACAAACATTTAAAGATGAAAATACACAATTGGTTAAAAAGACAAATTTTCAAAAGACTGAAACTGATTAGTACAAAGAAAATCATATAGTGCTCTGAAATAAAAATGCTATTTCTCGACTAATGAATTTTTTTGTGATGCTCTGACGATTCGAGCAGAATAAAAATTAAAAGTATATGTATTCAGATTTTTATAGTTCTAGAAAATGTTGTATTCCATGTACAACATATTACACTTACAAGCTTGAAGGGTCTCCTGTATAGTAAATCAATGGTTTCACATTTACGGTATGTTATGAGATAATAAAATTCTATATCTGAAATGGACAGCACCTCACCACTGGCTCTTTCCTTCCCTTTCTCCCCCTCTGGGAGTATGGTTTGTGCCTTTGCTCGAAACTGTTACAAATTCCTTGCTTTCTATACTTGCAAGTCTTCGTCCTTCCTGTGTCCTTCTCTTTTCCTTCCCTCTTCTCTTTGCACTTTTCTCCGCTGCGGCGTTTGAGACTCCTCTTCTATCCTTTCCCTTTCTCTTTTTTCGTACCTGTGCATGTCTGAAGGCCAACCCATGCACTTCCATGCGTAGCCGGTGATGGGTAACGCGTAATTCCCCACCCCGGGTAGACAGGTAGGACACGTACATACCCCCCTGGTAATGGACAGGCCCAGGGAGGGGTGATTACCCGAGCTGATACCTTCCGAAAGTGCTTATTGGTCCCTCCGTCCGTTTGTCGGGAGGTGTGACCTGAGGTGTGACCTGAGGTGTGAACAATCACCTAAGGCGGGAGTGCCCTCAGAGAGGGCCCCCACAAGGGAGGAGTGCGCCATCGGAGACGCCGGTAATCATAGGGGATTCTTCCGCAATGATTTCCTCACCTTCCACTATGTCTGCTCACAAACGTAAGTTCACTGAGTCTCAGCCACAGACAGTTCTTCCATCGTTGCCACAGTTCCTTGTTGTTTCTCGGTCTGATGAAGGTCACGACTCTTCCACGGTCAACCCTTTCATTATTCAGAAAGGTGTCGACGCAATTGCAGGTCCTGTAAAGTCTTGTTCCAGGTTACGGAATGGCACCCTGTTGTTAGGAACAGTCAGTGCCCTCCAGGCACAAAAATTGCTGCGTACCTCACTACTACACACCTTCCCTGTCCGGGTGGAACCGCACCGTACTTTAAATTCCTCGTGTGGAGTCGTTTATACACGCTCCCTCGATGGATTGTCTGACGAAAAAATTCAGCATTACCTGTCTGACCAGGACATAACGGCTGTTCATAGGGTTATGAAAAGGGTTTACACGAACATCATTCCAACCTGCACTGTCTTCTTGACATTTGACAAAGTTCAAATCCCATCGAAAATCACAGCAGGCTGAGATAATTTCCGCTCGCCCTTACGTCCCAAACCCTACGCGTTGCTATCGGTGTCAGCAGTTCAATCACACCAGCCAGTCCTGTTCCAATCTGGCCAAATGTGTTACGTGTGGCATGGATGCCCATGAGGGTGCTTGTCCACCTCCATCCCCTTGCTGCATCAACTGTATGGGTGACCACGCTGCTTTCTCTCGAGATTGCCCCGTTTTTAAGGACGAAAAGCTCATCCAGGAAATTAGAGTAAAGGAAAAGGTGTCGAGCTTTGCTGCTCAAAAATTATTCACCAGTCGACAGCCCACCATGCCTCAGACAGGAAAATACAGCACTGTCCTTGCTTCTCCTCGGCAAACAAAGGAGGCACCCACGCAGACTTGCGACCTCACCTTCAGTGCCACGGTCGTCAGATCGGCCAGTGCATAGATCGCCCGATTCCACCTCAGCACTTTTGCCTGCCCACTCTCTGGCTCACCCTTAGTCGGGTTCTGCTAAATCTCGAGCCCAAAAGTCAGACATCAAGACTTCGAAAATTGAGCATACTCGTGAAGAGATTTTACGTACCGCAACCTCCCAACCATCAGTTCCTCCTTAATCTAAACATCATACTTCCAAGAAGGCTACAAAGAAACCCAGTTCCTCTCCTTCTCTGCCAAGGTGTGTCCCATCTACAGCACCACCTAAGGGACTCGCCCTCGGCCGTCTTCTGTGTCCTGAACAACCTATGGATCAGGATCTTCTGCCTTCGGCTGAATGCCATTCCATGCTGTCGGTCGCAAGCTCTGAGCAGTCGTTGAGTTGACAGTGACCTTGGTCACATTCCTCCATTTTCTGTTCACCCAATGTCCATTATCCACTGGAATATCCATAGTATTCGAGCCAATCGGGATGAATTGTCGATCCTCTTGCGATCCTACTCACCGGTCATCTTCTGTCTTCAGGAAACAAATCTGGGTCCCCATGACTGCTTTGTTCTCCCTCATTTTCAGTCCGTCCGATATGATCTCCCCTCTGTTGAAGGCACTCCAGCACATGGAGGACTCATGATTCTTCTCCATGAAACTCTCCATTATCACCCAATCCATTTAAACACTTCCTTCCAAGCTGTCGCCGTCCATCTTTCCCTTTCCGGATACACGTTCTCTCTTTCTACTGTATACATTCCATCGTCCACACCAGTGGCACGAGCTGATCTCCTTCATCTTCTTGGTCAGCTTCCACCCCCCTATTTGCTGGTTGGGGACTTCAATGCCCACCACCGGCTTTGGGGATCTGCACATCCTTGTCCACATGGCTCACTATTGCTAGACGTCTTTCACCAAGCAGATCTAGTTTGCCTCAACACTGGGGTCCCTACATTTTTGCCTGCCTCCACGACAAATTTATCTCATTTGGACCTTGCGGTCGGTACTGTTCCGCTAGCTCGGCGCTTTGAATGGTTCGCCCTTAATGATACACACTCGAGTGACTACCTTCCATGTGTCCTTAGACTGCAGCCTCAACTGCCATACATGCGCCCGCGAGGCTGGAAGTTTGCCCAAGCTGATTGGACACTTTTTTCGTCTCTAGCGACATTCGATGACAGTCACTTTCCCATCGTCGATGATGAGGTCACACATATTACCGACGTTATTCTTACAACTGTGGAAAGTTCAATACCACGCACCTCCGAATTGCCCCGGCGCCCCCCAGTTCCTTGGTGGAATGAAGCATGCCGTGACGCAATACGTGAGCGGCGACGTGCTCTTCGCGTTTTCCGCCACCAACCTACTTTGGCCAACTGTATCTGCTATAAGCAGTTCCGTGCGCAATGCCGTCGTGTCATCCGCGATAGCAAAAAGGCAAGCTGGAAATTCTTTATTAGATCATTTAACACCTTCACTCCCTCCTCGGAAGTTTGGAGTTGGCTTCGACGGTTCTCAGGCGCATCTAGTTTCTCCCCGGTCTCTGGGCTCACTGTTGCGCATGATACATTAGTGGACCCCGTCGCAATTTCTAACTCATTGGGTCAGCACTTTGCTGAGATTTCGAGCTCTTCAAATTACCCGCCAGCGTTTCTCACGAAGAAACGTGCAGCGGAAGTGCGACATCTTGCTTTCTCCTCTCAAAATCGCGAAAGCTACAATACTGTTTTCTCCATGCGGGAACTCCACCATGCACTCTCTTCTTCTCGCTCCTCCACCCCAGGACCGGATGGTATCCATGTCCAAATGTTGCTGCATTTATCAACTCTAGCTATCGCCCCATTTCTCTCACGAGTAGTGTCTGTAAGGTTTTGGAGCGTATGGTGAATTACCGATTAGCTTGGTGGCTGGAATCCCGCAGTCTTTTTAACACCTGCCCAATGCGGATTCCGAAGGCATCGATCTGCAGTTGACCATTTTGTTGCTCTCTCCACTTACATCATGAAGAATTTTCTCCGGAAATGACAAACAGTAGCAATATTTTTTGATCTGGAGAGAGCAAACGATACCTGTTGGAGGACAGGCATCCTCCGCACACTGTTCTCTCGGGGCTTTCGAGGTCGGCTACCCCTTTCTCTTCGCGAATTTATGGCAGAGCGCACATTTGGGGTGCGGGTGTACACTACTCTCTCCTGTACTTTCTCCCAAGAAAACGGGGTACCCCAGGGCTCCGTGCTTAGTGTTGCACTGTTTGCCGTTGCCATCAATCCAATTATGGATTGTCTCCTTCCTGATGTCTCGGGCTCCCTCTTTGTGGACGATTTTCCGCCCTCCTTACATCTAGGTCCTGTCAACCTTCCGTTTTCAGACGTCGCTAAATTCTTGGGTCTTATGTTTGACAGAAAACTGTGCTGGTCCTCCCACGTTTCCTATCTTTCGGCTCACTGTCTGCGATCCCTTAACACCCTCCGTGTCCTGAATGGTACCTCCTGGGGAGCGGACCGAGTGGTCCGTCTCCGCCTCTATCACGCCTTAGTGCGCTTGAAATTGGACTATGGAAGCATAGTCTACTCCTCTGCTCGGCCGTCTATTCTTTGGCGTCTCGACTCTATCCACCACCGTGGATTACGTTTGGTGTCTGGAGCTTTTTACACCAGCCGTGTGGAAAGCCTTTATGCTGAGACTGCTGAGCCTCCGCTGTCCAATCGGCGAGCAGTCCTTCTGAGTTGTTATGCTGGCCATCTGTCTTCCATGCCTGCCAATCCAGCTCATGACATTTTTTTCGACGCCTCCTTTGATGTAGGGTATGCAGGCCGCCCCTCCTCCCTACTACCACTGGGAGTCCGCTTCCGTCAACTGCTCCATTCTCTTACCTTCCGCTTTCCTAAAACCTTCTTGACAACTTGGGGTACAGCACCGCCTTGGCTCCGTCCCCGGATTTGCCTGCTCCGTGACCTTCGTCGATTTCCCAAGGATGTCACCCCTTCACTTGTTTATTGTCGGGCATTTGCTGCTCTATGTGCACAAATTTCAGACGCCACATTTATTTACACCGACGGCTCGAAAACATCGTTAGGTGTAGGGAGTGCCTATATTGTTGGCGACACCCCAAATCACTTTCGGCTTCCCGACCAGTGTTCGGTGTATACTGTGGAGCTTTAGGCTGTTCTGCAGGCTGTCCACTACATCCGCCGCCATCAGCGGATACAGTACGTTATCTGCTCAGATTCTCTCAGCACTCTCCTCAGTCTCCAAGCTCTTTATCCTGTGCACCCTCTGGTCCACCGGATTCAGGACTGTCTGCACTTGCTCCACCTGGGGGCGTCTCGGTTGCGTTTCTCTGGCTCCCAGTACACGTTGGTATCTGTGGAAATGAGGCGGCCAATATTGCAGCCAAGGCTGCAGTCTCTCTTCTTCGGCCAGCTATTCAATCAATTCCCTTCGCCGATCTACGGAGCGTTTTATGTCGTCGTGTTGTTCATTTATGGCACGCGAATTGGTCGACACTTCCCCATAATAAATTGCGGGACGTGAAAGCACTTCCTTGTGCTTGGACCTCTTCCTCCCGAATGCGTCGTCGGGAGGAGGTAATTTTAACTCGACTCCGGATAGGACACTGTCTTTTTAGCCATCGACATCTTTTAAGTGGCGATCCTTCCCCACTCTGTCCCCATTGCTCTCGGCTGTGGACGGTAAGACACCTTTTAATTGAGTACCCCTATTTTAATCCGTTACGCTCCCATCTACAGCTATCGCCTGATACATCGTCGATTTTAGCAGATGACACGCACTCAGCCGTCCGCGTTCTGAAGTTTATTAGTGCCAGTGAAATGACGTCAGTCATTTGAAACTTTTTTTGGGGGACAACCATCCCCTTTCTGTAGTGGATTTTTAAGCCTTCCTTCTGCTTTTAGTTTCTCCAATTTTATGACTTTGTTCCCATTGCTGCTGGTTTTCAATTTCGGTTTTCTACTGTTTCCTAAGTCACGGACTGGGCGCTAATGATCATAACAGTTTTGCGCCCTAAAACCAAAACAAATAAAAAAAAGAAGAAAAAAATTAGAATGCAGTGTTGTGATAGTGCCCTCATTTTGTCAGCCAGTCGAAGTTGAAGCTCCAGTGGTGCCTCATCATGCACTACTACCACTGCTGCTTGGATGTTCTGTGGGAGTTTTAGGAGCCTAAGTGTCCATAAGACATGAACAGGTAGGAGTGTTGGGTTATTTCGAATTTGCATGTGGTGCGAGGACAAAGACAGTGTGCTATTGACTAAGTTGTCTCTTTGATCAGGAAATGTAGCAGCTGCACTTGGGTGTGTGTTAGTCTGTATATAACTAGTGTCTTAGCAGATTTGTATGTGTGAGGGGCAAGAATGTCCCAAAGCAAGTCGCTAGTAAGATCTGCACATTGTTCCAAGTGGTTAAGGCATGTCGTGAACTTCTCATCATCTGCAATGATGACACTGGCTGACATCAAATGCTCATGGGGGGCAATACACCTTGCAGGAGAACAACGATAATTTAGGATGGCGGTGGACGATATGATGGTTGTTAGTGGTTACAGTGTAAGGCACCACAGTGAGATGGGCACGGCGCGATGCTGCGTTTGGAGGATTGTCGGTGTGTGCGGCAGGCAAGAAATGTGGCTTTACATAGGACTGTGCATGATGAGGTGGATCATGTGTCAGTGCAGATAGTGTCAGCATCACAAAGCAATGTTTCTGGAACTCACATGGTTGTTAGAAGAGTATTTGCACGTGTCAGTGAAATTCTGGGGCTAAGTTGGTAGATAAGATTTTCCTAATGTCTGGTGTCTGAGATGGTGGGAAATGTGTGTCAGAGTGTGCATGATATCCTGGTGTAGCCCATTTAGTATCCAGCAGCACTGTGTGTGTCTCATGGAGTTTTTGCATTTGTGCTGGTGTGCAGTCGTTCATGGTGTGGCTGCTGTGGGTGTGACATAACCCGAACAGGGAGCCAGAGCTATCTGACCTTGCCGAGACAAGGTCACGAGAAACGTATTTTCGGAGGATGTAATTGCTTTCAGTGCTGGCATTGGGTGGTTCAAATGGAAAGCACACTGCTGGACCAGAAGTGAGATGTTTGTGAGGCCCAGTGTGGCTGGGATATGAGTGACTCTATAGTATCTCTCGTGGAACTCATGTTTAGTCACAATGATTGGCATAGGATTTGGAAAATTGGAATGCCTAGGTACTGAAATGTGATGTAAACCTGGATCCTGCAGTCTGTTGGCAGATAGGTGATGAAACAGAATGAAGTAGTGGTATGGCGTGGGCCATTGTTTGTAATGGCACTGTGGGAGAAGTCTGGTTCAGGTTATCAATGTGAGTGTCATAATGCTCGTAATCACTAGTACTGCAGCAATAGATGTTTTGCCCTGCATGATATTTGAAGCCACTTAGATTAACATACATTATGGTGAAACTGGCTATTGTTTGTTGTGACTCGCTGCTGCAGTATTGTATGAAATACAAGGGATGGATTCACTCTGTATCAAATCTGGAATGTTTATTATGGAGTCACTAGATAAATTCGATACTTGTTGTGGCACAGTTTGTGTTTGGCATTGGCAGTGATGTGAAGTTTGTCTGAAGACATGTCAAACAATGGTGGCGATGTTGCTATGTCATTGGCCACTCTACTATCGTCCAAGCCCTGGTGGATGTTACCGATTTTGTACACGGGATGTTCATGGAATATATGAGCTCTTGTTGGAGATGTTGTTGACTTCACTGTAGGAACAGTGAAGTTGTACCATTTGTTATGGTAGCATTCCCAATCGCATAAATAGCACAGCATATTTACAACTTAACAGCAAAACAGTGGCCCATTGTGGGAGTTTGGGGTCACATCTATGGGAGATGGGGTGCCGGCAATATGATAGCAGAATAGTGGTCTGGTGTTGTAGACCAGATTTCCATCCTATTTATTAGTAGTACATATATGTAACATGCGTAAGTGTTAGGAGTGTACAAAGCATACCAACTCCTGCTGCCTCATATGAAGCAACCCTCATTTACACAGTCAGAGATGTTATTTCACCACATATTCTCTTGTGTTTCTCAGTAATTTGGCAGACGGGAAAAATACTGTCCCATTTTAATACCCTTCTGTTCTTCAGTAAGAAGTATTTCCAACAGTACCTCAGTCTGTTTGTTACTGTTTGTTACTGTTTGTTACTGTTTGTTACTGTTTGTTACTGTTTGTTACTGTTTGTTACTGTTTGTTACTGTTTGTTACTGTTTGTTACTGTTTGTTACTGTTTGTTACTGTTTGTTACTGTTTGTTACTGTTTGTTACTGTTTGTTACTGTTTGTTACTGTTTGTTACTGTTTGTTACTGTTTGTTACTGTTTGTTACTGTTTGTTACTTACTGTTTGTGCGTATATCTTGTATCCAGAGTTAAGAAGACTAATATCTCAATAATTGTCACATTTTCTGTGATCTCCTTCGATTTAATAATGTGATAATGCTGTTTGCAGATGTTTCAGTACTTCATTGAAACATTTTTTCTATAACCATGTAATGCTTTGATCTTGTAGCAAATGTATTGTATAGATTTCTCCTTGTGTCTGTCTTTTTATTGTGTTTTGATTACTGTCATAGCTAAGAATGCCCCTCTATATTACAAAACAATGATCAGTTCTAACATTACATCCTCTTTAGACTATGGTGTCTTCTATAAGTGGGATGGCTTTCTCATGTGCAATAACATACTCTGTTATAGATCTAGTACCCCTAGTACTCCATGTAATTTTATGAATATCTCTATTTAAGGGGAGAGGGGTTGTATTAATTGTCATTCTTAAGTGGTTGAAGGCAGAAAAAATCTCTCAGCTGATATACATTATTGTTTTTAGTTTGTTCTCCATGTGGCCCCACTATACCTTTAATGGCAGATTTATCTACTTTGCATTGTAATCTCCAGCAATTATTAAAAAATATGCTTTAGGTATTCTATCAATCATTGTCGTACATGCATTTGTAGGCTGTATTCTCACCTATAATATTCACCAACTTATCCCAGTGTCTTAAACCTTAAGTATATCAATCCTTAATTTATGGAAACATATGAATTTAACCAATTTGATTGTAACTGCAACTCCAGCTCTTGCCTGTTCAGTTCTACTTACTCTGGTATATTTCATAATATAACAACTAATTTCTTTAGAGATTTGTAGTTCCTTCTTTGTTTCTGATATTACAACTATATCAGTTTTTGGAATGTTTAATTCCCTCGTTATATGTTGTTCGTTTCTGCTTATTCCTCTAACATTCCATATTGTTATTTTCCTTATTTTTTTTTTCACTCCCTATATTATTTTTTCCTCACTCGTCATTGTCATAAGTGTTTTTTGCTACTTGATTTTTGTCAGTAGTGTTGTAATTCCCCATTAAAAGATACAGACCTGTAGCCTGGTGGCAGGGCTGCCACATTTGTGTGTCCTAGTACACTTGCTTTTTCTCTGGGGTTCTCTCTCCTTAGATGGCTGCCTTCACTACAGCTATGGATTCATCTCTCCAGGTTTTGGAGGGACTCCTTCCCTGTTATTAATCAAGGTTGACCCCTCCAGGAGGGTCTGTTTCTCTATGCCTAAGACAACCTGTCTCCCCCTGCCCACCACTCCTACATTGTGGACCGGTCTTCATCTGATTCATAACCATAAGACCTGTCCCGCTAGGGTGGCCCTGCCAGTAGCTTGCACTCCCTCCAATATAGCTATCTGCATCATAGCAGAGTGCACAGATTTCCTTGCCACAGTTAGTTGGCAGTCCTTGAGGAGATATTTAATACATCTTTTTATTTTTCTTAATTTTCAGATGTACCACCAGACATACTGGAACATCTGTGGGCTGGAATGCCACAGAGCTGGAAGATTTCGACACAGCAGTGGCAGCAGTGAATCGGTAACTATTACTATTTATTATTATTGCTATTATTATTATTATTATTATTATAATTATTATTATTTGTTTCCTTTCTCCGACTTTATCGGTAAGAGGTCTACTGGGAAACTCACTATTTTTTGATGTCATACAATGGGAAGCATTTACGTGAACAAACAGGTAACACCACATCAAATTTTGACACTGAAATTATTATTCCTTTTGGCCATCGAGTAACATGGATAGCGGCCGGCTGCATCAAGTCACTAATGCAGCATCTCTGGAATCAGCAATGCTGAGTTGTTTTATTGCTGAAATTGTGCGCGTTCACCACCTGTTGTCTCTGTGGCATGCTCAGGTCATCTAGAACATATTTTATCACCTTCTAATACATTGTAGACATGTGATTATTGTATTCACCAGGTGTTATTGGCCATTTACTGGATTGGATGGACATTATTTGTTATGGTGAACAAAACCCATGCTTTTGACACAGCACAGTCTGCATTTTCATTCTGGAAACCACTGTGAAGTGCACCAGTTATGTAACTGTACCTATTATTAGCGCTTTTATCTGTTCTGTTCCTATATGGAGTGTGGGAAAAATAATTGTTTAAATGGCTCTGTGTGTTCTGTAATTGCTCTAATCTTATCGACAGGAACCCTATTGGATTGATTTGTGGGGGTTTGTTGTATATTCATATAGCAATGATATAAAGCTGTTTCTTGAAACTTTATCAGTAAACTTTCTTGAGCACACCCACGTATTTGTATGAGTTCACAGATTCAAGCTCTGTCTCACTAGTACTATATTCATAGTGTACTGTGTTTTATCACTTTGTGAAGTGCACAATGTTACCTTTTTGAACACTTAGGCAAATTGGCAATCACTGCACCACCTTCGAAGCTCCTCCCGTGGGGCTCACATCTCTTTCCTGAATACGTGCTTGCCCACCACAGGGCCCCAGTCTTGGGAGTACCTCTTCCCTTTCTGTGCTGAATGTCTATCCTCCTGCTATTATTTTTCCCCTTCCTGGAGGAACATGTTTTGCATATATTCGGGAATGCATTCTTAAGTTGCAGTAGTCTGGCATCTGTACAGTCCTTTGCCTTCCTTTCTTTCTCCATCTCTTCTCCTCTCTCTGCTTGTGTTAGAGATTTCTTGTTGTTCCTTCTTCCTCTCTGTGTGCTCCTGAAGGTTAGCCCATGCATTGGCTACATGTCTGGAGACTGGAAACCACAAATTTTTGAACTCCGAGCTCCGTGTCAGCAGGTAGGTTTCAAACATATCCTTGGTACAGGCCAGGCCCAGGGAGGGGTGATTTGCTTAGCTGTTACCTTCCCAATAGCCAATTGGCCCCTCTGTCTGGAGTTTGGGAGATGTGACCTTAGGTGACACTGGCTATCGTGGTGGATGTTTTTTTGATGAGTCAATCATATTCACACCAGTCTAGGTCTACTAAATGTAAATGATGTACAGCTAAAGATTCTGTGACTCTCAAAGGTACACCTCAGGTCCTCGTGGTCTTGCATACCAAAGGATGTCAGTCTTTTGCTTCATTTGATCTGTTTATTATTCAGAAAGGTGTGAATGATTTTTTGTGCCCTGTGAAGTTCTACTCTTACTTACATAATGGGAAATGTCTTCTCAAGACCAGTTGTGATTTTCAAGCCTGACAACTGCTTACGGCTTTGTTCCTCCATGGCTATCCTGTTTGTGTCGAGGCTTCCGTATAGGGTGACCATTATTGAACTAGATGAAAAACATGTTAATTAGTTATGAGCTACAGTATTCTCACACTTTATTCAACACTTAAACGTCATTATGGATATTTGGATTTAGGTTATGACATGTTTGATACACCTGCCATCCTTGGCACAGATGAATAGCAAAATTCTGCATGACCTGCTGAAGTGTCAGAACATTGATGCTGTCAATGACCTCCTGAATTGCTGCCTTCAGCTGAGCAATATGATTTTTACACAATAGGTGGAGCCCATGAATGCCCACACCAACCTGATAGCCAACACAAAAGGTCTATTGCCATGAGTCAGGTCTCACAGGATGTGGGTGCTGTAATGTTTGCATATGTCTGTTTAATGTTAACCATTAATAGGCACTAATCTGGAGATAGTTTGAGTCAAAAGTTGAATGAAGGGTAGTGGTTCGAAGGGCAGAGGGGAAAAATGTGCCAAGGCAAGAGCCAAGGGGAAAAAACTGCTGTGATAGTTGGGTTGAGTTGGGTTGTAAGAGCAGTAGCAGTTTCCTTCCAGACTGAGGCAGGTCATACAAGGGTGGCTTTTGTTATTAGTGGGTACCATTCAGATCTATACCTTTGACATTGTGTGGTGCTGTTACTCGGAGGCTGCTGCTGGATGTCAGTGTAGATTTCTTAGTCAGCGTCAGCATACCTTTAACAGTTGGGTTCATCATCATTTTGTGTCTGATAGGTCATATATCAGATTCAGAGTGTAAGATAATGTTGGTGATTTGTTTGCAAATCAGTGAGTGAGCTTGTTGGTCTCCATGCTGTAGCTTGTTGGTTGGCTTTAATAGCAGCTGTCATATCCAGTCAACCTTGCTTATATGCAGGGTCTTGCTGACATTTGCCACTTGTGGGTGTACGTTAGCTTGCCCTAGGTGGATATGCCCTACATAGTAGTTTCTTTGGCTGTATGTGCTTCCACCTACAGTTGTGATCACAGTTTCCCAGAATAAAGATGAAATGATTGTTAGTGTGTCTTCAGTTACTGTATAGCTGTGTGATGTGTTTCTTGAATACATCCTTGAGGGTTTCAAAGCAGTATTCATTGCAAAGATCCACAGTGTGTGTGTAGTGTGGAGTGTTGCTAATGATGTGTAGCACTTTGTTCTGTATGATCTGCAGGCGGCGCAGGTGTGTAGAAGCTACTTTTCCCCAGACAGGCGCTGCGAACATCAGAGGTCTAGCTCCCTCACCTCACCCCCCCCCCCCCCTCCCCTGCGGGTTCGGGGGTTAGAATAGGCCCGCGGTATTCCTGCCTGTCGTAAGAGGCGACTAAAAGGAGTCTCAAATGTTTCGGCCTTATATGATGGTCCCCTCTCGGGTTTGACCTCCATCTTTCTAAATTATTCCGAAGAGCGAGCCAATTGGGGAAGGGCGCCTTACATGGTGCACTGTATCCGTCGTGCAATTAGACCTTTAGCCGGCTTTCTCGTCGTTGCAATGGTGTCCCGCTCGTTTTAGATCCCTTGGGCGATTACCACGCCGCACTCTGCAGTGTTTCTTTTCTCTGCGACGACGACCTAGGACAGTTTTGCACCTAAGATCCAGCACGGTAGCCAGTCCGTTGTGGTGGGGCCGCCATGTACCCTCTTGGTTGTAGCCCCCTGACAACACAGGGATCGCTCTACTGATGCCTGCGCCGTAACCTCCCCACGTATGCCAAGGAGTAGATGCCCATCTCCCTGGGGCATCGGGACTCCCGGCAATGGCCATCCTGCCAGGTGGCTATTGCTGTGGCTGGGTGGCGCCCGTGGGGAGGGCCCTTGGTCGGAGTAGGTGGCATCAGGGCGGATGACCCGCAATGAAGCGTGGTACATCATCTCTCGCTGGCGGCCAGCCGTCAGCAGTCTCTAAGCGTTCGAGGGCTCATTTTAAGGGTAATGTTTATGACCCCAAATCGTTCCCATCCCTGGCCACACCATGGGAGGAACGAAAGGCGTTGAATGAAAGTGAAACGTATTCGCCCAGATATCTTGTCTGTACCAGAGCTGATGGGGAATCTTTTATATCCGTGAAGCCTCAGTTCTTTGTCGAGCATTTAGAGGACAAGTTTGGGGAGGTGGAGGGCTTGTCAAAGATGCGGTCCGGATCGGTGTTGATAAAAACGGCATCCTCCGCCCAGTCGCGGGCCTTGCTCGCTTGTACTAAGCTGGGGGATGTCTCCGTCACTATCATGCCCCATAAAAGTCTGAACATGGTCCAGGGCATTATCTTCCACAGGGATCTCCTTTTACAGTCCGATGACGAGCTGCGCGCCAACTTAGAGTGACGAGGTGTACATTTCGTCCGGCGTGTTCATCGGGGTCCGAGGGAGAATCAGGTAGCTACCGGTGCCTTCATCTTGGCCTTCGAAGGTGATATCTTACCAGAGAAGGTCAAGGTGATGGTCTACCGGTGTGACGTCAAACCCTATATCCCTCCCCCGATGCGGTGCTTTAAGTGCTGGAAGTTCGGTCACATGTCCTCTCGCTGTACATCTAGCCTCACATGTCGAGATTGTGGACGCCCATCTCATCCCGATACTCCATGTGCTCCGCCTCCCGTCTGTGTCAACTGTGGAGAGCCTCATTCCCCTTGCTCGCCGGACTGTAGTGTCTTACAGAAAGAACGTAAAATCATGGAATATAAGACCCTGGACTGACTGACTTACACTGAGACTAAGCGGAAATTTGAATGGCTACATCCCGTGCGCATGATGTCATCTTATGCCTCCACTGTCACTCCTGCTCCAGCTCCTTCAGCTGCAAGATATACAGTCAGCTCTCAGAATCAGAGGACCTCACCTGCCCCCTTGACAATGGGGGCCCCTTCAATTGCTGTTGCTCCCACACCATCTACCTCGGGAGCAGCACCCACTAAACCATCGGGGACACCAGTCCCCCCTTCTCAGCCAGAGAAGTGTAAGTCTTCTTCGGCTTCTCTCGCTCGGAAGGGATCCCTTGGGTCACTCCCTTCCCAGGTTCCTACCAGCGGCACAGCAGACACCAGCCAGTGGCTGAAGCAGCCACAGGTCGCTGGTCGACGGGCTTCGCGTCCCTCTTCGGTCCCAGAGACTGACTCCAATAAACCCTCTCACCAACGGCAACCAAAGGAACAGCGAGAGAAAACGACTCTGAAGACCCGTAAGTCCAAGACACCTACGGTGGCACCTACTCCACCGCTACATAAAAGCTCTGCATCTGAGGATGAGATGGAGATCCTTGCGTCCGCTGAGGACCTCGATCTCGCCGATCCCTCAGAAGCAATGGATAGCACTTGCATGGGTGCTCCATCGGATGTGACAGGTGACCCAGCGGCGTAATCTGCCTTCCCAGTCCCGTCACGCCTTTCTCCGCAATGGCCAATACCATCCTCCAGTGGAACTGCAGCGGTTTCTTTCACCATCTAGCTGAGCTCCGCCAACTTATCAGCCTTCACCCTTTCTTCTGCATTGCTCTCCAGGAAACTTGGTTTCCAGCAATGCGAACCCCCGCCCTCCGTGGCTATCGGGGTTATTATAAGAACCGAGCAGCTTATGAAAGGGTGTCTCGTGGCGTCTGCATATATGTCCTTCACACTCTGCACAGCGAGTCTGTCCCTCTCCAGACGCCTTTAGAGGCTGTCGCTGTACGCGTGTGGACGCCACAGGCTGTTACCGTCTGCAGTGTTTACATTCCACTGGATGGTGATGTCTCGCAGCATGTCCTGGCTGCACTGGTCGCCCAATTGCCGCCACCTTTCTTGCTATTGGGCGACTTCAACGCCCATAACCCTCTGTGGGGTGGGTCAGTGGCAACAGGTCGAGGCGCCATCGTTGAGTGTTTCTTGTCGCAGCTCGATCTCTCGCTGTTAAATGATGGTGCCTTCACACACTTCAGTGTGGCGCATGGCACCTACTCCGCCATTGACCTTTCAATCTGTAGCCATAGCCTCTTACCGTCTGTCCAATGGAGTGTGCATGACGACCTGTGTGGTAGTGACCACTTTCCAATCTTTTTGTCACTACCACAGCGCCACTCTTCTGGGCGCCCTAGCAGATGGGCTATGAATAAGGCTGAATGGGACTTGTTCTCCTCCACTGCCGCTTTTGAGCCTCTCTCTACTGATGACATTGATGCGGTGGTTCAATCGGTCACCACCGGCATCGTTACTGCCGCCGAATCTGCCATTCCCCGTTCTTCTGGGTCCCCTCGGCGGCAGACTGTGCCTTGGTGGTCGCCTGAGATCGCTGAAGCGATTAAAGATCGCCGGCGGGCGCTCCAGCGTTACAAGCGACATCCCTCCATAGACCACCTTATCGCCTTCAAACGGCTGCGTGCGCGGGCCCGCCTCCTTATCCGCCAAGGCAAGAAGGAGTGCTGGGAGCGGTATGTGTCCACCATTGGCCTCCATGTCACTCCATCGCAGGTCTGGGCCAAGATTCGACGCGTCTATGGCTATCGGCCACCTGTCAGCGTCCCTGCGCTCTCACTGAATGGAGCAGTTTGTACTGACTCCGACGTCATTGCAAATCGCTTAGCAGAGCATTTTGCTATGAGTTCCGCTTCTGCGAATTACCCCCAGGCCTTCCGCTCCATTAAAGAGCGGATGGAACGTCGGAGCCTTTCGTTTCGCACCAACCACCTAGAATCTTACAATGCTCCATTTAGTGAGTGGGAATTTCGCAGTGCCCTAGCTGCTTGCCCTGATACCGCTCCTGGGCCAGATGGCATCCACTGTCAGATGTTGAAACACCTTTCAGTGGACTGCCAGCGGCGCCTTCTCGATCTTTACAACCGTCTTTGGGTCGAGGGGGAGTTTCCGTCGCAATGGCGGGAAGGCATTGTCATCCCCGTTTTGAAACCTGGAAAGAACCCTCTGGAGGTGGACAGCTACCGTCCCATTAGCCTCACCAACGTTCTTTGCAAGTTGCTTGAACGGATGGTGAGCCAGCGCTTGAATTGGGTACTGGAGTCTCGGGGCCTTCTGGCTCCGTCTCAGGGTGGGTTCCATAAAGGCCGCTCCGCCACCGACAGTCCGGTGAGCCTGGAGTCGGCCATCCGTACTGCCTTTGCCCGCCGTCAGCACCTGGTCGCTGTCTTTTTCGATATGCGGAAGGCGTACGATACGACATGGCGTCATCACATCCTTTCTACGCTTCATGGATGGGGTCTTCGGGGTCCTCTGCCGATTTTTATCCGCAATTTTCTGTCGTGTCGTACCTTCCGCGTGCAAATCGCGGCCTCGTATAGTTCCTCCCACGTCCAGGAGAACGGTGTGCCACAGGGTTCTGTTTTAAGTGTCTGTCTGTTTTTAATAGCCATTAACGGGCTTGCTGCGGCCGTGGGAAATTCTGTCTCCGCTTCCCTGTATGCTGACGACTTTTACCTTTACTACAGCTCTACTGGCATTGCAGCTGTTGAACGTCAGCTACAGGGCGCTATCCGTAAGGCGCAGTCTTGGGCTGTAGCGCATGGGTTTCAGTTTTCGGCAGCCAAGGCCTGCGTAATGCATTTCTGCCGGCGCCGAACAGTCCATCCTGAGCCGCGGCTTTATCTTGCCGACGAACTGCTTGCTGTGGTTGGGACCCACAGGTTTTTGGGGGTGGTTTTCGATGCCCGGTTGACTTGGCTGCCTCATATCCGGCAGCTCAAACAGGCGTGTTGGCGGCATCTCAATGCTCTGCGATGTTTGAGCCACACCCGCTGGGGCGCCGACCGCTCTACCCTGTTGCGGCTCTACCAGGCGTTAATCCAGTCCCGTCTGGATTATGGGAGCCTGGCTTATGGCTCAGCATCCCCATCTGCGTTGTGGGTGCTGGACCCCATTCTCCACAGCGGGATACGCCTTGCCACTGGTGCTTTCCGCACCAGCCCTGTGGACAGCGTCCTAGTGGAGGCAGGTGTCCCTCCACTGCGGTTCCGACGCCAACAATTACTGGCTGCTTATGCTGCCCATGTTTTTAGCTCGCCCGGGCATCCGAATTACCGTGTCCTGTTCCCGCAGTCAGTCGTCCATCTGCCAGAACGTCGGCCCCGGTCGGGTTGTCCGGTCGCCGTACGCGTCAAGGAGCTTCTTTCCGGGCTTGGGCTTGTCCCTGTTCCACCTCCTTTCCGGGCACCTCTGCGTACACCCCCGTGGTGCGTTCCTCGCCCTTGCCTTCGGCTAGACTTGGTACAGGGCTCGAAGGACTCAGTCCCTCCAGAGGCCTTCCGCCGCCGCTTTTCTTCCATCCTGGCCACGTATCAGGGCTCCGGCATTGTTTACACCGACGGCTCGATGGTTGCTGGTCGAGTCGGTTATGCGCTCACTCTAGGGGAACATTCCGAACAACGTTCCTTGCCGGCTGGCTGCAGCATTTACACTGCTGAGCTGGTCGCCATTTTTCGAGCCCTAGAGTATATCCGCTCCTGCTCAGGTGAGTCCTTCGTTATCTGTAGCGATTCCCTGAGCAGTTTACGAGCTCTCAACCAGTGTTTTCCTCGTTCCCGTCTGGTGATGGCTATCCATGAGTCCCTGCATACTCTTGCGCGTTGTGGCCGCTCCGCGGTCTTCGTGTGGACCCCAGGCCATGTTGGGATCCCCGGCAACGAAAATGTTGACCGGCTGGCGAAAGAGGCGATTAGTGCACCATCTCTGGACGTTGGCCTCCCGGAGACAGATTTGCGAGCGTTCCTACGCCGCAAAATTCTGGACCTTTGGGACACTGAATGGCGCGCCCTGCCTTCACGCAACAAACTTCGGGCCATCAAGGGGGCTACCGGTGTGTGGCGCTCCTCCTTGCGGGTCTCTTGCAAGGAGTCTGTGGTCCTCTGCCGGCTGCGCATTGGGCACACGTGGCTGACGCACGGCCACTTATTGCGACGAGAGGACCCCCCTTTATGTCACTGCGGCTCCATTTTGACGGCGGTCCACATTTTATTGGACTGTCCACTTTTAGCTGTGCTCAGGCAGTCGTTCGCACTCCCTGACACGCTCCCTGCCCTTTTAACAGATGACTCGGCTATGGTTGACTTAGTTTTATGTTTTATTCGGGCAAGGGGCATTTATTATTTAATTTGAGTGTTTCTGTTTTATGTTATTGTTTTGTTGATTCTGGCCTTTGGCCTATGTTTTTAAACTGGTTTTTTTAACGTGTTTCTAAGTGGTTGGCTTTTCCTTTTTTTATTTCTATGGTCGGCCAACCACTGTCACACTCTGTGTGGTTTTAGTTCTCAGTCTCATCGTCGTAATGCTGGAGCACCCATGTTCCTTTCAGACTCTACATGTGCGTGATTCCATTTGGACCTCTCATTCTGCACTGCCCAGTTTGCTCTTAGTCTCAAGTTTTCTGTTCTCTCTGACATGTACTCAGGAGACCATATCCCATGCACTATCAGTTTGCTGACTCCTACCCACCTACGTGTAAATGCAGGTGAGGACTTCCTAAGGCTGACGGGAGGCTTCACTCCTCCCTGGTGACCTCCAGTGAACATTATTTTTTCCAGCTGTGGTGACTGGGTAGAGTTCCTTATGAATGTTATCCTTCTGCCACAGAATATCAATGTCTTTCACTACTTCTTTATTGCAACATATTCCAGTCCTGTAATGGGCTGAGGCATGCCACGACACGAGTCTTGCATCGAGATGTGCTTTTCACGTTTTTAACCTCCATTCTATGATGGCGAACTGCATTCTTTGTAAAGAGTGCATGCACAGTTTTGTTGCATTCTTCAGGATAGCAAAAGAGCTAACAGGATTTCCCTCTTTCAACAGTTTCACTCCCTCGTGCATCATGCGGGACAACCTCCATCTCCTCTCTGGGACCAATGTTAACATTGTTCTGGTGCCTTTGTGCTTACTGAACTGCCAGTGTACCCATCAAAAACTGCTGTACAACCTCTCACCTCTCCCTTAATAACAAGTCTTCAAAAACCTAATATAAGCATCACAAAAGGTTGATACAGTTCTCTCTTTGTGGACTAGTAATGCTTAATAAACAATAAAGTCAATGGAATATCCTCATCAGTTTGCTTAACCCATGCGTGTAGTGCTGAGTTTTTGAACTTCCTCATTCCAGTTTCGTTGAAGAAAGCTGGGGCTAGGGAGCCAGTTCATATTGCATGTAATTCTTCAAATACTCATCTGATTTCTTGATAATGGAGATTTGCTGAAACAGCAAGAATTGATGATAAGTTTCATTGTCAATCTCTATTGTTGAATTTGCTTGGGAGAGCTGAAGTGTGAGAGTCTTCTGTGACAGTTTGATACTTGTGAATGGCTGGTTTTCCATTTTTGTCATTGCTTGTTTTGGCAATTGTAAGTGCATCATGGCATAAGATTGTATAATCTCTCATTATTCCTGTCACTATTATCACAATTTTCTTGGTACTCAGAAAATGAGGGTGATTATGAAAGTAATGTGTAAGCTTGCCAATGTCCTTTTCATCTTAACTTTGGTGAGATTCTCAAAAATTATTGTGCTGCCCACTTCATGAAAACAATACACTACAATATTCTTAATGTGAAGCACATAAGTCATGAATTGCAGACACCCAAATTATCCATTTACTGGGAGCACTATCTGTCATACCACTACCATGGGTCATGCCACCATGGCTTGAGAATGGCCAGACCAAAATTGTCTCAATGTCATGTCTGGCCACATGCCTGACCAGAGCTGGTCATTATTTCTCATAGCGAAGTAGCATTTGTTCACAAACTTCTCATACTCCTCGGTTGTAAGTAGAGCACAAAGTCTTTCTGTGTCCTGTACATACAAATGTGAAGACTTGATACACAGGAAACCTCCAGCAGCATGAAAATAGGTTATCATTCACTTACAGTAGTTCATATGAGCAAGGAACTCTGCATGGATGTACTCCTTTATCAAATTCACCATTCTGAAGTATTGGATTCATAACATTGCAGTAGGTCCATGTTCCTGAACATGTACATAACTTTTCCAAATTTGGAAGCAACTTATTCAAGTAGTTTGTTTTTGTTCAAAGAATTTAGTGAGTGAAGCACGGAGAGAATATGTGATGTGAAGTTTGTGATGCATATTTGCTCTTCCTCAGAGTTTCGCATTGTCTAATAGCGTGTTTGAGAAGATATTTTCAAGAAGAAAATAACCCCACACTGCTCTGCGAAAGATGTGCCCTTTCAGAAATTGTCCACTGATAATGGAGCATATATAGCACATAGAGCATCATTCAAATCAGCTCAAATCATTAGGTACCCCACACAACCCAGAATTGACAATAGCAGATGAAATCTGCTGAGACATGTAACACAATTAGGCAGCTCAGAGAGTGATGTATTTGTGGCAGCTGCACCAATATCCCTGGCTCTCCAATGTAACTTAATAACAACAAATTGCTTCTGATGAGTGTGACGTCACAATTGTTAACATTAGTTTTAAGTGTGGCTGTTAATTTATAAGCAGTAGCAGCAAGCAGTCAGATGATATCTGAAAAAAATTCTGTAGTGTGTTCAGGCTGCCAGATTTGTGTATGCACAGAGCAGTCTCTGGTACCAAGCACCACGGGTTTCGAATCCACACCAGATGGCATGGACCTCGATTACCACTAGAGGCCTCTGCACTTGTTGTGCTGTAATTTCACACCTATCTCTTTGGGGCAATGTTCACCCTTCTGACAGACCATAAATTCTTAGTTACACTTTTTGGACCCGACTCTCACCTTCCAGAGCAGACGGTTCAATGTCTCCAGCACGGGCATTATTCTTACGGAATAAGCTTACACCATCCGGTATTAGCTCACCAACCACCATGCTGACACGGACACTCTGTCACATCTCCCAGCAGGCTCTGATCCTGCATTTGACCAGCAGGAGGGCCTCTGTTCTCACATTGACTCTGCCCGCTGGGATGTGCTGGATGGTCTGTTTCTTATGGCTGCTCACATTGTCGTGGCCTCCCACCGAGAACCTGTCTTGCAGCAGGTTCTCCGCTACAGGGTCCACGGGTCTGCCTCTTATATTACTTGGTGGATGTGGACTGACTTCAGCCCCTGGCACCACCTGTCCCACAGGCTCTCTGTGGTCGATGGCGCCCTCCTGTTGGCCATGGAGTCAGATGCCCATCAGGTGGTCATCCCTCTGTATTTGAGGCATCAAGTGCTCAGTTTGTTACATTACGGGCACTGGGGTATGCCCAACATGAAGGTTTTGGCTGATTGGCATGTGTATTGCCCAGCATCAATTGCGATTTTGACTGCCTGGTCTGTGGGTGCAACATGTGAGTGTGTCACCAGGCAAGATCCCCTCAGTTGTTTGCACCTTGGCTCATGCCTCGCGGCCCTGGGATTGCATCCATCTCAATTTTGCAGGCCTGTTTTTGGGGTCGATGTGGCTACTTATTGTTGATGCCTATTCCAAACACTCATATGTCATCCACATGGTGTCCACCACCATGGAGGCCACACTCACGGATCTGGCACAGTTTCTCACAATTGAGGGCCTACTTCACACATTGGTCTCTGATAATCGCCCTCAATTCAAGGCATCCTCCTTCCACAACTTCTGTTGGGTCAACGGTATCAAACATATCTGTAGCCCGCCTTTCCACCCTTCCTCGTCTGGCGCGGCAGAGTGGCTTGTCCGCATATTTAATCTTTTGACTGCTTATCTCGCTGAGTCGCCATGGACTGCGGCATATTCCATCAACCTGCGCTGCATGCCTGTCTCTTGGAGCCACCACTGGGACTGGATTGGCCCACGTTGCTCAACCCACCCTGTGCTGAATATTTCTTGGCTGAATACGACTCGCGCAGAGCAAGCATAAACTTTTGGCAGCTTTGAGCTGTAATATCTTGGGCAATAGCTTTCGTAAAGAAATAAAATTGTACAACTTTATGTGTTTCCTTAAGAATAATAATGTGAAAATAATTTTACGGGCCATATTGATCCAGAAAATTGTAGGTAAATCAGCCAAAAAATAGGCGCCCAAAAACATTTTTGAACTTCGGCTTGTTCCATCTCCTGAATTAATGCTATGACAAATGTAAAAATTGGCGTGTAGTAACCTAACAACACAAGATTCTTAAATATAATGTTTCTTTCCATAGCACTTTCCAGTATTGAATGGATTAAGCACAAAATTGAAGATTTTGTAAAAACATAAAAACGCAGTATTTTTGTTCACATTTTGCTAAAAAACTATGATTCATGGAACGTACCAAGCTGTACAACTGGAATGGAAGTTGGGCACAGAAATCAGGCCTGAAAACAATGTAAACTTTGGGTTAGCACGTGTAATAGTGTGTACGCATGATGCAAATTAAAATTTAGAGTGCATTAGATTGACTGCATAACTATAAGGAATAAAAATTTTTATGCCCCTACTATTTTTCAATAATCTACAAATTGGTTCAAA
This sequence comes from Schistocerca nitens, assembly GCF_023898315.1. Classification (NCBI taxonomy): domain Eukaryota; kingdom Metazoa; phylum Arthropoda; class Insecta; order Orthoptera; family Acrididae; genus Schistocerca; species Schistocerca nitens. Next base: position 1,162,108,760 of record NC_064615.1, on the reverse strand, counting down.
AGATGTTGATTTTTAAGAAAAGATGAAACCATGGTGTATTCAATACTTCTTTTTCAAATAACGTTTTCTATTAATGCTTCAAAGCCAGTCTCATTCGAACAACAGATTTTCAGCCCCCCCTTCCACCCTCACCACAACAATGAGTTCAATTTTCAATATTGGCTAACAACAGAGGCAAAGTAGCAAGAAAAGTCACAAGGAGAAGAGAGTTTTAACTTTGGCATGTTGTTTCTCATTGATCAAAGGCGTTTAAATCAGTTATGGAAAACATGTTTCATACAATTAGATAGTGTGGTCTACAATTGTGCTACTAAGGATAAAAGAATATAACTGTCCATGTTATGTGTTAATAATTTAAATGTATCATATGCAGATTAATGTATGGGTTTCGTTATACTGGAGCAATGTGCTTAGCGTAATTACTTTTGCCACACTGTACAGATATTGTGCCATCTCAATCACCAATCCATTCATTTGCCAGTAAACTGCTACATATGAAGAAGTCAGGCTTTGTTCATATAATTTTACATCTGTTGCATCTATTTCCCATCCACCTCTTTGATCTGGGCATTGGAAAGACACTGGTGAAGTTAAAAATAGATTTATATACTATTTTTTACATATTTGCCTTTTTTTAGTAATTCATTCAGAAGGGTCAATAAATTTTCTCAGATTTAGTTCCTAGTGATTAGCAATGCTTATTTGTATGATAGGTCTCAAAGCAGGGTGCAACACATAATGGAACATTGCAAGTTTTACATCGGTATCTAGTTTCCCGTCGCGCTTTCTGTTTCGTGCAAACTGTGCATCTGTGCATTAGCGTACTATTCTGTGAATGTTTACTCACAATAACAGCCAGAAAATGTCTCCCTGTGAATCACAGAGGATTCTTGTCATTGTAGTGCCTTTGCCTACCATCTTTTGTCCGTTCTGTACTATATTTTTCTACAGTCTCCCTTACGAGAGATAGGTGAAACTCTGAGAGTGCCATTTTTGCTCTGTTATTGACTGGTGGAGAGCATGAGCATTTAGGATGCACAAATCCAGAATGTGAAAAAAAATATTTCTGATACAAATCCACAAATCCCACTGAGCTCAGTAACATGTCACAACGGTCAACTGCACCTACTCGAATTGTAATCCACAATACATATCGGTTTCTTTATTTCTTTGCCAGTCTTCTCTGTTTCAACCATTTGTGTTGTGTGACTTGTGGTCAACATGTACACCTCTCTCTTATCACACCACTTGGTTGAAAGAATCTTTCAGTGGACCTAAACTCGGTTTCTCCTCGTTTTAATCTCTTCTTCAGTTTTGGCATGTTGACCCTATTCTTGCGAACAGTGCCACATGTGGCTATTCCATGGTTGTGAAGTCAGAGGAACAAGTCTGGGCTGCAGAACGAGTTATTGACATATAGGGTATGACCCTGTTCCAAACATGGTCCCATAAGAGTTGCCACTACGTCGCCAGTTTTTCCCAAATTGTGGAACCCAATTTCTGTTGTCGTGCCTGCATATACAATAAAATCTGAAATATACTGTATCTGACAGTCATACAGTACAAATTTCTTTATCAGACTTTCATCTCTACAAAGTTTGTGATGTGGGTGAAATGAATTATGAAACGTCTTACGAACTTTGTCAACAGTCGTTTTAATTTTATATAGACTGTCACCTCTAGTACTCAGAGTTATCGCTGAAGTGTAACATTCTCAGAAGTAGACAAAAACAGTCCTGGGACATAATTTGCTGAAAACTGGTGTGTTCAAAAGTGTATCTCTGGACCAATAATCACTTAATTTTAACTTCTTAAGGGGAGCCAGAAGGATCCATCTCCTCCATGTTAATTTTAGCAAATATAAGGTACATTTTTTTCTGAAAACATTAAACATATTGCTCTTAAATTTGGACTACATCTTCAGTGAATATTTATCTAGAAAGTTATAATGCCATGTTACGACATATTTATTGGTTTTCGTTTTACAGTTTTTTAAACAGATGCTGATTTTTTTTCACTAAGATTTTGCACTTTGTCTTCCTTAACTTTTCAATTATACAATTTTTTTTACAATTTGTTATAAAAATGAAGGAAAAGAAGTAAACAATATTGTGTATAAATTTCATTGATATACTGTTAGCAGTTTCTGAGGAAATGTTCCTCAAAGATGAAAATTTTAAATTTATGGGAAATGGCTTCCAAAGTTTTTTAATTAATTCCTGTCTTATATGATGGATTATCAGCATCCTCTTCCTTTTCCAGTGTTTTCTTTTCACTGGTCTTTTCTTCCCTTTGGCTGCATGTTGTAGGCTTTTGTCTCTTCTTCTTGCACCTCTTAGTCTTTCTTCATCAATTAGGTGCTTTGTGGAAATGGTGTTGTGTCGTGGTTGGAAACCTAAAAGTTTCAGCACATCACGTTTGATAATGTTTGCTTCATTGTATGTTGCCACTGCATCATACACTCCAAAATGCAATGTTTGTATTTGTGCAAACATTCTTTGGGAATCGTAATCCAAATTAAATTATTTACACTTTCATTTGGATTTTGTGTTTTCCCATGTAAACACACTTACAATAAACTTGGTTGTGATAAATCTCTAAATATGGGCTTAATTAAATCAATTACAGCATTTGGCAAACAGTTTTTGTGGGCATATTCCTTTTCTGATTGGTACTTACACCATGAGCCATCACCTGTGAAGCACAGTGCATGTTGTGGGTGCTCATTTGTTGATGCAGTATGAAAAATTATGCCTATACTGCTCTCCTCATATTCTCAATGCTTCTTGTATTTTGCCTAATTGCACACCCATAATACCTCTGCAATCTATCAATTGCTTCCTCCAAGGGTCTTACTGTCACTAGGCTTCTGGGATCCCAATGTCTGTTTTAGTTTGCACAAGTGAGCCCTTATGCACTTCAGTACATTCCCAAATTTTAGGTAAGCCATTAAAATAATAAGACTAAAATATATTTTACCAAGCTTAAATATTTAAACAACCACTACCAAAGCAATCAGACTCCAATAAGCCTGATACTTCAACTAGAAAAATAACTGGGCCAGAATATAAATTTTGGTCTTACTCCAATGCAGCATCTATCAATGAGCTCACAATTGAAAAGAAAAATAAAACACAGAGCAGAAAAAGTTTCAGTGATTCTCATAAAAACGTTACTGTAGTTAAATACAGAAATCTCTAAAAGAAATTAAAGATGACAAGTAAATGACGTAAGAGTTAACTTCTGGAATAGTTAAACACAGGTTCATTAAATAACATTAAGCAAATTGCAGGTTTTAAAATTAAGCCACCACTCGTGCAACCACAAAAGCATCAAGAGATAGTGATTATAATTGGAGGCGTGCACTCGAAGCAGGGTTACACATCTTTCCCTTCATTACACATGACTGCCAATCTAGGTATGAGCCCTTTTACTCTACAACAATCAACAGGCCCACCTCTCCCGTCTCATGAGGCAGGTCATTGTATACATGGGAGAGAAAACAGACAAACTTATAAAACACACAAACAGATGGTGTTAATTCAACAAGCCTCAAAAACATGTCCGTATGTGCTTCAGGGAATACAGGCCAGACAATAATGAGAATGGCCTGGAAAACTTCAAGCAACCAATTGGTACAGTAAATAAAATAAAAAAAATTAATCACACTTGATAAACCATCAAAACATGGCATTTCAGTACTAAGGAAATCATTCAGGACTGGCAGTTGGCAACTATCCGTAGGAGAGAGTGAAGTAGCTGACGAGAATTTCAAATGAGGCAACAAGACAACAAGAGGAAGCATTACATAAATCACATTGTTTCCAAATAAAAAAAAAAAACCATGGTTCCAACACCATCATGAGCAGAAACAAGGCTGTCCACTCAGTCCCATCCACCAATGAATGTCAGAATCACCAACACCAGTACCAACAGTCTCAGTTCTATGCGTTGCCAGCTTATACTGCCACCCAGTGTGCTTCCAGACACAGTGGATGCAAGACTCATGCCTCCTAGCACCTCCACGTTAACTCTCTCTTCGTTCCTCACCTGAGGCACATGTTATATAGGCAAACTTTATGACAGATTGGATCAATAACCGCTAGGATGATGTGCACACATCACTTTCCCATTTGTCCATCTTGTTTGTTTGTGGGCCACTCCCATTCAGTCCCACCATGCTTCCATTCATAGCAACACGGCAACTGGAATGGTCTCGGTTACAACACAGTCAGAGTTGTTATGGGTGGGTGAAGGGCTGGTGTTTGTGGAGGGAGGGGGGGGGGGGGGCTACATAGTCTCAACATGACTTCTGTTTATTTTTCATCATTTTTGCTGTTTGCTGTTTGTTTGCAGCTCTCACATTGGCTTGTAGATAGCATGTAAATTAAAACACATTCATGTAGTCATGGAAGACTAAAATATGTTGTTATTTTCAGTTTCCTGATTTTTTTTTTTTTGGGTTGACCATTATCTTGCAGGACAACGAACCTTTTTGTTTATTTGATAAAGAAATGTAGCTTTCATGAACCTTTCTGCAGAGGCAATCAATTTATTTGTAAAGTAGTGTTTCATCCATCACTATAGCCTAGTTTGAACTGTTTGTTGAATTTCATGTGCATGTTTCCATTTACTGGCAAGTATGGCATAATGCCTTCATAAAGGTCCAACCCTTAGGAAATACAGTACTGGTACTCCAAAAATACGCATCCCTACAACTGCACTGAGAACGTAAATGCAAGGTTGGGGCCTACTTCAGATGAAACTGGACATACAAATTTGCACTTTAAGCCAAATTATGCACTTCAGTATGGTTTACAAAATTCTGATGCTTTTGGAGTTTTCTGATGTCCTTATTCCGTTATGAAATACTGTAAGATCTGTTACATACAAACATACATAAATGTTCATGTGAAGATCACTAAGCAGGTGGAATTGGTCAGTAGTATTGAATAAAATTTTAGGTTTTAAATATATTGACAGCTTTAGCAGAATTTTAGAAATGAGCCTTCTGTGAGCACACTGTTTTTAGACCACAAATGTTTCAACACTTGTCTAGTACCACCTCTAGGCTTATAGACTGGCAGCACACCATCATGTTTTATCATTGTAATTACCCACAAGGCTTTATTTTTACTCCTGGAGTAGAATATAAACTGTCCCTACCCCCCATGCCCCTACCCACCGCCACCCCCCAAAGAAATTTGAATTCCTTCTAATTAGCTTTTTACTGTGCTGTGTGAATGCATACTTGATTGGAAGTGATAGATAACAGTATGGCCAAATCATATGACGAAATGCGATGAAAGGTGCACACCAAGCAGGCCTCCATACATGACAATGACTGCGCATGCATAGTAATGCTTGTCTTCTAGTACACTCTGGCAACTGTTCAGATGGACCTATTTCTAACAGGTTGTGGCAAAATATTGCTAATTGTGATTTGAGGAGCATTACTTTCAAAGTAAATTTCCTTTTATGCAAGATGAACCATGTTACATGTGAGAATGTGGGATGAATTTCTTAAATCTCATTTGCATCTTATTCACTTTGAGGACCTATCACTTAGGAAAATTTGAGGCCCAGAGTGCCAACCATTTCTGTCATTATTTAATATTTTACTGGCACATTTATGTTCGATACATTTTAAAGGGTAACACACATGAAAAAGGGCCCATATTCTGTGGAAAAGCTTAGCTATGCTTTCAGCTATGCTGTATGTGTATTAATTTAAACAATTAGTTTTAACTTTTTGTGTGTTAGTGTTACCTAACAATGATGTTGCTACTGGCTAACTACATCACATAACCTATGCTCTTCATATCTGCTGACATAGGCTGGTGGGATCACATAACATGAGCTATGATTGGCTGATGAAAGCACATTGCAATCTCAATTTCAGTGATTCGCAAACTAATGTGCTGTATGTGGCAGAATGTGTATTTATCCTTTCATAAAAAGAAAATCAGGGGACTGATTACCTCAGAAGTCCCATAGTGCTCAGAGCCAATAAGAAAATACACAATGTACATGATGCTGTGCATCAAAGATTTTCCTAAAACTCGTTTTTTCTCTGTTTCATTTCCTAAAGTGCCAGGAAGTTCTTTGACAGTGTATAAATTGTCCATCATTGAAAGGATTGGCGAGTTTTACATCTCTGGGGAAAATGTACTGTCATTTAACACAGAAAGTGTATTTTCACACTGGAAGTAGTGTATTTTCACCTTGGAAATCCAGGAAATTTTTCTTCTTACCCAAGTATATACACAAAACAAGACTTCTTCCTTGATCACTAAGTCCCCACCCCCTGCCCCAATGTAATCGCCTTGAGAAAGTTTTGGAGGGATTGGGGGAGAGAATCTACATCCTTCAAGAAGTTCTCTTGGTGGCTAAGTGTTGTAATTGGACTCCTCATTCTGAATACCCTGCCTTATTGTCTTGGAAGCTTTTCAGTTGATCTTGACATGCTCTGCTTCATCATTTTCATTATCATATAAAATGTTGGTTAACAATATGTACCCAGTGTTTCTACATCAAATCATTGCTACCTTGAATCTGTTGAACCCTGTGATAGTGAGTGTGATCCTCATATCTCCTCAACAGTTCAGTTATGATATTTCTCCACTCACATCAGTAATGGTGCACATAATTTTGTTTACTATAAACTGAGTGTCAGTATTCCCCTCCAGTAACTAACCAACCATTTCTATTGCATTTGAAACAGAATCTTCATTTGTGGATGTTTACAGCCTCTGGTCCCCCCTGCGGGTCTGGGGATTAGAATAGGCCCGAGGTATTCCTGCCTGTCGTAAGAGGCGACTAACAGGAGTCCCTCCCCCTCAAGGGGGTAGTTAGCGCCTGCGTCCGGAGACGGACGGTTCCACGACCTCTCTTTGCGGTCATTTTGCTTTTTCACTTCTCGTTTCTTCCTTCCTTTGGTTGGTTCCTTTCTTTGCTCTTCTCCACCTCACTGTCTTCCTTATACTTTCCCCTGCAAAATCTCCTTGCCCTCTCATTGCCTTCTTCTCCTTGCCTTCTCATTGCCTTCTTCTCCTTGCCTTCTCATTGCCTTCTTCTCCTTGCCTTCTCTGGTCTCCGCCTCGGCGTTTGAGACAGTCTGTCCTCTCTCTCTCTCTCTCTCTCTCTCTCTCTCTCTCTCTCTCTCTCCCTCTCTCTCTCCCCCTCTCTCTCTCCCTCTCCTTTTTCCTCCTTTTTCCTCCTTTTTCCTCCTTTTTCCTCTACTTCCTTCCTCCCTGTGCGCGCCTGAAGGCCGACCCACGCGTTCGCACGCGTAGCCGGTGACGGGGTAACGCGTAATTCCCTGCCCTGGGTAGACATGTAAGGCACGCGCGTACTCCCTGGTAAAGGCCAGGCCTGGGGAGGGGTGATTGCCTGAGCTGATACCTTCTGACCATGCCGATTGGTCCCTCCGTCTGTTTCTCGGGAGGTGTGACCTGAGGTGTAAACATTCACCTAAGGTGGGAGTGCCCTCTGAGAGGGTCCCCACAAGGAAGGTGCGCGCCATCGGAGACGCTGGCAATCATGGGGGATTCCTCCGCAATGGATTCCACTCCATCTCTCTCGACTTCTGCCCAAAAACGGAAACGTGACCAGATACCAGTGACAAAAGTACTACCACCTGCCCCACAGTTCCTCGTCGTTTCTTGATCTGAGGTCGGAAAGCATTTTTCCTCTGTCAACCCTTTCGTTATCCAGAAGGGCGTAGATGCCATAGCCGGATCTGTTAAATCTTGTACCAGGTTGCGTAACGGTAGCTTATTACTAGAAACTGAGAGCGCCTTTCAGGCACAAAAACTGCTTCGGGCCACACTCCTGTACACGTTCCCTGTACGGGTGGAGGCTCACCGAACTTTGAATTCGTCTCGTGGTGTGGTCTCTACTAGATTCCTCGATGGCTTGACTGACGAGGAGATTCAATCTTTCCTCGCTGAGCAGGGCGTGACGGCTGTCCATAGGGTCATGAAAAAGGTCAACAATGACCTTGTACCGACCCGGACACTTTTCTTGACCTTTGATAGTGTTAAGCTGCCATCGCGCATCAAGGCGGGCTACGAGGTTATTTATGTTCGCCCCTATGTCCCGACACCTACGCGCTGCTACCAGTGTCAGTGTTTCAATCACACTCGACAGTCTTGTTCCAATGCGGCTAAATGTGTCACTTGTGGCAGGGATGCCCATGAGGGTGACTGTCCACCTCCGTCTCCTCTTTGTGTGAACTGTCAGGGTGACCATGCCGCATCCTCCCGAGACTGTCCTGTCTATAAGGAAGAATGCTGTATCCAAGAAATTCGGGTCAAAGAGAAAGTGTCTACCTCGGCTGCTCGCAAGCTATTGGCTAGTAGGAAGCCCACGCTGCTCCCAGCGGGGAAATACAGTACTGTCCTCACCTCTCCTCAGACTACCAGGGAGGTGGCAACCCAGACATGCGATCCGACCTTCAGCACCACGGTCGTCCGTTCGGCCGGTGCTAAGATCGCGCGGTCGACGTCTCCTCTTCCTCCCATCACCCCACAGGCACCAGCCCCTTCATCAGCTTCTGCTAAGACGAAGACCCAGAAGTCAGATGCACGGGCCTTCAAGAAGGAACCGTCCCGTGCAGACTTCCTACGTACCTCGACCTCCCAGCCTTCGACCGGCACTTCCACAAAACGGCCTTCCAAGAAGGCAAATAGGAAGCACAGTTCTCCTTCTCCACCACGGCGCATTTCTTCTCCTGCACCACCCAGCGGTTGCCGCCCGAGGCCGTCATCCGTTTCGCCTGGCCGCACCGCTGGTAGCCGAACATCTGGCCGTTCACTGGCGGAGGAAGCTCCCCCTCCCGGCCATCTTTCCAAGATGGCCGATGAACCTACAGACCCAATGGACGATGACTGTCCGCCTACTGATAGCGGCGGCAGTGCTCGCTCGAAGCCAGGCCCTCAGCGGCCTTCGAGGTGACCCCTTCTTTCATCTTCCTTTTTCTTTTCTTACGATGGCACTTATTCACTGGAATATTCGCAGCATTCGCTCCAACCAAGAGGACTTGAAGTTGCTGCTCCGCTTGCACCGTCCGCTCGTTGTCGCCCTCCAGGAAACGAAGCTACGCCCTTGCGATCAAATTGCCTTGGCACACTACACCTCTGTGCGTTTTGACCTACCCCCTGTGGTAGGTATCCCGGCTCATGGAGGGGTTATGTTGCTGGTCCGGGATGATATTTACTACGATCCCATCACGTTGCACACCGGGCTGCAGGCAGTTGCCATCCGCATTACTCTCCCCACTTTTACATTTTCCATTTGTACCATTTACACTCCATCGTCGTCTGCCGTTACCAGGGCACACATGATGCAACTTAATGCTCAGCTACCTGCACCATTTTTGTTAACTGGAGACTTCAATGCCCACCATCCCCTTTGGGGCTCTCCAGCATCCTGCCCGAGGGGCTCCCTGTTAGCAGACCTTTTCAACCAGCTCAATCTTGTCTGCCTCAATACTGGCGCCCCTATTTTTCTTTCGGACACATCTCACACCTATTCCCATTTAGACCTCTCTATATGTACTCCCCAACTTGCATGCCGGTTCGAGTGGTATGCACTTTCTGATACATATTCGAGGGACCACTTCCCGTGTGTTATCCATCTCCTGCAGCATATCCCCTCTCTGTGCTCATCTAGTTGGAACATCTCCAAAGCAGACTGGGGGCTCTTCTCTTCCAGGGCGACCTTTCAGGATCAAACATTCACAAGCTGCGATAGTCAGGTCGCACACCTCACGGAAGTCATTCTCACTGCTGCTGAATATTCCATCCCTCACCCTACTTCTTCTCCACGTCGCGTACCGGTCCCCTGGTGGACCGCGACATGTAGAGATGCTTTACGTGCTCGTCGTCGTGCTTTACGCACCTTTAAACGCCAGCCTACAGTGGCGAATTGTATCAATTATAAGCGATTACGTGCACAGTGTCGTCGTATTATTAAAGAAAGCAAGAAAGCCAGCTGGGCTGCTTTCACAAGCACCTTCAACAGTTTTACTACTCCTTCTTCTGTTGTCTGGGGTAGCCTGCGCCGGCTATCTGGCACTAAGGTCCACTCACCAGTTTCTGGCTTGACGGTCGCGAATGACGTCCTTGTGGCCCCTGAGGCTGTCTCCAATGCCTTTGGCCGCTTTTTCGCAGAGGTTTCGAGCTCCGCTCATTACCACCCTGCCTTCCTCCCCCACAAACAGGCAGAGGAGGCTAGGCCACCCAACTTCCGCTCCTCAAATCGTGAAAGTTATAATGCCCCATTCACCATGCGGGAACTCGAAAACGCACTTGGCCTATCACGGTCCTCCGCTCCGGGGCCTGATTCTATTCATATTCAGATGCTGAAGAACCTTTCTCCTGCGGGTAAAGGTTTTCCTCTTCGTACTTACAATCGCATCTGGATTGAGGGACATGTTCCCGCATGCTGGCGCGAGTCTATTGTTGTCCCGATTCCTAAGCCGGGGAAGGACAAGCACTTGCCTTCCAGTTATCGACCCATCTCGCTTACCAGCTGTGTCTGTAAAGTGATGGAGCGAATGGTTAACTCTCGATTGGTTTGGCTGCTCGAGTCTCGACGCCTTCTTACCAATGTACAATGTGGATTTCGTAGGCGCCGCTCTGCTGTTGACCATCTGGTTACCTTGTCGACCTGCATTATGAATAACTTCTTGCGGAAGCACCCGACCGCGGCTGTGTTCTTTGATTTGGAGAAGGCTTACGACTCCTGTTGGAGGGCGGGCATTCTCCGCACCATGCATACATGGGGCCTTCGCGGTCGCCTCCCTCTTTTTATTCGTTCCTTTTTAATGGATCGACAGTTCAGGGTACGTGTGGGTTCTGTCCTGTTAGACACCTTTCGCCAGGAGAATGGGGTGCCACAGGGCTCAGTTTTGAGCGTCGCTCTCTTCGACATAGTGATCAATCCAATAATGGATTGCCTCCCAGCTGATGTATCAGGCTCCCTTTTCGTGGACGATTTTACCATCTATTGCAGCACGCAGCGTACGTGTCTCCTGGAGCGCTGTCTTCAGCGTTCTCTTGACCGTCTTTACTCCTGGAGTGTCGCCAATGGCTTCCGTTTTTCTGCCGAGAAGACGGTCTGTATTAACTTCTGGCGCTACAAAGAGTCTCTCCCACCGTCCTTAAGACTCGGTCCCGTTGCTCTCTCATTCGTGGAGACAACAAAATTTTTAGGTCTTACATTTGACAGGAAACTTAGTTGGTCTCCACATGTGTCATATTTGGCTGCCCGTTGTACCTGTTCTCTAAATGTCCTCCGTGTTCTCAGTGGTATGTCGTGGGGAGCGGATCGAACCGTCCTACTTCGCCTATATCGGTCGATCGTCCGCTCCAAGCTGGATTATGGGAGCTTCGTATACTCCTCTGCACGGCCATCCATCTTACGCCACCTCAACTCCATACAACATCCGGGTTTACGACTTGCGATCGGAGCGTTTTATACTAGTCCCGTCGAGAGTCTTCATGCTGACGCTGGCGAATTGCCACTCATCTACCGGCGCGATATACTGCTTTGTCGGTATGCCTGTCGGCTACTGGCAATGCCCGACCACCCGTCTTATCGTTCCTTTTTTGATGACTCTCTCGACAGTCAATACGGGTTGTATGTCTCTGCCCTGCTACCCCCTGGAGTTTGCTTTCGTCGCCTCCTTCAACACCTTAATTTTTCACTCCCTGCAACCTTTCGAGTGGGCGAGAGCCACACGCCACCTTGGCTCCAGGCTCAGGTTCGCATCCACCTTGACCTCTGCTCGCTCCCGAAGGAGGTTACCCCCGGTTCGGTCTACCACTCCTGTTTTGTCGAACTTCGTTCGAAGTTCATTAATATGACCTTCATTTATACAGATGGCTCTAAGACCAATGACGGGGTCGGTTGTTCTTTTATTGTCGGGGCACAAAGTTTCAAATACCGGCTCCATGGCCATTGTTCGGTCTTCACAGCTGAGCTCTTTGCCCTCTACCAGGCTGTTCTTTACATCTGCCGCCACCGACATTCTGGATATATCATCTGCTCCGATTCCCTGAGTGCTATCCAGAGCCTCAGTGATCCGTACCCGGTTCACCCTTTCGTGCACCGGATCCAACGCTCTCTTCAGCAGCTGGTGGACGTCGGTTCTCTGGTTAGCTGTATGTGGGTTCCTGGCTGTGTTGGTATCCCCGGGAACGAAGCTGCAGATGCCGCGGCCAAGGCTGCGGTCCTCCAGCCTCGGACAGCTTGTTGTGTCCCTTCGTCAGATTGTAGCAGGGTAATTTGTCGGCGCATTTTATCATTGTGGCATGCCGATTGGGCTGCACTTACAGACAACAAGCTTCGGGCCTTAAAACCTCTTGCCGTGGCTTGGACGTCCTCCTCACGCCCTTCTCGGCGGGAGGAGGTAGTTTTGGCCCGGTTACGAATTGGACACTGCCGGTTCAGCCATCGCCATCTGCTGACGGCTGCGCCGGCGCCGTTCTGCCCATGTGGGCAATTGCTGACGGTCCGCCACATTTTAACGTCCTGTCCAGATTTTAGCACCCTGCGTCTTAATCTTGGCCTGCCCTGTACTGTAGAAGCCATTTTAGCAGATGACCCATGAGCAGCTACTCGCGTTCTTCATTTTATCAATTTGACAACCCTCTCAAAGGACATTTGATTATGCTGTTTTCTTTTTTAATCATATGCCTGTCAGTCTGTCTTTTATCATGTTTTCCGTTTCGTTGCTGTTTTAAACTTGACTCGCGGTGCATTCCTAATGTAGTCTGGGCGCTAATGACCGTTGAAGTTGTATGCCCTAAAACCACAAAAAAAAAAAAAAAAAAAAAAAAAAAAAAACAAAAAGAGTCTCTGGTATAATGGCTTCAGAAAGTCTGACTAGCATTCATCATGACATGCAGCCTCATTCTGCAACTAAATAATTTAGGGAGAAAAGACAATCCATCATTTTGTCTCCCCATTGACTGTGTCTAGCTTCAGCAGCATCCATATTCATTACTTGAATGTTGGCTTTGTTGTGTCCTTTTGTGATGTTAGTAACCGAAAATATCTCTTATGCCTCTCTTTGAGATTCTTTTGCTCACCATTAGCACCTTTGCGCAAAAGACACATTGTTTTGGAACTGAATTTTAATTGTTTGGCTCTCAAACTTGCAGGCTAAGATGATTCAGAGGACATTGAAAGATCCTGTCTGTTCAAATGGGCATTGATGATCTGGTGTGAGGTCTTTTTAATTTTTTTATTTGTTTACGTTGAGTATGAATGAGAAGGGCATTTCCATCTCTTCTTACTCTACTAGCTTCAATGAGTGATAATATTCCTTCTTTGTCACTGTGGAAACACCATTACCTGCTCCATAAATTGTTTCATTACACAAAAAGAACCTAGTAAATGTAACACGCTCTACACTGTCAACATTTGCGTGAATTAAAATATTTATAGAACAACAGATGTATGACAATTAAACAAAACAAAAATTCTCAACTCTCAACAATGAATGTTTGAAGTGAACTGAAGATAAATGGAGTGAGTGAGAACCCCACTCCGCTTCACACAGTCTCTCAGAAGAAGCCATGTGATTGGCATTTGTTGTTCCTTGAAGGGCCTCCCCATTGTTAATGCATTCCCGTGCTTGAGGTATGGGCAACTTTGACAGCATCTCCATTGTTGATGAAAAGCAATGTGCCTCGAATCTTGCACCTCAAAAAACCAATATGTCGTCTTGAATACATATTTTCTTCCATTTGTGAATTACTATTGGTCCATTTAAATAGTCATTCTATGAAAAGTCACTTTCAGTATATGATTCCTAATGATATAGTAAAAGTTATAAATTTAAAAGAAGTTGTTTAAAGTGGAATAACATTTTGTCCATTTTAAAAGTGATATTATTCATCATGATCACAAGTTAGAGCAGTTAAAATGCTACATGCTCGCTTGCAGAGGGGCATCGAACTTGAGCATACAGCATGGAATTTCAGTAATTTGGCTTTGTTGAAGACAAAATTGCAAATGTTTACATGAAATTGAATAAAATTTTATGCTCTAATACTTTGTCCATGACAATCTTTCTGAGAAACCATCTTGGGAGGCACTACAAACAAATGATTGACAAAAAGAAAGAGGTAAAAATGATTTCTTTTGAAAATAGATTTGCAGTAACACATGTCAGAAACCATTGGGAATCTGACAAACACATATATATCATAGTAAATTTAATTAGCTTTCATGTTTGAACACTTTTTTTTACAATTCACTGTTTGCAAGACAAAAAAGAAAAAAATTCTCACTTCTAGCTCACCTCCCAAGGGTGGGAACTTGTATGCTTACCTCCTAACTGTCCCTAACAGTCAATAAGTCAATAATTGTTGTATATTCTGTACACTCTACACTCCTTCTTTTGAGCACCCATTCACTGGACTACAACTGAATAGTTCATAGAAATGTGTGCCGTAAGGGAGTATCCAAATAGCCCATATAATGAAGCAGTTGTTGAAGCCATTTGTGTCGCAATGTGAACATTTGGCAGCTGGATGATCAATTTGCAGTATTCCACAGTTTGGTGGTAGCCACAGCCATCTATCTAAGTAGACAGTTGTGAGTAGACCTGTTGTGGCCATGTATGTGGCTGCTTTCACACATGGCCCTGTCCCATTACTGATGTGGCATCCACAGATGGTGGGGCTGTACAAAAGAGGTTTTTGACATTGAATGGTTGGCAACTGTCAAATTGGAGGCAGTGTTAGTGGTTGGTGCACTCGATACTGATGGACTTAATTGTGGAGCAGAGTGAGAAGTCGAGATCCACATCTCGGACAGTGGGGCTGTTATTTGAGGTGGACCGTGTGAAGCAAACTTTCAAACTGTCTCAAGTCCATCTTTATACAGGATTGCTGAGGAACTCCTGCAGCTCCTCAAGGCCTTAGATTCCAAATTCAGACACCAGAATCCACCTCCCCGTACCTCTTCAGTATAAAGTGTCGGACTGAAAACACCTTCATCTGTCTATATTTCAGATTATATTTTAATTATGCAATCAGTTCCGGCATTTCACTATACCATCTACATGCCGCCTGGCTGACGTGTGTGAAGAATCTGACCTCATGTGCAATCGAAAGAGAGGCCAGCATTCAGTAATTAGTATCTGTAGACTACTTTTTTAACAATGTGATCCCTTCATTGGTCAATCACAGATTCATGCACAATACTCAATTACACATTGATAGACAATCAAAATGTTAAAAAGGTAGTCTGGGGATACCAGTTGCTGAATGGTGTCTCCTATTTTGATTGGACCAGAGGTTGGATTCTTCTTACATGTTGATCAGGAGGCTTGAAATTGGTGTACTGAAATGGCGAAATTGGTCACATAAATAAAATAAAATCTGAAATATAGATGGCTGAAGGTATTTTAGAATTTGTTTTGTTTTGGCCTGGGAATAGGTGTTAAGTTCATGTAGGAAAGAGGAAAGATTGTCCTCTGATGTGAGTCGATCATGAAAATGCCATTACTGAATCTGAACCAGACAAGAGGTTTTATCTGTTGACTGGATGAGAAAGATTCCTCCAGAATGCCCAGAGATAAGATAACATATGATGGTGCCATGCAGAGTACCTATGGCAGTAGTATGGATTTGTTTGTTGATTTGGCCTTTGAAAGTGAAATAATTGTGGGTAAGGATGTGGTTGTCTAAAAGGAATAGGAAAGAGTAGTAGGCTTTGTGTCAGGAAGACATTGGGAATGATAGTGTTCCATGGTTGAATGGCCATTGGCAGGGAGATGTCAGTGTAAAAGAAAGTTACATCAACAGTGACCAGCAAAGGGTCTGGTTATAAAGGGACAGGAACTGTGGAGTGGCAGTGAAGGATGTGATCATTGTCTTGAATGTAGGATAGTAGGTTGCTTATATAATGTGGAGGTGTTAGCCAACAGAGAAACAAGTTGATTCTATAGTAGCACTGCACTCAGCCACAATGGGTGCCAAGTAAGGAGATCTATGGGATTGTTTTTGTGGTGTTTGTGGTGTTCGTGGAGTCACTGGTGTAAGGAGGGAGGTGGATTCAGGTGTCAGGTTTTGGGATGAAACTAAAGCCTCAAAAACCTGCTGGAGGTCTTGCAGGACTTCTAGACTAGGATCATGATTGTTGGGTTTGTGTACTGAGATTTCAAAAAGCTGACAGAGACCCTGAGCTAGGGTCACTGAGATTTCTGATCCTTAGTCTGTGGGAAGTATGATAAGGTTCAGATTGGTTTTCAAGTTATGAACTGCTGTGTGCTGCAGAGGAATGATGTTGGACTCGCTGAGACCAATTTAGGAAAGGAAGGTGTCATCAGGTTAGAAGTGAAAATTCCTGGAAATTACAATTCACACATTTGCTTTCTAAAATTGTGTTGGCACATAGTATCCCACTTAATGGGCTAACCATGAAAGTTGATACCTAAAGATTTTACCCATCCTACTGTAAGAGCCTTCACCTTTTCCAATTCCATCAGTCCCTCACCCTCAGCAGTCAGGTCCTTTGCAATGATGCACAGCTTGAACTATACTTGACAGCCCTCTACTATTTTCAAAACATCATTTTACTCAGTGACCCCAACTTCTAGAATGGCATCGGTGTAATAGAAACTCTTTCACTCAAACTGTTGGAAAAGCATTCCCCATTTGTCTTAGGCCTCTGTGTGACTTCCTAAAGCCAATAAAAAGCTTTAAAATGTGATCTGAGACTCACATCAACTTCTTGTAGCTCCTCAACAGTGCCTTGCTGTCTTACTCCATCTTCCATATCGACAAAAAGTTCCTTCACCCTCCATGAAACACATTACTCCTGAACACTCAGTCTGTAACATTCTTGTCAATCTTTCTGCTGCAGCTCTGATCTCTGTAGAAGTCTCAGTACTTTCTGAAGACCTCATCTTGCTCCAAAACTAATGTTAACCATGCTGGACCTTTGAAAGACCTTCTTTCCTTCACTTATTCTTTGCAGTGGAAACAGTTTTTTGCTAGGCATCTCACTGACACCAGCCATGGAAGACACTGTAGAGAACCTTGTTTACAGCAATTCTGTGCTCCCTCCAACTTTGATCCTCTACATTATCCACCCAATCCTCAGGTGATATGAAGTGTGATCAGAAAAAAAAACAGGGAATGTATTTTTTTGGCAGCAGCTGCTGATGTTACAACCATTTGATGTAATTTGTCCAATGGCCTGATCTGTTGTGACAGGCATTGTGACATTGACACACATTCTTAATTGTAAGTCAGCATCCAGAGAGGCTCCAGTTCACGGTGCCCCCTGTCAATTTGAACACTTTTGTCATGCCATGACTGGGCACTCTACTTCATGATTGATACCTGTCCAGGACTTGTGCAGATGTGCCAAGTGTTTAGTTTGGTGGCCTTTCTGATGACCTCTAAGTAACAGGTTGAGATCCTCCCTAAGTAACGTTGTAAGAATCATGTCGAGGGTAGTACCCTCTTCCATTAAGAAGAGAATGACACCATCTAACAGAGAAAGATGATGATTGAAATTGTACAAGATCCAAAAACGGCCAGACAGGTGTCCTGGCAGACAGTCAATCTGCCCTTGTCATACGTGCACACAACTTGTTTAAGCCCTGGCTCCGCAGCTACTGCAGGTGCAGTCCTGGAGCTCGTACACGGGAACTATCATGCATCTGTCTATAGCTGGAAACCCAACAAATCTTGCCAATCAAAGGATGTATGGAGCCCTAATGGGCACTCAAGGCAATGTATCAGCATTTGCATCCTGTGATGTGAGGTGGAAATTTCTTATTGACAAAAGCAATCCCTGATAGTGAAAGGCGATGAGTGGATGTGTCAGATAAAGCAGATGATGGGTTAAACAAGGAAACTGAAAGATTGACATGTGGCTAAGTGGAACTTCATTGCCATATTAGAATATGTGAATTTTTTTTGTGCATAAACTACTATAAGGGCATCTTTTTTGAGTTGCGAATAGTGATGCTGTGCTATGTTAAGTGTTTTGGATGCTTAAATGATGGGTTGCTCAGAGCCGTTTGCATGGCAATAGGGCAGAACAGCCACCACCTCATAGTAAGATGTGCCTGTGGGCAAGACTATAGATTTAGCAGGATGGAAAGTCGCAAGGTGAGGAACAGAGCATATTGTCATTAAATAAAACTTCCGGGCTGAATTTCTGTGGTCCATATATAAAACTGCTTCTCCTTCCTAATGTTTCATTGCCTACTGTGGGCAACATCTTCTGAGGTGACTCATCTCACAAGATGTTGCCCGCAGTAAGCAACGAAATGTCGGGAAGAAGAAGCAGTTTTATATATCGACCACGGCAATTCAGCCCAGAAGTTTTAATTAATGAAGACGCTGGTCGTGAAAGCTTACATGTTATGATTAGAGCATAATATGTTACAAAGTTCCACAAAGGTGTGCTCACAAGTGAGAGACTGCTTAAAAGGAAAAACTTTATAAAGGAACTGGTGCAGAGGGTGTCCCAGAGTGGCTGCACCTGAAATGAACTGGTGATAGAATGCTTTCCTTCTGAGGAATGCCTGTAGTTCTCGCAAATTGGCCAGAACTGTAGAGCAGTGTCATGCTGTTTGGGGCTTGGACACTGTTTATGGAAATTTTGTGTCCAAGATTTACAGCAGAGGAAGGGGAAAATGTGGGTCAGTTGGATAACACTTCAGATGCTCTTAAAAATGTTAGAGAGAATGAAGCTTACGTAACTGTTCTTTAGTTGAAGTGCCTGTTACTGCAATATTGTGGGAACAGATGATGCAGTGAGCAACATTGACCATATGTTGCTCTGGTGAGCATTGAAAGTTTGCTGTGGGCTAGGTACTCTAAACATTTAATGTTCATATCAACTAAGACCAAACTGTGTGCTTACTTTGTGAAATTGTTTCACTGTGTCTTTTAATGGAACCTGCAAGGGAGACCGTACCCCAGTTAGTTTGGGAATAGGATTAGTGCAATTTTTGCAAGTAACTCATCAGCTCATAGCAGAAGGTATGTGTCAACAACAGGACTCTGATATATTTGATGTCCCCACAAACTTGGAGATGACACACCTGTGTTTTTGATGATCATTAATGGAATAGCCACCTCATTTGTCTAAAGCAGTCGAATTATGCCTGGTGACTCAACAGATTCAGTTGTGCTCATTCATGTAAGGACATGAAAATATGCAGCCAAGCCAAATTGTTAGATTGATATGTGCTGTGAAGTTGTTCACACCGTAATCCCACAGAAAACAAATCCAAAAATTCAGAACACAATTAATCTAGGTCTTGATAAGGAACCAGATCTGACAACAGATACATATTTTCATTAATAGAAAATTCAAAAGTAACAAAAGCATGGAACCCAAACAAATTTTCTGTGTCAGTATTATTAATAACCAAATACACATCTGCAGTCTGTTCAACCACGTAAGCTGTGGTGGACAAAAACTGAGTGAGAATTGGAATATGCTATTTGTTTGTAGCTTACCACATGGCATTTGATGGTTGCTGATGGTGGGAGACGATCTGTGTGTGGGTCTGAGAGCAGAGGAGCGAAACGGTTGATCTGGTGTTCAGTTTTGGAGATAATGGTTTCTGCAGCACAAAAACTTCAATAAAAAAATTCATTCTAACCTGCAGACAATAATGAAATAGAATTAATGTCGATGTCCATTTATATCAAGGAAGGCTGTGTGTGACAAATAGAAGCCATGTGGATTTTGTTATGCCACAACTCGCCATTTGGGGCATGGAGCCGCCTCATGCTGCACGAAGTGAGAGGGATTTGTCCATAGTGCCACAGGGTCTCCTTCTCATCGTCATCAACAGGTTTATCCATCTCGGCTAGGCTTTCGGTTTGCGGGGCAGTGACTTCCACATCATCTGGTGAATTGGTGCCATGTGCTGAAGCAGTTCACTATATATGATGGTGATGTCGCCTGGCGCTTCGATTTGGGACGTTACTTAAGGAGAGTGACCAATGGTAAAACTTTCTCTGAGGACAAATCCTCACATTGCAGGGTTTTCTGATGAATTTCCTTATCAGGCATTAGCGAGACATTCACGTTGTGAACTATAAAGTCTGCATAAGATTCTTTGGAGCTTTTAGTAACAAAGTGACATTTACAGCCCTCAAACCCTTCAGTTCTGCTATCTAATCCTGATAAGACTGATGTGACTGCCTGCATTACTGGTAAAACTCTACACAGGCAACACTGAAGTGGATGCGCTCATGACTATGAGATGACGACAAACTACCCATTTCATCAAAAGTGTGAGGCCAGTTTATTTAAAGCACAGCCATTGTTGCACACATGGCAGGAATCCACAACAATAACAAACCCTTAAGACTCTTTGTCCATTATCCTGAATTCAATGAGGTGTTGGTGTAGCCATTTTTCACAAATTTCGCTTCTTCAGCAGGGTCATCGTATGACTGACATAAACCATGGTTCGTGCACGTTTGATGGTGGAGCCAGAACCATCAATGTAGCCACTAGTTTTTCTGAGGTGGTTATAGTAAATTGCTGCTGCCAGACAAGTGGTAGAGGTACCACATTCATAGGTAACATACAAGAAGAAACAGTCACAGTAACTTTGTGGTTGAAATTTCTACTTGTTTCCACGTGTTGTCTAACTCCGAACACAATAAAAGGCGCGGCTGTTAGATACATTCTAGTTATTGAGTAAGGATGTGTCAGCATAAGTACAAGGTAGGTGGCTGTATGAGAAGCATTTGCCCAACAGAGGGAGCTGTCTTTTGGCTGCAGGCAATAGAGGTGCAGGCTCGAGATCAGTGGCCTCTGTCTGGGAACCAGAGCAGGTGAACAGTGCACTACTCAAATGAACGATAGTGGTGGTGGAGGTGTAGTTGTGGTGTCACCGCCAGACACCACACTTGCTAGGTGGTAGCTTAAATCGGCCGCGGTCCATTAGTACATGTCGGACCCGCGTGTCGCCACTGTCAGGATCGCAGACAGAGCGCCACCACAAGGCAGGCCTCGAGAGACGTACTAGCACTCGCACCAGTTGTACGACGTCTTTGCTAGCAACTACACTGACGAAGCCTTTCTCTCATTTGCCGAGAGGCAGTTAGAATAGCCTTCAGCTAAGTTAATGGCTACGACCTAGCAAGGCGCCATTTGTACCATTGCATGTATCTCAAGATAGTCTCAGTTGTATCATCAAGAATGCTGTATACCAAAGGACGATATAAAAGTTAAGTGTTCTAGTAGCTACATTCTTTTCTTTATCACATTCATCACGTATCCTGTTCCAGACTTCACGCCAGTCGGCGTGTGTGTACGTGTGCCCTTTCGGCTACCCGTCTCTGTGGACTGGCTGCCTTGTCAGTCCACTACAGTAGTGATGCCTGGGTTTCTATGGACTTCATATACGATTTAATTCCATATCATTCACAATCTGGTTTCACCCCATGATCTGCGTACTCGTATTTTTCTGTTCCTGGTCAGAAATCTGTGTTTGGACTGCAAGATTTAAATGCATTGTAAGTAAATTGCTCATATTGACACTGTTCTCTTTTGCATTGGATTTTCATATTTTCTCATTTGTAATGGAAAATTCCACAAAGAGTACATTTTAGTAGAAATGAAGGTACAACAATCGTGCTTCTACTCCAATGAAAATTTCAAAGAAAATAATACATTCTATTAATAAATAGAGTTCCCAAAATTTAAAAAAAAAGTACCGAATTTGAGAGGATCACTCAGCAAAAAATTTGTACTTGTGAAGTGAGGTTCAATGTCCATGTTAAAATTTACATCTTATTGAGGTGTTAACTGAAAACAGATTTAAGAATTACACAAAAATGTAGGTTTAGTTGACACTTGGAACTGCAGTGGGGAACACTGTCTTTAGATTTTACTTGTCATTATTAATGTTATATTTTCCCCCTGTTATTTCTAATTATAAAAAGACACACACAATTCAAATTAAAAATGTTTAGTTGTGTTATAAAGCACAATTAAAATGAATAAAATTGCATACTAATTGCAGCAACTCCTTGGATGGTTTATTTATTTGATGTACAGTATACCCAAACTTAACAAGAACTTGTTAGCAGATTGCTTTGTAGATATTATTAGCCTATTCCATAATACCTGTATGGTACCCACATGAAACTTAGGTATTAAATACCTTTCACTTTAATGGGAAGTTTGATTGTAAAAGTAGTTTTTGCCTCTACAATTTGGCATGTAGAAAAAAACCACTGTGCCTCATGAACTAAAACTTCGGCAAAGAATACACTAAAAGATACAGAC
Organism: Schistocerca nitens; assembly: GCF_023898315.1. Lineage (NCBI taxonomy): Eukaryota > Metazoa > Arthropoda > Insecta > Orthoptera > Acrididae > Schistocerca > Schistocerca nitens. The sequence continues at coordinate 1,162,086,458 of NC_064615.1, read as the reverse complement.
ATGTAAGAATATGTTATAGAAAACCAGAACAACTCTAGTATTAAATTCAAATGTTTTTGAAGTCCCTCGATTGTGCAGAAGAGGCAACAACTTGCTTTCCCAGGTATGTCATTGGCTGTGTGACCTCCAGCAGGTGTGGGGTGAGGTGTGGCCCAGTGAACAGCAGCAGAGCATGCCACAGACTGTGTGTTGGAAAACCCATTAGGGCTAAATTCATTATTTTCATTCGACTTGGTTTGTGGAGCTGTGTTTTTGTGGGTAAACATTTCTAGGTGCTCCTGTATGTATAGGGTATGTCCTATTGGGGCTCTAGAAAAAACTTCTGTGCTTCCTCTCAGATGACCCAGCTTAAGATTCTTGACTTGTCAGTGCATCTTTATGCACTGTCTCTCCAGTTGTAGCAGTGCTCCATAAACAGTGTCATGATTTTTTTTTTCTCTCTTTTGGTGTCATAAAACTTGTCATAAGGGTTGCAGTTTATTTTGTACATTCTGAAGAACAGCATTTATTGCATTTATTTCCAGTTTTGTGGCATGTATCCCTAGGCAATATCCCTTCCCACATATTTGGGGATGTTTTTTGTAGATATTACAGTGAGTTTGTTCCTGAACTGAAACCTACACCATTACAACTGTAAATCAGATTTATGCTGCTGCAATGTTTGGCATCCAAAGAGTCACCTCATCTTGAGAAACTAATGTCATTATGAGCAAATACCCTCACTGGCATATGACAAATAAGTTAAATATTTAAGGTCCCACAAGAAATACAGTTGGATGCTCTCTCTGTATTGAGGAACACTCTGCTGATGCTCTATCACTGATGTTTTGCTGTGCAGATCCACTCTGCTGATCGCAGGGGCTGGTAGACTGTGAAACACTCGTTGAGGAATCCAGACTGTTCTGGGAGTAAGGTATCAGTGTCTGAAATGAATTATGAGCAACTGCATTCCAATATGTTAAATTCTGCATAACGAGGTAAGGAGAGCAATTGGAGTAGAACTTTGGTGAAAGAGCAGGACGTTTTGGAGTAAGGGAATGGTGATGAGTTGAGCTGACTTAAACAGAGAAGAAACAGGATAAATTAAGGTCGTGGTTGTATAGTCTCATAAGAAGGTAACAACAGAATGGGGAGGGTGTTCAAGAGGAGGAGCCATAATTCAATTGGGCCAAGGTATTTCTTGGTTGTATGATGCTCAGAATGCATTGAATGTCCCATCTTCACTGTGTTGAATGTCCATCTTGATTTTCTGTCCTCATTTGACTTACTCTTCTAATAATTTATAATGCAATTGGATACATAAAAAGATCTACTATATAGAAAGTCTTTAAGTTGGCAAGCTTAGGTAGCCAATGGGCCTTCCTTGTGGAAGAAAGGTTGAAGGGAAAGAAAGTGAGGCCAAGGAAAAGAACTGGTGAGGTTTAGAAAAAAGGGATGGAGTTTGGAGAAGCTGGAACTCTTAATGCCGCAAATGGTCCCCCTTGTTTTGGACGACTTTGCAAATTGTACCACTTTTTGTACACCTCAACAGGCCTTCTCCATCACCTTTCTTCCTTCCCCTTCAACCCCTCTGCCAAGAGAGGAGCCACTGGCTCCCAAAGCTTGCAAACTGTAATACCCTCTATATGAGTGTTAGTGAGTAGATCTTTCATCTATTCAGTTGCATTATATTTTCAAAACCTGATAGTTTTCTTCTGACAAATGCCATTTTTTACTTATCATTTACTATGTGAATCTGAAACTAAAATTACATTGATTAGGCCATAATTTGAGGTTTACTCTCTTTGAACAGGATAAACTGTTCTAGCATAGTTCTTTCACTGATTTCCAAGGAATTTTGCCAGCTTCAGCCAATATTGGCTTTTCATCCAGAAAGCAGATGCTTTGCTCCTCTAAGGATTCCTCACATGAGACTCAAATTACATTAGAATTATCCAGTCATCCGTGTCGAACAAGCACTGTTATTCCATTGAGTTAATGCAGGATCCACAATCTGTGGGGACAGGTCCTTCATTGTAGATTCAGTAGACCATTTGTCACTAGAGTATCACATACAGGTGCAAGACACTTGAGTAAAGTAATAGATAGCTGATTGAACCTCTGGTTCGCTAATCATATGTGGGGTGGCCTCCTCATACTTCCCTACCGGGTTATTATGATCCTCAGAGTTTGCAATGTAAGTTCATTTAACCATCCTCCCAGCATCATCTTCAACACTGGAAAGATGTGGACTTCTGCATTAGTTGCATAATGTCCCTGTTAACATCAGCCTTACATGATGCTGTTAATGTTTTGAGACAAAGTGTTATTGTCCCTACACATAGCTGCATAAACTTAAAATGTGTAGTACGTATTATGCTGCTGAGAGAGCAACTGTGTTGGTTTTGCAACGTTACTTTCACGTTCTCGTCGGTACGGTACCAGAACGTTTAAGTTCTACCACTTTAAATATGGAAGATCCCCGATTTGGAATGTCAGAACTGTGCAGTAAGTAGTGGCAGGAACACCACCAAAAAATCACGCAGCACTAATACTCCAAACCATCAACTATTTTTCTCCGAATCATACAGTTTGGGGAAAAGCAGTGAGAATAATTACTTCTGGAAACCTTTTATCACACAAAGCCTGTTATAACAATGAACTGTTTTGCTTAGTAAAATGGCCGGCAGTCCAAATTGGGCACAGTGTCTACACAAAAGATGAAGTCAATTTTTGACACTGAATAAATAACTACTTTCACTTACTGCTGTCACTTGGCAGTAAGTATTATTAATCCCACTTTCTCTTACTTATGGAATTTATCACTATACTTCAGTAATTATTTAAAGAAGACACACATGTTTCAACAAAAAAATAAAAAAAAAATAAACTTATAGCTATCATTCATATGACCAAAACCATTACTTAACACGACTAAATTTCATTTCTTTAGGACTGTTATTTGTTAATGTTTTACTAAAACCAATATTTGTCTGGCTTTCTTTGACATGGAGAAGCAACACGACCAATTACTGTTAAGATTGTTGCAGTTAAACAGTTATGTTACTTTACTTTCACAAATACTATTGAAAACTTATCCGCATGGTCACGCAAAGCAGTGGCCCTGAAAGTGATACGTGCAAACTCCAGAATTTAATAATGATTATCAGAATTTACTACCAAAACAGGCAGTCGAATGAGATATACTGAGTTGTTATCATGTAACCAGCTATTGTTTCTAAGAAAGTCAACACCTGTCTCCAGAATAAAGCAGCTCATTATTTGAGCTGGAACATACTGAAAGCTGACTGGGGACTTTACTCCTCCCTGGCGACCTTTCCGGACCACGATTTTCCCAGTTGTGACAGTCAGGTCGAATACCTCACGGCTGTTATCATCAATGCTGCCGAACGTTCCATTCCTCGTACTACTTCTTCTTCACGTCGCGTTTCCGTCCCCTGGTGGAATGAGGCTTGTAGGGACGCTATCTGTGCTCGACGACGTGCTTTACGCACCTTTCGCCGCCATCCTACGTTGGCAAATTGTATTGAATACAAACGACTCCGAGCGCAATGCCGTACAGTCATCAAAGACAGCAAAAAAGCTTGTTGGGCCTCTTTCACCAGCTCCTTTAACAGTTTTACTCCCTCTTCCGTCGTTTGGGGTGGCCTGCGCCGGCTGCCGGGCATTAAGGCCCACTCCTCGGTACCTGGCCTGACCTCAGGTAATGAGGTCCTTGTTGATCCTGTGGCTGTCTCCAACGCCTTTGGCCGCTTTTTCGCGGAGGTTTCCAGCTCCGCCCATTACCATCCTGCCTTCCTTCCCAGGAAAGAGGCAGAAGAGGCTCGGCGACCTTCCTTCCACTCGCTGAATCTGGAAACTTATAATGCCCCCTTTACTATGCGGGAACTCGAACGTGCGCTTGCACTGTCCCGGTCCTCTGCTCCGGGGCCAGATGCCATTCACGTTCAGATGCTGGCACACCTTTCTCCGGCAGGCAAAAGCTTCCTTCTTCATACCTACAATCACGTCTGGACCGAAGGTCAAGTCCCCATGCGTTGGCGTGACGCCGTTGTTGTTCCTATACCCAAACCCGGGAAGAATAGACACCTTCCTTCTAGTTACCGCCCCATTTCTCTTACGAGCTGTGTCTGTAAGGTGATGGAGCGCATGGTTAATGCTCGGTTAGTCTGGATTCTTGAATCTCGTCGGCTACTTACTAATGTCCAATGCGGCTTTCGTCGCCGCTGCTCCGCTGTTGACCACCTTGTGACCTTGTCGACATTCATCACGAACAACTTTTTGCGAAGGCGCCAAACGGTAGCCGTGTTCTTCGACTTGGAGAAGGCTTATATTACCTGTTGGAGAGGAGGTATCCTCCGCACTATGCACAGGTGGGGCCTACGCGGTCGCCTGCCCCTTTTTATTGATTCCTTTTTAACGGATCGAAAGTTTAGGGTACGTGTGGGTTCCGTATTGTCCGACGTCTTCCTCCAGGAGAACGGAGTGCCTCAGGGCTCTGTCTTGAGCGTAGCCCTTTTTGCCATCGCGATCAATCCAATTATGGATTGCATTCCACCTAATGTTTCAGGCTCTCTCTTTGTTGATGACTTCGCGATCTACTGCAGTGCCCAGAGACCATGCCTCCTGGAGCGCTGCCTTCAGCGTTGCCTAGACAGCCTCTACTCATGGAGCGTGGCAAATGGCTTCCGGTTCTCTGAAGAGAAGACGGTTTGTATCAACTTTTGGCGATATAAAGCGTTCCTTCCGCCATCCTTACATCTCGGTCCCGTTGTTCTCCCATTCGTGGACACAACTAAGTTTCTAGGGCTCACGTTGGACAGGAAACTGTGTTGGTCTCCACATGTCTCTTATTTGGCGGCCCGTTGTACACATTCCCTTAATGTCCTCAGAGTTCTTAGCAGTTCATCTTGGGGAGCGGATCGCACTCTCCTGCTTCGCTTGTATCGGTCCATAGTCCGATCGAAGCTGGATTATGGGAGCTTCGTCTACTCGTTCGCTCGGCCATCCCTCTTACGCCGGCTCAACTCCATCCTCCATCGGGGGATACGTCTTGCGACCGGAGCCTTCTACACTAGTCCTGTCAAGATTCTTTATGTTGAAGCTGCCGAGTTACCATTGACCTACCGGCGCGACATACTGCTGTGTCGGTATGCCTGCTGGCTGTTGTCTATGCCCGACTACCCCTCTTAAAAGTCCTTCTTCGCCGATTCTCTCGACCGTCAGTACGGGTTGTATGTGTCTGCCCTGCTGCCCCCCGGAGTCCGCTTCCGTCGCCTGCTTCGACCATTGGATTTTGCCCTCCCTACCACCTTCAGAGAGGGTGAGAGCCCGACACCACCTTGGCTCCAGGCTCCGGTTAATATTTATCTCGACCTCAGCTCACTCCCGAAGGAGGGTACTCCGGCTGCAGTGTATTGCTCACGGTTTGTCGAACTTCGTGCTCGACTTGCCGGTCACACCTTTATTTACACCGATGGCTCCAAAACTGACGATGGTGTCGGCTGTGCCTTTGTTGTCGGGGCCGCCACCTTTAAATACCGGCTCCTCGACCAATGTTCCAGCTTTACGGCCAAGCTTTTTGCTCTCCATCAGGCCGTTCAGTATGCCCGCCGCCACCGCCATTCATCGTATGTACTCTGCTCTGACTCACTCAGTGCTCTTCAGAGCCTTGGAGCTCCCTATCTGATCCATCCCTTGATTCAACGGATACAGCAGTCCCTCCATTCTTTCGCTGATAATGGTGGTTCTGTCAGCTTTCTGTGGGTTCCCGGACATGTAGGAGTGCCTGGTAATGAGGCTGCAGATTCTGCAGCCAAGGCTGCAGTCCTCCTGCCTCGGCCAGCCTCCCATTGTGTCGCGTCATCTGACGTTCATGGGGATGTATGTAAGAGGCTTGTGTCGCTGTGGTGGGATGCTTGGTCATCCCTCCAAGGAAACAAGCTCCGGGCAGTAAAACCGCTCCCAACTGCTTGGGCAACATCCTCCCGACCATCTCGGCGCGAGGAGGTCCTTCTGACCAGGTTGCGGATTGGGCATTGCCGGTTTAGCCACCGCTACCTGCTCTCCGGTGACCCAGCCCCGCAGTGCCCTTGTGATCAGGCATTAACAGTGCGCCATGTCTTATTGTAGTGTCCCCGTTTTAGTCAATTTCGTGTTGTCCTGTCTCTGCCATCTACTTTACTGGATGTTTTAGCTGATGACGCTCGAGCAGCTGCTCGTATTCTGTGTTTTATAACTTTAACTGGCTTGTCCAAAGACATTTAACCTTTTTACTTATTTTATCTGCATCTTTGTCAGGTCCTTCTGGTGTCCCGTCCCCCCCCCCCCCATCCCCTTGAGTTTTACCAGATTCCATGTGCTCTCACAACAGTGACTGGGCGCTAATGACCTCAGCAGTTGAGCGCCCTTAAACCCAAAAAAAAAAAAAAAAAATACCAAAACAGTACTACTGCCAGTTATTTACTATTATTCAAGCTTCAGTAAACATCAGGATACTCAGAATAATTTCGTTTAGGTAAGGACCGTACTGAGGTAAATGTAATAGGAAAATTACAGTTAAACACAGAGGTACATTTAACACTTATGTTCCACTGATTGAAGATGGATGGTTCATACTGTGATACTCTTCTAAATAAAGTACTTTGCCTGTTACTGAGGTTGACGGTGGCATGAGGCGGTGCTGCGTAGTAACATTGCACATATACGGCTCTTGATGTACATACTCCGTCTTCCTCTTGGTGGCGACGATAAAATTGCAAATTTCTGAGCTATTAATTTATTGCCTTACAGTGCCAATCATGTAGAACATGTCAGAGGCCAAAACCCAGTCTTGCAGTTAAATTCGGGGACTCTAGTGCTTGACTAACATAATGCGTGTTCACTACTTGCTGTACAGCTACCGACTGTATCAGCCACTTCCACGCCAAAATCTCAATCGCACGCCCCACCACCTTTTCCATTCCACCACAGAATGGAGTTCCGTTCTACCTATGATCCCTACACCTTTTCAATTTACACTTCTGCTTACAAAAACCCTAAGTATGAACCACCTACAATAGAATGACAACATATACATACATAATTGACCTAATTAATTACAGTTGAACTTGAAATATTACATAATTATTTACAAAATATGTTTTAATACATTTATTCCACGTATGTCAGAGGTTATTTTAAATAGATAAACTACACTTAACAAAAGCTTACTCTTGCTATAGTATTTTCTTAATTTTTCAGAATTACTATGGGACAAAAAAATTTTCAAAATATACAGATTCATTGCAGTAATCATCTCCAGCTCAGCTCCATTGGGGACAAGTGTGTAGAAAGTGCTGGCCAGAGAAGAGTCTGCACATTTTGCAGAACATGTTGAGTTCCACGGGCACTGTGTGGGCTAGTGTTAACCTGTTGGGATGACACATTAATTTCCTGCTGCAAGAATGGCAAAACAACTGGGCTAACAACATTCTACCCGGACAGAGCAATGGTTCATGTCCCTTTCAGAAATGCAAAGATAAATGAGAGTTGTAGCCTATCGCAACCCCGACCATAAGACCGGTGGTGAGACCATTGTGCCTTGAATGAAATGACTTCGAGACATCACTCATCAGTACATGTCATACACGCAAATGAGCATCACTTGCTCACAGGCAGAATCTGCTTTCATTGTTGAAGTCTGTGATGCACCATTCTGTCTTCCAAATGATCCTCTGATAGCATGAATAGTGCATGTCGACGCTGTGCCGTGGGTGGAAGATAGGCTAGCCCCACTACTAATAACCAGTTTGCAATGGTTCATGTTGGCACATCTTGGCTGGCAAGCCCTCTTATCTGTGCTGTGGTAGCTGTACTATCTTCCACTGTTGCCCTTACCATGTGTCTGTCTAGACAGATGTCTCTGCTGTGGGTAGGTCCATGATCTCTTTCATGTGAGTGAAAATCCGAGTGAGGTGGTGCAATGGTTAGTGTTGGACTCGCATTCAGGAGATGATGGTTCAAACCTGCATCCAACCATCCTGATTTAGGTTTTCAGTGATTGCCCTAAAACACTTCAGGTAAATGTTGGGATGGTTCCTCTGATGGGGTATGGCTGATTTTCTTCCCTAACATTGCCTAATCCAGTGGAACCAATGACCTCATTGATTGGTCCCTTCCTCCAAACCAACCAACCAACCATGCAATGGGTGTGACAATATTAACATGATCACTGACAAGAGTGTTGTTGCACAACTGACACAACACATCCAGGCAGTCTCCTTTTCATGACACGCAACACACACAGGCTCTGTAGTCAGATGTGCTTGACAAGTAAACTTACTGCACTTAATAGAAACTTTCATCATGGGGTTTCCTTGCTTTTCCTTTCACACACACAGTAATGCCCATTCTTCACCTTCACTGGTGTGTCAATGACAGCTTCTGAAGGGAGTTTCCTTCTAAAAAAATTCGGACATTGGTCCTCAGTGATATGATTTTCTATTTATTTTGCAAAGTGTTCATTTGCCAATGTAAATGCTAAATTCTTCAGGAAATTACATCAAATTTTTACGGTTCCTTTTGGTTTTGAAAGTGAATAAAAAATTTGCCAATCTATCCCAGATATGTTTAGCATACTATAAAATAACACCATAGGCCAACTCTTTCTGATTTTGGAAACAGAATAACCTGTAATCATTTTATCTACAGTATCCACTACTCCTTCAGTGTGAATGTAATCAATAATGATAATTGGTTTCCCTGATTTGGGCTTGATATCATCTATATCATGCATTGTGGACAGGAGTATCAGTGAACAATTACTTTTCATTGGGTACAAATAAGAAATTTATTAGCTTGGAAGCAAAATTTTGAAACTCCACAGGATGGTCTCTTAGATGAAAAATTCAGGAGGTATCTCCCTTTCCTTCTTGTGAAGAGTGCGTAGAATTGTCACTTTTCTCTCCAACATGTCTTCCACTACTGGCAGCTTGTGTACAAATTGTCAATGATGACATGTCTGTGTGTACCTTTGTCACTGACAAGCCTTCCTACAATTACTGCTGGGCTGTTTGATACTAGAAATGGTCCATCTAGCTGCTTTCCTTCATACACTTCAATATTACTTGTATAAAGCTTTTTTCAGTCACTCATGGCACATATTTCATTTGAATATTTTGTGGGTTTGTGTGGTATATATAGGATCCAGGAGTAGCGGCCTCTAAACCGAGTCAACATTTCATCAATTGTCACATAATCAGCAGGATTATAGAATCACTTCAGGTTGACTGCAAAGGAATGTGGACACTTTCTGACATCACTTATACTGTCAAGTTTTTTCCTTTCATTTGGAGTGGAAATGTCAGCAAATCCCATACAATGTATTACAAGCAGAAATCTCTCCTAGCTCATTATGGCATTCAGGATATTCATACGTGTACTGCCTGACTCCCAAAATTCTTTTACATTTACATGCTGACCTTTCTCTGTACCTGTCAAATGCAAAATGCCAAATAGTGCCATAATTTCATGCCTATCCATGACTATACAATCTCTTGTACATTTTTAGCTCGTTTCAGGGTTGTCAGTATATTTGGTAGTAAGGGATACAATCATATCTGCAATATTAGTGCCAAAAAGCTATAAAAACAGAAAAAAAATTTATTAGAGAAATCTTTTTAATAGCTTGTGAGACTGGGTAGAAAAAAAAAAATTCTCTCATCAGAACAGGTGCATTTTCAGACAAGTATCTGTACCAGGTATTAGTTATTAAGAACCAAATACGGGGTAATGCAACTGTCATTCAATTTTAGTATTTAAAATGTCTACAGCCTTGTACCTGTACTGTTCGGCTGATCCGTGTGTAGGAGATGTGATAAAATAACCTTGTTCTCCTTATTATTTCAGGTCTTAGTGTCAATGGAGTTATTGGCTCTTCAGTTTGATTGGGCGTATGGATTAACAACTAGAGATTACTTCAGTCAAGGAGACGCTTCTTTTTCCAACTGAACAATGATAATTTATGTTAAACTTCCTACCGTTCCGTGATGCTGAAGGGTTGCTGTTTGGTATCTTGCAGAAGTGAAGGTATGGAAAGCCACCTAAGATACACGTCATAGATATAAGACAGACCATTAGGTCAGATATCATTGGTTGCAAGTTTGCACATATCATCTTGCGCTGAATAAACTGATACTGCATAGGATGAAAAAATAACACTTACTGGCAGTTCATTATCAAATATGCTTGTAGAAGTGCTAGATTGGGTCAGCTGGCAGCATATGATTTTTTTCTAGTGGAAATTAGTTTGTAATATGATTGCTTCTCATTAAACTTGAGTAATAAACCCATTGTAATTTCCATTGGATGTTAGTGTGCATATGAAAAGTTTTGAATGTCTGGCGAGAGGGGTGATGATGGAGACCAGGCAGTATCAGTACTTGATATTGTGTGCTTGGGATAAGCCAATAATCCTGGCGTTCATGCAAGGTTCATAATTGAGACAATTCACGTGCTTGAAAAACAAGAGAAAATTTTTTCCACAAAACTTGGGCATTGATGGGCAATCCCTCAGTGCAGGTACGCAGACCCAAGTTTCCACCACTTGTATTTGATGTGGGCCATCCCCTCTCCACTACTGTGGGCAATATAATAAGAAGAGATCCAAAGTTGTGGCAATCTGCTGGAGCAATGCTGTTGTCTCACCTAACTCAAATCTTGTAATTTTTTCACCAAAATAGAGATCAGTCAGTCCACCGATGAAATCAAATTGGCACAGCAGACTTTACACGTCTATGTATGCAGATAATGAGCTCAGGCAACTTCCCACAAATTCACACTGTCTTGAAGTTTCTGGATTGAACTATGTCATTTAGATGTGCAAGCCCTGGATGGAAATTTGCCCTTAGTTGTTTCATTGCCATATGTCCATACTGACGTGTTCTTGGCAGCATTAATTAAATGGTTCTCATAAGCAGCATTGACCAAATTATCTGAATAGGCTGGAAGGTAAAGCTTAAAATTTTAATGAAATCTGTTGTCCATAGCATTTGTGTGTGTCAGCTGATCAAATGATGGAGCAAAATGATAAATGAACAAGAGATACATTGGCAATATTGAGGTATCAAACAAGATCATAGGGTGACCTTACCAGTCTGTGGAACTAGTGTAGACACCACCCTATTCCTTAAACCAAATTGTGTAATTTTTATCAAAATTACACCATTCCCACATGCAATAACAAAAACGAACTATCTTGATTTAGTTTACAGTTCAATATGTAGTTGATGTATATTCTTTGGTGTTCTAAACCCTTAAAAGTAAAGTTTTATTGACGCAATGAAACATTTTTGAAACTGCAACGCTTTATCACCAACCACCATAGTTTTTTGTCGTAACATCAGATACAGGGAAGGCATGAGTCATAGGTCAGTCTGCAGTTCCCAAGCGATTGGAAGCAAATACAGAAAGACAAACTTTGAGTGACAGCAGGGTTTGTTACTTTCATCAGCATCAAATGGCCTCGGGGCATATATATGAGCGGCACAGGTTTTGGAATTCTAAAGGCTACTAGCTGCACGAATTCTAGGAGCCCATCTGTCTGAATAACACAATTTGAATTCAGACTTATTATTACACTGAAGGGTAATTGTAAACCTTAAAAAAAAGCAAAGTATGCAACTGGCTGCATGACAGAAGACAGTGTTCCTGCCTGCAGGGTTACAGTGAATGACTGTATCACACTTGCAGCACTGTAAAGGGCAAACTTCAACAAGGGCACCACTCCAAGTGAGAAAATAGATATTGTTGAAGCTTACCTGAAGCTTTTGGTAGGGACCACACAGCATGTTACATCGGATGGAGGGTCTTCTTCAGATATAGAAGTAATGTTGTGTGTGACTCAAGACAGTGTGTTGGAACTCCTGCTTTTCATGTTGTGTATTAATGACTTCTTTCAAGTGATGCAGTTACATATAATGAAGTACTACATGAGAGAAGCTTGATAAATATTCAATCAGACCTTGATAAGAATCCTTCATTGGTGCAGAGCCTGGACAAATGCTCTTAATGCTCATAAATGGAAAATTTTGCACTCCACAAAATGAATGAATGAATGAATGAATGAATGGAATGTTCTTAGACTATTGTATCAATGAGTCACTGGAAACTGAATGAGAACATAGGCCCAGTCATGGGTAAAGGAAATGGTAGACCTCACTTTATTAGTAGAATACTGGAGAAGTGCAATCAATCTACAAAAATGATTGCCTACAAATCACTCCTTCAATGTAAACTGTCCCTAGAAAGTCTGTTAACAATGTTTCAAGGAATGGCTTTAAATGTTTACTCCAGGGATATTCTACAACCCCTTACATAACCCACACATAGGGATTGTGAGAGTAAGGTTAGAAAAATTATTGCATGCACAGAGGCATTCAGTCAGTTATTCTTCCCACACTCCATATATGAATGGTAAAAGAAGAAACGCTAACTAGTAGAATGGGACATACCCTCTGCCATGCACATCACGGTGGTTTGCAGAGTACAGATTTAGTTTAAGATGTAGAAGTAGAGGCTGTCTATGAATGACAAGGAGTTGCGGCCCCAATGGTCAGATTGAGAACTTGCCCTGAATAAAAAAAAAGTAAGTTTTTAAGGGATAGTGGTAGCACACTATTTCTCCTTATCTGTAGTTGGCCAAACAATCCACTGATACTACATGCATTGTGCGTTGTGGCTTTGTACTTCCCTGGTGTCTCTGGCTAACAAGTTTGTATCGTTCCTCTTCTCCTACTGTGTAGGTTGTGGTGATCTGGCCATTAAATTAACTCCAAGTTTTGTAACAACGAAAGCTGAATGTCACTGCACTTCCTATTAAGACTAGCAACAACCATGTTCTATGTCACTTGGCACTACCCTCAGGCATCTCGTGAGTGGGGAGTGATGTCGCAGCACTGTTACCCCTGGAGTTGCCATTTAATTTCCTGAAGTGAACATTCTACCCTGGGACAGTTAGTGAGAGTGCCTGCTATTTGGACAACTCTAGGAATACTATTTTTCTATGTTATTCTAAATACTGTCACTCTGCCTGCTATCTGCTTTGTGTGTCTGATTTCCTATCCTCTAGTTCCAAAGCTGACTTCCAATAGCCTTCAGCTTAACAATGTACCAGTCAATATGTTGTCAATATGTGACATAGAGTAATTTTTATGGTATTATCCTGAATTGTGAGATGGATTGCAAGTCCGTCACATAGAGGTGAACCTTTATCTTTTGGGATTCTGTTGTTCAGTCCATAAAATATGTCATTAATGACTTCAGTAGAGTAACCATTAGTGTCTTTGCATAGAACACACTTCAAGGACTGAACTGTTAATCATGAAAATAGGCATGATGTCATCCCTACATCCTGCCTTGCTCAACCAGTTAGACTAAAGTTTGACCTAACATTAAAAAACTGCATTACTGAGGTAACTCTTTTGATTAGTTATGAAGAAAATGCTACAGAAACTTCTTAACTTCAGTCCATTGCATAGCACAATACCTCTATCTGTGAAATGACTCTGCAACAACTTTCACAGATGAGACATTGAAGAAAAAGCCTCTGGTCTTGGTTAAGAAAATGTTGTTTTTGTATCAACACATACCTGAATATTTTTTACACCCATATATTATGTCATAACTACAAAAAATAGTTGCACATTCTTTGACAGCCTTGATTGAAGTCAGAAGAAAACTGCTAGTCATAACTCTATAGTAACCGTAATAACCTGTGGTTCCTTATACAATGTGTGAAGTGTGGCAATCTGAACACTGGAGAGGGGTAATGCAGTGCTTGTGATGCTCAGAAATATAATGCACTGTTGCTTTGGACGTGCATGCCTGTCCGAAGGAACACTGGACTGTACTTCTTAACAACATAGAGCATCTCTGTCCCCTGACACCAGGTAAGTGACATTTGAATCAAAATGTGCGTTTCAATCAAAATATTTCACCCATACAGGAGTATACATAATGAATGTAAGAGTGAGTTGAAGACACATGGTTGACAATAAGTGGAAGTTTGGGTTTCCCCATGAATTGTGCTTGGATAGACTAATGGTAAGGCTACCTTGTGCAATATGGACAAATCTCGGTTAGTCCTGGTACGGCAGAAATTTTCATGATTGTCATTCCATTATACAACTGATGGCTGGTCATATTTGAAACAATGAATACATTTCATGAACACCACAGTGCCAACCTACTGGTATGCCCTCCAGTGGTAAATGTAATAAATCTACCAGGATACCAGGTTGGCATTTAAATTTGGATGGATTCATTACCTCCGCCAATATGATGTTTCATCCTTTTAGTGCCGGTTCTTTCTCTACCTCCATTTCTCATGATGTTGGAACCACAAAATATCAACCACTTACAGTCTACCTGAATCTGAAGAACTTTCAACCTGATGACATTCCGATCTCACCTCTACCCCTGTCAAAGAATCCTGGTTCAGTTCATGATCTAGATGGAGTGAGAAACCTCAGTCTTTCCGTTCAGATATCTTCTCCCAAAACACAGATTTCAAACCATTTTCTTGTTGTGGGCTTCAGTGCAAATAGGGGTTTGATGCAGCTGCTCTTAATAACACAAAATTCCATTTAAACTCAGCTCTGTTTTTGCACCACTGAAATTGAATACTGCTTGGTGTTAATTTTATAGATCTTCTTCTACAACTGTGTATGTGAGAGCTTATGTCCTCGGTATGTCTGGGCCAACCTAATTAGCACTGAATTTTTCTCCTTCCCACAATTCAAACTTCTTTCTCCACAATTGTGGCCATAGTGTCAATTCCTTTTTGTGATTGAATTAGTGGGGTTTCACATCTTCACACTTACCACATGGGATATTGCTGATAACTAGAACACCACTTCATGCAAAACAGCAAGACCTCACCTACAAAAATAATCACAGGGTGAATGACTTTGCGGGATATATACCAGGTCAGATTGAAGAAAGATTCAGAAGCAGGCTGCAAGATATTTTACGTATAGGTTTGAACAGCATGCAAGTATTCTAGAGATCGGGAAGTTAAATGAGAATCCCTGGAGGGAAGGAGACTTCCTTTTTGTGGAACATTGTTGAAAAAATTTAGAGAACCAGCTTTTGAAGCTGACTGCACAACGATCCTACTGCTGGCAACATACATTTCACATAAGATGAGAGAGAGAAATTAGGGCTTGAATGGAGCAATTCAGATAATTATTTTCCCCTTGCTCTGTTTGCAAATGGAACAGAAATGGAAATGACTACTCGAGTTCCGGGATACTTTCAACCATGCACTATACCGTGGCTTGCAGAGTATTTATGTAGGTGTAGATGTATACAAAATGAAACAACATATATCAGATACCATCCCTTATACCATCATTATGTAAAAAGTGATTGCTACTAAGTCTGCTCTGTTTAACCCATCTAGTGGCTAATAGTGCTGCCTCTGGATCACAGGGTCCTGGGTTCGATTCTGTGGCCAGTTGGGTATTTTCTCCACATGTGGAATAAGCATTTGCATAGTTCTCATCATTTCATCATTCATGAAAGTGGTGAGATTGGACTGATTAAATTTAAGGATTTGTACAGGCACTGATAACTGCCCAGTTGAGCACCACACTAACAAATCATCATAATCATCGTCATCATCATGTGTTCTCCCCCTACTTTTGACTAGGCTATCACCTGTTCCATCATCATTGTAATGGTTGTCATTATTGTTGTTATGAGGTACTGTCTCCCATAGGATTATTTCCTCATTCTGCAGATCCAATCTCGACAAATTTTTTTTTACTCATTGCTGTTTCTACTGAATATATTGCCATAATTGTTGTTGTTGTGCATTTGTGGGTTCTGAGGCTACTGTTCTCTGAATCATACTCATTTGGGAATCTTCGTCTTTGATTTCCAGTTATTTGGTCTGTATGGCTGTGGCAACACCTCTAGCTTCCATCAGTGACCGAAGAATCAATATCAAAAATTCAAGTTGTAATACTCCAGTTCTTGTAGAAACCTTTGAAATGCTTAAATATTATCTTTACAATAACTTGCTTGTATAATATTCCTCAACTGTAGACGAGACATTCAAAAATTTACTTACAAGGTACGTACACTGACATAGTCATGGCTGTTTT
Organism: Schistocerca nitens; assembly: GCF_023898315.1. NCBI lineage: Eukaryota > Metazoa > Arthropoda > Insecta > Orthoptera > Acrididae > Schistocerca > Schistocerca nitens. The sequence continues at coordinate 1,162,070,310 of NC_064615.1, read as the reverse complement.
TGTTGAACTTAACTGACATAATTGTTTTTATTCCTTTGTGGGGATACAAGAGCCAATGTGTGTGGCAGTTGGATGGTATATAAATATCATAACTGAGTGAGATTCAGTTATTTGGTCTGTATGGCTGAAGCAAGATATTTGAGGGCCCTCCGTAGCTACTTGACATTATCACTCAGGAACCAAATTTAACAAATTTGGGTTATTGTAGAAGGGTTTGGAATCCTTAAATGTCACCCATGAAATGGTTTTCTGGTATCATGTGTCTTAGCCTTACAAGTAACTTTGTCAAATATGTGATAACCAGGTTTGCAGGACTACATGGATTGTCAGAAACTATTATTTCTTTGGAACCATGTATCTGAGGAAATGGACAAGACTTCTAAAAGGCCATAATGTCGGAAATTTCTGGGCATGATGTTGTTTGATATCAGCTTATACTGGTTGTAATCAGTATGTCAAAAGGAACACATGACAGGACATGTGACTTGTATGGAAGAGGCCAGATTCTGATACTAAATTCCCCTTCTAAGGACCTGCACATCAAACTTGAGCTTGTGACAGGTAGGGCACAAGAGAGCCAGTGAGGAATCAAAGTGCTCGGGTGGATATTACTACCAGCATTCCAAAATACCTGAAATTTCCGGGCAATAAAAGAAGAGTTTGAACGAAAACCATTGAAGTCTGTTACATGCAAGTTTTTTGTAATCTCTCAAATTGTATGATGAATATATTGAATCTGAAAAAGATCGTACCCATGGGAGCTTGTCATAATGTTGGGAGTCATGTTGTTCATTATGGCACCCTCCGTTGTTTGCTACTGTTGTACTATCGTCTGTTGATGACCAAAATTTTGTTTGACCTCCATCATTTGAACTAGAAGAACGTTGATGAAATTGGGTTCTGATTCTGATGGTACGGGGGGATTTGGCACCCCTGGAATCATCATGGGGTAGCATTCTCCTGAGGTCACACCTGTTATTTCTCTTTAATTACTTTAAAGTACTGGAGCACTAGAGGGCTTACCTGCTGCAGCAGTAAGATCTGACAGGGAGCGAGCAGCTGTGGGACCTGTTGTCCATATCTCATTCATCTTTTGGCATTTGTCAGGTTACTGTGAAACCTAATTGTTTTGTTCATAGTAATAAAATTGTAAAGTGAAAATAAGCAAATGAAACTACAATAGTTTCGGTGTTCTCCAGTGATTTTATAGTAACAAACTACATACTGGGAATCTATGAAATGCTGTTACTTTATGGGCAATACAAAGTGGGCTGTGGCATGAATGGGAGTTCTGATTGAGGAGTGAAGCATGGAAGATAATTGGTGAAGTTATGCAAAACCACTTTGACATCTTATTAACTATAGTGGTTAGCACATCTGCCTAATGAGCAGGAGGCCTGGGTTCAAATCCTGCCTTTCATATTTAATTTTCATTCTTTTCAGTCTCCATGTATATATAATTGGTGTTTGAGGCCTCTGGAACTATATAGTTCCACTCGAGTAAATTATGTTGCTTTAGTGTTTCCACTACTAATGTAGGTGTCTGGTTGTGTAACCTTGCATTGTGCTCTAAAGAAATATTAGAATCGCAAGGGAAAGTCAATGACTAAATTGCAAAATACCAATAAATGTCAAACATTAAACCGAATGATATGGTAACAGGCTATTAGGACAGGGATGTACTGACAACTACAGAGGCTAATATTATAGATAGTGTAATAAATGTAGTTTGAAATAGCAGTGCAGTCAGAAGAAGCAGAGCATGCACAGGCAGCATTGAATGTACACCAGTGTGCTTGTGCTGTGTGCCACAATGTTGACAGGAGAAATTCATCACTTGTAATAATTATTGCTGAATTGTTACTCAGTACCAAAAATAAGTATTCAGAATGAATACACATTACCAAGTTCCAAACTGATGCACTGAACACTTCAGCACACAGATGACACATCATACGCTGAAGCTGTTAATACATTACCCAGGCAAGAACAGCGACCAAAAGACTACGACGATACGTCCTCGACCTGCTCCCTCATCAACTATCTTGTCAATGACATCCTTCATCCACAGTCAGCACATGCCTGACCACCATTCCAAATTTCATATGGATTTTCAAATATTGCAAATGTGAGGAACACAGTTGTTCAGGTAGTAGTAACTGAACACCATTTCTTTGTAGGTACATATTGTTACATTTTATATTCTGCATGAACTGAAAATTTGATAGCTGCTCTATAGATAATTTTTACTCTTCTCTTGTTTTATTCATTTACCTTTCTTGTAAATGTTAATCCAAAAATTTCTTATTGAATGAATATAAAAGCAAAAACATATTAAATTTGGTAAATAATGGAGGTACTGCCAGTGACCTGCGCATGGTAGTGACACAGGTCAACACCATAGAGATGGGAAATAAATGATACTACTTCTTCCAGCTTTTTTACATTTGCTAATTAGGCTCCCACACTTCATTGTTTGGGGAGGGGGGTGTGGTTGTGAATGCAGTTGACGTAAAATTTTCAGCCACATTTTGAAAGCTCCTACTCTCCTACTGTTCTACTATCATTGAGCACAATTTATTTTCTGTTTTTTTTTTTTTTTTGTACAACAAGAAAATAATGCTGGAATTAAAAGCATTGTCTGCATCAGGATTACCATATTTTTATTATTCCTCTTAAGAATTTCAACAACCACCTGCTCCCATCTGATATTACATAAAAAATTTTCTGTATGATGCTCACCTCCTAAATCTATCTCAACAAGAATTATCACTTGGTTTTGCTGAGATATTATTTTTGTTGTACTGGTATACACTGAATTTAAAAATCACACCCTTCAAATACTAACTCTCAATGGGTTTGGTCTGCTGGTTAGTAGTTACCAATTTAGTAAGAATCAAAGTGTTCTATTATGTGTAACAATGACATACCAGATACAGCAACACTTTACCGTGGAAAGTGCATCTCTTTCAGTACCTATGTACTACCTCTCCCAGTGAGTGTGTGAGTGAGTTAGTGAGTACACTAATTGTGAATGCTACAGTAAAATTTTCAATGACTCAGTTACCCTCATACTTTTCTGCACCAAGGGAAAAATAAACAAAATCAGAGCCAATGTAGAAATTTTGCTTAAATCAGGATGATGAAGTATCAGTGCCTCACACAGCTGGTTTTTAATTAACTTAAATGCTTCTTGACATTCCTTATCCCGTTTCCAACTGGAGATAGACTTGTGAAGATAAACAATTTCGAGGTTGAAAACTGTGATAGAAATTGCATGAAATGAAATGAGAGATTTTCAGTTGTCTACAGCTTAGTAGTGGAGGAAAATTACATGTACTGTGTGACTTTTAGTTGTCTACAATATTTTGGTGCAGGAAAATATTTCTCTGGTTCTATTTTTGTCAGATCAGATTTGATTCTGCACAAAGAAACGTGCCCAAGGAAATTGTTTTGTGACTTGGTGAATTCTTATTTATCCATCTTTAATGTGACACATGCTCCACTAAACCGGGAGTCCGCTTCCATCAACTGCTCCATTCTCTTTCCTTCCACTTTCCTAAAATCTTCTTGACAACTTGGGGTACAGCACTGCCTTGGCTCCGTCCCCGGATCTGCCTGCTCCGAGACCTCTGTCGATTTCCCAAGGATGGTACCCCTTCACTTGCTTATCGCCGGGCATTTGCTGCTCTATGTGCACAAATGACGGAAGCCACATTTATTTACACCGGCGGCTCGAAAACATCGTTAGGTGTAGGGAGTGTCTATATTGTTGGTGACACCCCAAATCACTTTCGGCTTCCCGACCAATGTTCGGTTTATACTGCGGAGCTTTATGCTGTTCTCCAGGCTGTCCACTACATCCGCCACCATCAGTGGATACAGTACGTTATCTGCTCAGATTCTTTCAGCTCTCTCCTCAGTCTCCAAGCTCTTTACCCTGTGCACCCTGTGGTCCACCAGATTCAGGACTGTCTGCGCTTGCTCCACCTCGGGGGCGTCTCGGTGGCGTTGCTCTGGCTTTCGGGCCATGTTGGTATCTGTGGAAATTAGGCAGCTGATACTGGAGCCAAGGCCCCCCAGGGGGTCCACAACTCTTTTGTGGACACGTGCGTAGCGAGCACGGGACCCCGAGCTAATGTGGCCCTCCTTCCTTTCCGGGCTGCATACCTTCCCTTTCCTCATCCTTCCCCATCCCCCATCTTTGCCCCCCCCCCCCCCCTCACCACTGGCTCTTTCCCTCCCTTTCTACCCCTCTCAGAGTATGGTTTGTGCCTACGTCCGGAGACGGACGCTTGTAAATACACTACATTCTTCGCCTTCCTTGCTTGTAAGTCTTCATCCTTCCTTTGTCCTTCTCTTTTCCTTACCTCTTCTCTCTACCCTTTTCTCCGCTGCGGCGTTTGAGACCCCTCTTCTTTCCTTTCCCTTTCTCTTTTTTCCTCCCTGTGCATGTCTGAAGGCCGACCCATGCACTTCCATGCGTAGCCGGTGACGGGGTAACGCATAATTCCCGACCCGGGTAGACAAGTAGGACATGTACCTACCCCCTGGTAACGGCCAGGCCCAGCGAGGGGTGATTACCCGAGCTGATACCTTCCGAAACTGCCGATTGGTCCCTCCGTCCGTTTGTCGGGAGGTGTGACCTGAGGTGTGAACAATCACCTAAGGCGGGAGTGCCCTCAGTGAGGGCCCCCACAAGGGAGGAGCGCGCCATCGGAGATGCCGGTAATCATGGGGGATTCTTCCGCAATGGTTTCCTCACCTTCCACTATGTCTGCTCAGAAACGTAAGTTCACCAAGTCTCAGCCACAGACAGTTCTTCCATCGTTGCCACAGTTCCTTGTTGTTTCTCGGTCTGACGAAGGTCACGACTTCTCCACGGTCAACCCTCTCATTATTCAGAAAGGTGTCGATGCAATTGCAGGTCCTGTAAAGTCTTGTTCCAGATTATGGAATGGCACCCTGTTGTTAGAAACACAGTGCCCTCCAGGCACAAAACTTGCTGCGTACTTCTCTGCTCCACACCTTCCCTGTCCGGGTGGAACCGCACCGTACCTTAAATTCCTCGCGTGGAGTCGTTTATACACGCTCCCTCGATGGATTGTCTGACGAAGAAATACAGCACTACCTGTCTGACCAGGGTGTAACGGCTGTTCATAGAGTTATGAAAAGGGTTGACATGAACCTCATTCCAATCCGCACTCTCTTCTTGACATTTGACAAAGTTCAACTCCCATCGAAAATCAAAGCAGGCTATGAGATAATTTCCATTCGCCCTCACGTCCCAAACCCTACGCATTGCTATCGATGTCAGTGGTTCAATCACACCAGCCAGTCCAGTTCCAATACGGCCAAATGTGTTACGTGTGGCAAGGATGCCCATGAGGGTGCTTGTCCACCTCCATCCCCTCGCTGCATCAACTGTATGGGTGACCACGCTGCTTCCTCTCGAGATTGCCCCGTTTTTAAGGACGAAAAGCTCATACAGGAAATAAGAGTGAAGGAAAAGGTGTCGACCTTTGCTGCTCGAAAATTATTCGCCAGTCGACAGCCCACCATGCCTCAGACAGGAAAATACAGCACTGTCCTTGCTTCTCCTCGGCCAACAAAGGAGGCGGCCACGCAGACTTGCGACCTCACCTTTAGTGCCACGGTCGTCAGATCGACCAGCTCAATGATCGCCCGTTCAACCTCACCACTTTCGCCTCCCCACTCTATGGCTCACCCTTCGTCGGGTTCTGATAAATCTCGAGCCCAAAAGTCAGACACCAAGACTTCCAAAAAAGAGCATACTCGTGAAGAGTTTTTACGTACCGCAACTTCACAACCATCGGTTCCTCCTTCATCTAATCATCATACTTCCAAGAAGGCTACAAAGAAACTCAGTTCCTCTCCTTCTCCGCCAAGGCGTGTCCCATCTACAACACCACCTGGCGGAAATCGGCCTCTGCCGTCTTCTGTGTCGCCGAGGCGCACTGCTGGTGGCCGGTCAACCGGCAGATCACTGGTGGCAGGAGCTGCTCCTGACCAACCTATGGATCAGGATCTTCTGCCTTCGGCTGAATGCCATTCCATGCTGTCGGTCGCAAGCTATGAGCAGTCTTTGAGTTGACAGCAACTTCGGTCACATTCCTCCATTTTCTGTTCACCCTATGTCCATTATCCACTGGAATATCCGCGGCATTCGAGCCAATAGGGATGAATTGTCGATCCTCTTATGATCCTACTCGCCGGTCATCTTCTGTCTTCAGGTAACAAAGCTGCGTCCCCATGACCGCTTTGTTCTCCCTCATTTTCAGTCCGTCCGATATGATCTCCCCTCTGTTGAAGGCACTCCAGCACATGGAGGGTTCATGATTCTTCTCCATGAAACTCTCCATTATTACCCAATCCATTTAAACACTTCCTTCTAAGCTGTCGCCGTCAGTCTTTCCCTTTCCGGATACACCTTCTCTCTTTGTACTGTATACATTCCATCGTCCACACCAATGGCACGAGCTGATCTCCTCCATCTTCTTGGTCAGCTTCCACCCCCCTATTTGCAGGTTGGGGACTTCTATGCCCACCACCCACTTTGGGGATCTCCACATCCTTGTCCACGTGGCTCACTATTGCTAGACGTCTTCCACCAAGCGGATCTAGTTTGCCTCAACACTGGGGTCCCTACATTTTTATCTGCCTCCACGACAAATTTATCTCATTTGGACCTTGCGGTCGGTACTGTTCCTCTAGCTCGGCGCTTCGAATGGTTCGCCCTTGATGATACACACTCGAGTGACCACTTTCCATGTGTCATTAGACTGCAGCCTCAACAGCCATATATGCGCCCGCGACGCTGGAAGTTTGCCCAAGCCGATTGGACACTTTTTTCGTCTCTAGCGACATTCGATGACCGTCGTTTTCCCAGTGTCGACGATGAGGTCACACATATTACCGACGTTATTCTTACAGCTGCGGAACATTCAATACCACGCACCTCCGAATTGCCCCAGCGCCCCCCAGTTCCTTGGTGGAACGAGGCATGCCGTGACGCAATACGTGAGCGGCGATGTGCTCTCCGCGTTTTCCGCTACCATCCTACTTTGGCCAACTGTATCCGCTATAAGCAGCTCCGAGCGCGATGCCGTCGTGTCATCCGCGATAGCAAGAATGCAAGCTGGAAATTCTTTATTAGCTCATTTAACACCTTCACTCCCTCCTCGGAAGTTTGGTGTCAGCTTCGACGGTTCTCAGGGGCGCCTAGTTTCTCCCCTGTCTCTGGGCTCACTGTCGCGCATGATACATTCGTGGACCCCGTCGCAATTTCTAACTTGTTGGGTCAGCACTTTGCTGAGATTTCGAGCTCGTCAAATTACCCGCCAGCGTTTCTCCCGAAGAAACGTGCAGCGGAAGTGCGACCTCTTGCTTTCTCCTCTCAAAATGGCGAAAGCTATAATACTGTTTTCTCCATGCGGGAACTCCACCATGCACTCTCTTCCTCTCGCTCCTCCGCCCCAGGACCGGATGGTATCCATGTCCAAATGTTGCTGCATTTATCAACCCGTAGTCTGCATTACCGCCTTCGCCTTTATAATCGAATTTGAACCGACAGTACTTTTCCCAGACGATGGCGGGAAGCTATCGTCGTTCCTGTTCCGAAACCTGGAAAGAACAAACATCTCCGGAAACGCCAAACAGTAGCAATATTTTTTGATCTGGAGAGAGCATACGATACATGTTGGAGGACAGGCATCCTCCGCACACTGTTCTCTTTGGGCTTTCGTGGTGGGCTACCCCTTTTCCTTCGCGAATTTATGGCAGAGCGCACATTTAGGGTGCGGGTGAACCCTACTCTCTCCCGTACTTTCTCCCAAGAAAACGTGGTACCCCAGGGCTCCGTGCTTAGTGTTGCACTGTTTGCCATTGCCATCAATCCAATTATGGATTGTCTCCTTCCTGATGTCTCGGGATCCCTCTTTGTGGATGATTTTGCGATCTACTACAGCTCTCAACGGACCAGCCTTCTTGAACGACGTCTTCAAGGATGTCTCGATCGCCTCCACTCTTGGAGCATTGAAACCGGCTTCCGTTTCTCTCCCAGTAAGACCGATTGTGTTAATTTTTGGCGACGTAAGGAGTTTCTTCCGCCCACCTTACATCTCGGTCCTGTCAACCTTCCGTTTTCAGACGTCGCTAAATTCTTGGGTCTTATGTTTGACAGAAAACTGTGCTGGTCCTCCCACGTTTCCTATCTTTCGGCTCACTGTCTGCAATCCCTTAACACCCTCCGTGTCCTGAATGGTACCTCCTGGGGAGCGGACCGAGTGGTCCTTCTCCGCCTCTATCGCGCCTTAGTGCGCTCGAAATTGGATTATGGAAGCATAGTCTACTCCTCTGCTAGGCCGTCTATTCTTCGGCGTCTCGACTCTATCCACCACCATGGATTACGTTTGGTGTCTGGAGCTTTTTACAGTAGCCCTGTGGAAAGCCTTTATGCTGAGACTGCTGAACCTCCGCTGTCCAATCGGCGAGCAGTCCTTCTGAGTCGTTATGCTAGCCATCTGTCTTCCATGCCTCCTAATCCAGCCCATGACCTTTTTTTCGACGCCTCCTTTGATGTAGGGTATGCAGGCCGCTCCTCCTCCCTACTACCCCTGGGAGTCCGCTTCCGTCAACTGCTCCATTCTCTTTCCTTCCGCTTTCCTAAAACTTTCTTGACAACTTGGGGTACATCACCGCCTTGGCTCCGTCCCCATATCTGCCTGCTCCGTGACCTTTGTCGATTTCCCAAGGATGGTACCCTACACTTGTTTATCGTCGGGCATTTGCTGCTCTATGTTCACAAATGACAGACGCCACATTTATTTACACCGATGGCTCGAAAACATCGTTAGGTGTAGGGAGTGCCTATATTGTTGGCGACACCCCAAATCACTTTCGGCTTACCAACCAGTGTTCGGTTTATACTGCGGAGCTTTAGGCTGTTCTCTAGGCTGTCCACTAAATCCGCTGCCATCAGCAGATACAGTACGTTATCTGCTCAGATTCTCTCAGCTCTCTCCTCAGTCTCAAAGCTCTTTATCCTGTGCACCCTCTGGTCCACCGGATTCAGGACTGTCTGCGCTTGCTCCACCTGGGGAGCGTCTCGGTGGCGTTCCTCTGGCTCCCGGGACACGTTGGTATCTGTGGAAATGAGGCGGCCGATATTGCAGCCAAGGCTGTAGTCTCTCTTCATCGGCCAGCTATTCCATCGATTCCTTTCGGTGATCTACGGAGCGTTTTATGTCATTGTGTTGTTCATTTATGGCACGCGCATTGGTCAACACTTCCGCATAATAAATTGTGGGAAGTGAAAGCTATTCCTTGTGCTTGGACATCTTCCTCCTGAACGCGTTGTCGGGAGGAGGTAATTTTAACTAGACTCCGGATAGGGCACTGTCTTTTTAGCCATCGACATCTTTTAAGCGGCGATCCTCCCCCAGTCTGTCCCCACTGCTCTCAGCTGTGGACGGTAAGACACCTTTTAATTGAGTGCCCCTATTTTAATCCGTTATGCTCCCGTCTACAGCTATCGCCTGACCTATTGTCGATTTTAGCAGATGACACGCGCTCAGCCGACCGCGTTCTCCAGTTTATTAGTGCCAGTGAAATGACGTCAGTCATTTGAAGCTTTTTTTGGGGACAACCAACCCCTTTCTGTAGTGGATTTTTAAGCCTTCCTTCTGCTTTTAGTTTCTCCAATTTTTTGACTTTCGTTCCCATTGCTGCTGGTTTCCATTTTCGGTTTTTTACTGTTTCCTAAGTCATGGACTGGGCGCTAATGACCATAGCAGTTTTGCGCCCTAAAACCAAACAAAAAAAAAAAAAAATAAAAATAAAAAAAATAAAAAAATGCTCCACTAAATGCTTAAATTACATAGCATAGAATGTCTAAATGTTCTCCTTAAAGGCAGCACTAATTAGAATATCACCTACATAATGCTGAGTGTGTTAAAAATTCTTCTTAGAACTTCTGTAAGTTCTGTTATAAAGGCCGCTGATGATCCTGACAGACCGAAGGGTACTCATTTAAACAGGTAACATCTTCCATTCAACAGAAAGTCTGTATTTTTCCAGCTATACCTTCATTTTCCAGTTGATCTTGTTTTACAGTAAACCACATCACTGCACCATAAGCATCAGTTAGTAAATGCACACTGAAATCCCTTTTTTCTACACTGTGGATTGGATTAGAACATTCAATATCTGAGTGTTAAATTACCTGATTCTCCAACTTACCCTTAATTACTTTATTAACTACTGCTTTCTAGGGCAAGGGTACTGGATACAATATGCTATGGAATGACTCATGATTCTTAACTACAGTTCAATAAGTGCAACATCTGATCAGCCAAGGTGTTTTTAAAATAGATCAATATAACACCTTAATATTTCTACCTGTTTCTTCCATTTAGCTACAGGCACGTCCACTAATAATTCAATCATACTGTGAGTACTAGTCAGAGCATCATCATCATTATTATTCACCTGGAGCTCAGTATCTTCCTCAGACTTATTTAAAGTTGCAGTTTCCCCATTTGTCGAAAACAAATAAGCTCATATTGATGATTGCAGCTCCCTAATCGTCTCCCTTGTTGAATCCTGAAACACTCTCCTCTTCTGTTCCCTCCACTAGTCACATAGAAATGAAGTGTAGGGGAATGCATTTACAAAGCTATTCAGAATCAGTCAATTCTGAGGGATAAACTGATATTAAGTGATCCAGAAATGAATACATTCTGATCACACATACTTTCCTGAATTCTAAATTTTAACAGTGCCTGGCCTTCAATTATACAGGGTACTTTTCCGGCTCCATATTATGTGAAAATCAACACCTACTTCTCTCAGGCACTGTTTATATTGTATATGTTTCACAGATTTTTTTTGGTTGATATCAGGTAATGCAGCACAATTTCTAAACAAATTAAAAGTATTTTCAATATTTTTGAACCTGCTTAGGGTTATTCAAAAAGATTACATAGAAATTGATGCAACTTTTTTTCCCAAAATGCTTAATCAAATTGAGGTGCCATTTAATCCAATGTTACACATTTGAAGGAGGCCAAATTTTTACCAGATATGCACAATATGATGGCTGAGGTGCTAGACCTATTTAATTCCACCTATTATGTATATTAAAAGGATAAAAACATTATCTCTTACATTTTAACCTTTACAATTTTTTCCTAATAAAAATGTTACATTTTCTATAAAGTTGATTCTGCAATATAGCTTATGTCTACTACCTACCTATTGCAAGTTACAGAAAAAAATTAGAGCAATGCTATATAACTTTAGGAAATATTTGTACCTGAAATCTGAAAAATACAGGTTGTGGGAAATTGTGAATGAAGATATGAGTACAATTAAATCGTACCTCAGAACATTCCTGAAGCATATTCTTCATCCTGCAGCATTTCTTCTCCTTCAAGCTTCCTCTTGGCTCTCCTTTTAGCACTTCTTGCTTCTTCAGTAACTTCAAGAGCTGAATCTTTCAGCTTCATTCACCCATTCTCCGTCACACATGAGCAATTGATCTTCCATATTAGATCCACATTTTATGCCTAAATTTCTGAGCTTCCAACTTTCCTATCATTCCATCATTGAAACATATCACTGCCTCTAGTTCACCATTTTTAATGTATTTAGTCATACAAAAACATTCTTGCGTTATCTTCCCATATGCAATGGTTGAAACATTCATTTTTATTCTGGGTGCCCCCATGAAGACATTTACTAAGCAAAACAAGATCACTCACATCTCTCAAAATTAGCTTTATTTTATTCATAACAGGCTCAGGAAGAGAATACTTATAACAGTTTATTTGACCACTTTTTTTGCTTTATTATAACCACACCAAGAGTCTGCTCCTCTAGGGCAAAGTCCGTGAACAGGGTGGTCATCTGTGGGCAACTCATGAAGGTAGGTGACCCAGATAGCTTTTCTCGTTGCTGTAACGTCTTCAAAATTGTTATGGACTAGCCATTAGATGACCTGCACCTCTGAATTAAGAACTATTTCAGTTTGTCAATCTGCTTTGGCCAGACAGATTTTCCATCCAATAGCAACTTTCCTTTCATTTATCTTCATAGCTTCCTCAATCTAGCACCCATCCTCTTTTGCATAAGTCAACAACACTCCAGTTTTGTTACCAAGGTATCACCATAGACATTGAACTCATTAATTTTGTTGAAAGCTTTAGAGTCACCATCGCCTAGGTACTTCGTATAATTAACATTATAAGTGGGCACTGACCTTTGAAATATTTTTAGAGCTCCATAACACTCGATACCTCCACTGTAGCCACCATAATTCTTACAACACTTAAGTTCAGTATGTCCAGTGTTACCATCACAGGTGTGGCAGTACTTAGATAAGCACTCAACATCTAAAACTTTTCCATTCTCCAGAGAAGTTCCACTTCAAACACCATTCAAGAAACAATGTCCTTGGCGTAGCCATGTCCCATCAAGTGCAACAGCAAAGTCCCTGGTTCCACTAATATTTACAGTTTCTTCTACCGCATGTTTCATAGATGTTTTAGACACAACAGTCAAGGCACCTAAAAGTATTTTTATGTACTTGTTGAACCTAGTTTGAGGAAGAGGTAGGTCCATCAAACCACAAAATGTTGGAGTAGCCTTTTTCCCCTTTTGGTATTGCACACATGCAGGCACTAACTTTAGATTTACACCATATGTATCATGCACAATGTTCAAAGTCATTTTTGAGGTTATTTATTGGAGGATGTACACAGAACTACTTTTGATGCTAAACCCTTCCAGACAGCCTACACCATCACACTGCTTGCATTTCCCCACTTCCTTTATCAAAGAAGATAAAATGCCATCAACAACAACAAATCCACTACAAACAGCATCATTGTTAACACCAAAATTTGAAACACTGGGAGGTATGGTGGGAGTGTCTCCCCTAAAGAAATGATACATAAGTTACTTTCAACAGTGTGGCTTGCTTTTTTGTATATGTAGCACTCAAGCAACAAACATTCAGCAACACGTGGGTAAGCTGTTTCAACAAAACAGAAGTAAATACTAACAAAGGTAATAATTTACAGGCACTAGATACCTGCATTGTTACTAACATATACAATGTATCATACAAATAATCACTGGAAACCGTTTACAGTTCATTCCAAAATAATACTGGTTTTTGCAACAGAAATAAAGGGGGTGTGGTGGCATACATGTCCATAAGTGTAAAATTTGCTATACTTAGGTCATTTTTCGTTTGAAACCCTGTAATGTACATATATCAATGTAATCGGGAAAGACTATAGAATTTATTAAAGTCATTTAAAAAATTTCTATTTTTCCACCAATTATAAGTACCCAGTATGATTAATGGGTTTACTTTGATTGTTTACAGCAATGGTAATATGAAAGTTATTAACAGGAAATACAGAAAATGCAAGGAGGTAGATTTTCCATAATAGTTCTCATCCTCCTCAACGAAATGGCTGCTGCATCCATAATTCAGCATATTTGGACTTCCACAAAAGGCAATAAAATGTATTTATGATGCTATGTTTCCTCCCTCTATACATCTTCTTACACTTCAGTGATAGGTTTGCACTTTGTGTTGTTCATTGTGACTTCTGACCCATTTCCGACAACTTCAGTTTTGGAGCGACCTATTTCCAAAACTTCATTTAGTTTGCTGAATCACGACTTCTCGTATTATGACTTCAGCTTCTGGAAATTCTGGCCATTGGTTTTGCACTCTTTCTCTGGCATATGTTGGGATTTTTGGTTTTTAATTCTGTTTCTTTTCACAAAACCAAAATGTGTTGAAGAATGTGGCTTAAAATTCTTCACCTATGGAATAATTTTTGTTTCTGAAATAAATATATGAACTGTTTGAACCCAACCATGGCACACATCCTGTGGGCTTTTTTGATTGTCCTGAAAGTTCTGTTATCTACAACTATTTGAGTTGCATTATGAATGTTAGTATCTACTTTGCTTAATGCTGCATTAATGTTGTGCAGTGGAAGCGCTCTATTTATTCCATCGACACTTCCTCATAGTGTATGAATTGCTGGTGGATTTCATCTTCTCCAGTACACACTACCACACACCCACAAACTCTATTGACATTTTTTGCCATGTTCACTACTGCACATTAATGCTGTCAGGGATATTAGATTCAAAGATGTATGGGTACTTTTCCCTTCAATTGGTACAGTGGTACTTTGTAATTATGACATCACTTTCTAGTCACTTTCATCTTGCACATAGCTGATCTCCATTATTTGTATGACTTCATTGTTGGACAACCATGTTGATAACATGCATAAACAGTATCTTTCCTAGAATTAGGCCTTCGGTTCGACTAATGCTTCAATGTTGAGTTGACATCTTTTAATACTTGGTCTCACTTCTGTAGATGTTTGTCCCTGGTAAAGAGCTATTGATGTGATGAGTCATTCCTTCCCTAACATATGTACTTCTCATGTAGTTGGGAGATTAGCCAGTTGTGTTCTATTTGTAGTACCACCCAGGGATCACATGGAGGGTCCTTTGAGGTTGACACGTGCACTTATGAAGCTTGTTAGCTATTTCAGGGGTCAATGCAGCTTCACAACTGACAGAAGGTTAATAAAATTATATATTATGTTGGATAAGTAGTTTTAAACATAGTTTACAACATAGTGATTCAAGAGAAAGTTATATCGTTTAGTTTTTAATAGATATTTACTATTCCCTAAGATTTTCAGCTCAGTGGGAAGGTGGTCGAGAATTTTTAGAGCAGCATACATAGCATTTCTCTGCAGCAGAGACAGTGTACATAATTCTTTGTTTAGTGACACACCTGTGAATTGTGGAGTTCTGTCACCAAGGATCCAGTCTCCAGGAACATGATACATTAGAGAAAATAAGTGTTGAGAAGCAGTAGTAAATATTCTCAGCTGGCTAAATTATTTGCAATGGGAGTTTCATGGACTCATTCTATGTATGACTATTTTCACTGCTCAGTAGGAGATTCTAGTTTGATTAAGGAAGAGTTCCCCCAGGACATATTTCTATGTAACACTATAGAGCGCACACAAGCAGAATAAGCTACCTTTCTGACCCCTTCATCATCCAGAATGAGAGAGCAAAAGCTGCTGAGCTGACTCTCTGCTCAGTCTGATAAATGTGACATTACTTGCATGATTTGCAGTGGATGTCAATGCCCAATAACTTAATGGTATCAACTGATAATATGGTGCTTATTCACTGTCACTGAGTGTTTGTCTGGATTTTTGTGACTTCATGTAAATTGAATAAAATTTATCATGTTTAGGTTGGCAGGAAGGGAGTTAACGAACCTGTTACAGAAGTTTCGTCCCCCCTGCGGGTCCGGGGTAGGAATAGGCCCGAGATATTCCTGCCTGTCGTAAGAGGCGACTAAAAGGAGTCCCTCCCCCTCAAGGGGGTAGTTAGCGCCTGCGTCTGGAGACGGACGGTTCCATGACCTCTATTTGTGGTCATTTTGCTTTTTCACTTCTCGTTTCTTCCTTCCTTTGGTTGGTTCCTTCCTTTGGTTGGTTCCTTCCTTTGGTTGGTTCCTTCCTTTGGTTGGTTCCTTCCTTTGGTTGGTTCCTTCCTTTGGTTGGTTCCTTCCTTTGGTTGGTTCCTTCCTTTGGTTGGTTCCTTTCTTTGCTCGGTTCCTTTCTTTGCTCTTCTCCACCGCACTGTCTTCCTTACTCTTTCCCCTGCATAATCTCATTGCCTTCTTCTCATTGCCTTCTTCTCATTGCCTTCTTCTCATTGCCTTCTTCTCATTGCCTTCTTCTCATTGCCTTCTTCTCATTGCCTTCTTCTCATTGCCTTCTTCTCATTGCCTTCTTCTCATTGCCTTCTTCTCATTGCCTTCTTCTCATTGCCTTCTTCTCATTGCCTTCTTCTCATTGCCTTCTTCTCATTGCCTTCTTCTCATTGCCTTCTTCTCATTGCCTTCTTCTCATTGCCTTCTTCTCATTGCCTTCTTCTCATTGCCTTCTTCTCATTGCCTTCTTCTCATTGCCTTCTTCTCATTGCCTTCTTCTCATTGCCTTCTTCTCATTGCCTTCTTCTCATTGCCTTCTTCTCATTGCCTTCTTCTCATTGCCTTCTTCTCATTGCCTTCTTCTCATTGCCTTCTTCTCATTGCCTTCTTCTCATTGCCTTCTTCTCATTGCCTTCTTCTCATTGCCTTCTTCTCATTGCCTTCTTCTCATTGCCTTCTTCTCATTGCCTTCTTCTCATTGCCTTCTTCTCATTGCCTTCTTCTCATTGCCTTCTTCTCATTGCCTTCTTCTCATTGCCTTCTTCTCATTGCCTTCTCTGGTCTCCGCCTTGGCGTTTGAGACACTGTCCTGTCTCTCTCTCTCTCTCTCTCTCCCTCTCTCTCTCTCTCCTTTTTCCTCTTCTTTCTACCTCCCTGTGCGCGCCTGAAGGCCGACCCACGCGTTGGCACGCGTAGCCGGTGACGGGATAACGCGTAATTCCCCGCCCTGGGTAGACATGTAAGGCACGCGCGTACCCCCCTGGTAAAGGCCAGGCCCGGGGAGGGGTGATTGCCTGAGCTGATACCTTCTGACCATGCCGATTGGTCCCTCCGTCTGTTTCTCGGGAGGTGTGACCTGAGGTGTAAACATTCACGTAAGGTGGGAGTGCCCTCTGAGAGGGTCCCCACAAGGAAGGAGCGCACCATCGGAGACGCTGGCAATCATGGGGGATTCCTCCGCAATGGATTTCACTCCATCTCTCTCGACTTCTGCCCAAAAACGGAAACGTGACCAGCTACCAGTGACAAAAGTACTACCGCCTGCCCCACAGTTCCTCGTCGTTTTTCGATCTGAGGACGGTAAGGATTTTTCCTCTGTCAACCCTTTCGTTATCCAGAAGGGCGTCGATGCCATAGCCGGATCTGTCAAATCTTGTACCAGGTTGCGTAACGGTACCTTATTACTCGAAACTGAGAGCGCCTTTCAGGCACAAAAACTGCTTCGGGCCACACTCCTGTACACGTTCCCTGTCCGGGTGGAGGCTCGCCGAACTTTGAATTCGTCTCGTGGTGTGGTGTATACTAGATCCCTCAATGGCTTGACTGACGAGGAGATTCAATCTTTCCTCGCTGAGCATAGGGTCTTGAAAAAGGTCAACAATGACCTTGTACCGACCCGGACACTTTTCTTGACCTTCGATAGTGTTCAGCTGCCATCGCGCATCAAAGCGGGCTACGAGGTTATTTTTGTTCGCCCCTATGTCCCGACACTTACGCGCTGCTACCAGTGTCAGCGTTTCAATCACACTCGCCAGTCTTGTTCCAATGCGGCTAAATGTGTCACTTGTGGCAGGGATGCCCATGAGGGTGACTGTCCACCTCCGTCTCCTCGTTGTGTGAACTGTCAGGGTGACCATGCCGCATCCTCCCGCGACTGTCCTGTCTATAAGGAAGAACGCTTTATCCAAGGAATTCGGGTCACAGAGAAAGTGTCCACCTCGGCTGCTCGCAAGCTATTGGCTAGTAGGAAGCCCACGCTGCTCCCAGCGGGGAAATACAGTACTGTCCTCGCCTCTCCTCAGACTACCAGGGAGGTGGCAACCCAGACATGCGATCTGACCTTCAGCACCACGGTCGGCCGTTCGGCCAGTGCTAAGATCGCGCGGTCGACGTCTCCTCTTCGTCCCATCACCCCACAGACACCAGGCCCTTCATCAGCTTCTGCTAAGACGAAGACCCAGAAGTCAGATTCACGGGCCTTCAAGAAGGAACCGTCCCGTGCAGACTTCCTACGTACCTCGACCTCCCAGCCTTCGACTGGTACTTCCACCAAACGACCTTCCAAGAAGGCTAATAGGAAGCACAGTTCTCCTTCTCCGCCACGGCGCATTTCTTCTCCTGCGCCACCAAGCGGTTGCCGCCCAAGGCCGTCATCTGTTTCGCCTGGCCGATGAACCTGTAGACCTAATGGACGATGACTGTCCGCCTACTGATAGCGGCGGCAGTGCTCGCTCGAAGCCAGGCCCTCAGCGGCCTTCGAGGTGACCCCTTCTTTCATCTTCCTTTTTTTTTTTCCTTACGATGGCACTTATTCACTGGAATATTCGCAGCATTCGCTCCAACTGAGAGGACTTGAAGTTGCTGCTCCGCTTGCACCGTCCGCTCGTCATAGCCCTCCAGGAAACGAAGCTACGCCCATGCGATCCAATTGCCTTGGCACACTACACCTCTGTGCGTTTTGACCTACCCCCTGTGGTAGGTATCCCAGCTCATGGAGGGGTTATGTTGCTGGTCCGGGATGATATTTACTACGATCCCATCACGTTGCACACCGGCCTGCAGGCAGTTGCCATCCGCATTACTCTCCCCACTTTTACATTATCCATTTGTACCATTTACACTTCATCGTCGTCTGCCGTTACCAGGGCAGACATGATGCAACTTATTGCTCAGCTACCTGCACCATTTTTGTTAACTGGAGACTTCAATGCCCACCATCCCCTTTGGGGCTCTCCAGTATCCTGCCCGAGGGGCTCCCTGTTAGCAGACCTTTTCAACCAGCTCAATCTTGTCTGCCTCAATACTGGCGCCCCTACTTTTCTTTCGGACACATCTCACACCTATTCCCATTTAGATCTCTCTATATGTACTCCCCAACTTGCACGCCGGTTCGAGTGGTATGCATTTTCTGATACATATTCGAGCGACCACTTCCCGTGTGTTACCATATCCTGCAGCATACCCCCTCTCCGTGCTCATCTAGTTGGAACATCTCCAAAGCAGACTGGGGGCTCTTCTCTTCCAGGGCGACCTTTCAAGATCAAACATTCACAAGCTGCGATAGTCAGGTCGCACACCTCATGGAAGTAATTCTCACTGCTGCTGAATATTCTATCCCTCACCCTACTTCTTCTCCACGTCGCGTACTGGTCCCCTGGTGGACCGCAGCATGTAGAGACGCTTTACGTGCTCGTCGAACTGCTTTACGCACCTTTAAACGCCAGCCTACAGTGGCGAATTGTATCAATTATAAACGATTACGTGCACAGTGTCGTTGTATTATTAAAGAAAGCAAGAAAGCCAGCTGGGCTGCTTTCACAAGCACCTTCAACAGTTTTACTCCTTCTTCTGTTGTCTGGGGTAGCCTGCGCTGGCTATCTGGCACTAAGGTCCACTCACCAGTTTCTGGCTTGACGGTCGCGAATGACATCCTTGTGGCCCCTGAGGCTGTCTCCAATGCCTTCAGCCGCTTTTTCACAGAGGTTTCGAGCTCCGCTCATTACCACCCTGCCTTCCTCCCCCGCAAACAGGCAGAGGAGGCTAGGCCACCTAACTTCCGCTCCTCGAATCGTGAAAGTTATAATGCCACATTCACAATGCGGGAACTCGAAAACGCACTTGGCCGATCACGGTCCTCCGCTCCAGGGCCTGATTCTATTCATATTCAGATGCTGAAGAACCTTTCTCCTGCGGGTAAAGGTTTTCTTCTTCGTACTTACAATCGCATCTGGATTGAGGGACATGTTCCCGCATGCTGGCGCGAGTCTATTGTTGTCCCGATTCCTAAGCCGGGGAAGGACAAGCACTTGCCTTCCAGTTATCGACCCATCTCGCTTACCAGCTGTGTCTGTAAAGTGATGGAGCGAATGGTTAACTCTCGATTGGTTTGGCTGCTCGAGTCTCGACGCCTTCTTACCAATGTACAATGTGGATTTCGTAGGCGCCGGTCTGCTGTTGACCATCTCGTTACCTTGTCGACCTTCATTATGAATAACTTCTTGCGGAAGCGCCCGACCGCGGCTGTGTTCTTTGATTTGGAGAAGGCTTAAGACACCTGTTGGAGGGCGGGCATTCTCCGCACCATGCATACATGGGGCCTTCGTGGTCGCCTCCCTCTTTTTATTCGTTCCTTTTTAATGGATCGACAGTTCAGGGTACGTGTGGGTTCTGTCCTGTCAGACACCTTTCGCCAGGAGAATGGGGTGCCACAGGGCTCAGTTTTGAGCGTCGCTCTCTTCGCCATAGCGATCAATCCAATAATGGATTGCCTCCCAGCTGATGTATCAGGCTACCTTTTCGTGGACGATTTTACCATCTATTGCAGCGCACAGCGTACGTGTTTCCTGGAGCGCTGTCTTCAGCGTTCTCTTGACTGTCTTTACTCCTGGAGTGTCGCCAATGGCTTCCGTTTTTCTGCCGAGAAGACGGTCTGTATTAACTTCTAGCGCTACAAAGAGTTTCTCCCACCGTCTTTACGACTCTGTCCCGTTGCTCTCCCATTCATGGAGACAACAGAATTATTAGGTCTTACATCTGACAGGAAACTTAGTTGGTCTCCACATGTGTCTTATTTGGCTGCCCGTTGTACCCGTTCTCTCAATATCCTCTGTGTTCTCAGTGGTATGTCGTGGGGAGCGGATCGAACCGTCCTACTTCGCCTATATCGGTCGATCGTCCGCTCCAAGCTGGATTATGGGAGCTTCGTATACTCCTCTGCATGGCCATCCATCTTAGGCCGCCTCAACTCCATACAACATCGGGGTTTACGACTTGCGATCGGAGCGTTTTATACTAGTCCCGTCGAGAGTCTTCATGCTGACGCTGGTGAGTTGCCACTCACCTACCTGCGCGATATACTGCTTTGTCGGTATACCTGTCGGCTACTGGCAATGCCCGACAACCCGTCTTATCGTTCCTTTTTTGATGACTCTCTCGACAGTCAATACGGGTTGTATGTCTCCGCCCTGCTACCCCCTGGAGTTTGCTTTCGTCGCCTCCTTCAACACCTTAATTTTTCACTCCCTGCCACCTTTCGAGTGGGCGAGAGCCACACGCCACCTTGGCTCCAGGCTCAGGTTCACGTCCACCTTGACCTCTGCTCGCTCCCGAAGGAGGTTACCCCCGGTTCAGTCTACCACTCCCGTTTTGTTGAACTTCGTTCGAAGTTCATTAATATGACCTTCATTTATACAGATGGCTCTAAGACCAATGACGGGGTCGGGTGTTCTTTTATTGTCGGGGCACAAAGTTTCCAATATCGGCTCCATGGCCATTGTTCGGTCTTCACAGCTGAGCTCTTTGCCCTCTACCAGGCTGTCCTTTACATCTGCCGCCACCGACATTCTGCATATGTCATCTGCTCCGATTCCCGGAGTGCTATCCAGAGCCTCGGTGATCCGTACCCGGTTCACCCTTTCGTGCACCGGATCCAACGCTCTCTTCAGCAGCTGGTGGACGTCGGTTCTCCAGTTAGCTTTATGTGGGTTCCTGGCCATGTCGGTATCCCTG
This sequence comes from Schistocerca nitens, assembly GCF_023898315.1. Taxonomy (NCBI): domain Eukaryota; kingdom Metazoa; phylum Arthropoda; class Insecta; order Orthoptera; family Acrididae; genus Schistocerca; species Schistocerca nitens. The sequence continues at coordinate 1,162,049,003 of NC_064615.1, read as the reverse complement.
GGAACGAAGCTGCAGATGCCGCGGCCAAGGCTGCGGTCCTCCAGCCTCGGACAGCTTCTTGTTGTGTCCCTTCATCAGATTGTAGCAGGGTAATTTGTCGGCGCATTGTATTGCTGTGGCATGCCGATGGGGCTGCACTTCCAGACAACAAGCTTCGGGCCTTGAAAGCTCTTCCCGTGGCTTGGACGTCCTCCTCATGCCCTTCTCGGTGGGAGGTGGTGGTTTTGGCCCGGTTGCGAATTGGCCACTGCCGGTTCAGCCATCGCCATCTGCTGACGGCTGCGCCGGCGCCGTTCTGCCCATGTGGGCAATTGCTGACGGTCCGCCACATTTTAACGTCGTGTCCGGATTTTAACACCCTCCCTCTTGATCTTGGCCTGCCATGTACTGTAGAAGCCATTTTAGCGGATGACCCACGAGCAGCTGCTCGTGTTCTTCTTTTTATCAATTTGACAACCCTCTCAAAGGACATTTGATTATGCTGTTTTTTTTTTAATCCTATGCCTGTCATTATGTCGTTCATCGTGTTTTCCGTTTCGTTGCTGTTTTAAACTTGTGACTCGCGGTGCATTCCTAAAGTAGTCTGGGCGCTAATGACCGTTGACGTTGTGCGCCCTAAAACCAAAAAAAAAAAAAAAAAAAAAAAAAAAAAAAAGTTTCATGAAATGTCATTGGAGACTGTGTTTGACAGATATTCTGTTACAATGATGGTGTCATCTGTAAACATGGTACTTTTCTACTATACACCATTCACTACTGCAGGCAGATCTTAGCATAAATCAGAGACGCTGAAGGACTCAGGAGGACAGAAGTTGTTTCTTTACCCAAACAAAGTTCTGGCAGTATTACTAAATTACTAATCAGGTTCATTACACACAGTACCAGCTGCATGTAGCCTATATAAGTGCTTTCTTTGATTCTCAGTATTTCATACAAATGTAGAGTGAATTTAAATCCCTGCCATAATTTAGTACTTATATCTTACAACAAAAGTTTAACCCTGTGGGACAAGTATTACAGTCAGAAACTGTGCATACATGTCTCGCAGCAGTGTAGCTCAAGTTGCACGATTTATACACACTGTATATATCAAATGTTTCATAATGAGAGCACTTTGTGATTTCCAAAAACTTCAAACATAATTTCAAACCTCTCCTAAATGCTCAACGTCAGAACATAGTTGTGCATTTGCAAAGCAGTCAGAAGTATGAAGATGTTTTATACATTGTAGTTTAAGTCTTTTAACATACTGAGTATGATTTATGTGGAAGATACTTGTTATGCATCATAATTTGAGCATATTTTTACAATAATGTTGCTCGTCACTCGTGCCTGAAATTCTCTTATGCAGATGTAACAATAATATGCATCCTAAATGATTACTAAGTATTATTAGAAATTTCAGTTATAGGTTTCTCTTCTAACTGTACTTCACAGATAAGTAATGGCTACATGTGTTTGCTGAAATGTATTATGCGAGTGTTCTAATAATCTAAATGTTAGTAATCTGTTACAAGCTTACATGCATTAAGACTTGAAAAAGCAGTTCATGATATATGTACATTTCTACTAAGCAGCAATCTTTCAAGATTGACACAGCTCTTCAGTATTATAAAATATGCATCATATTAGTATAGTCAAGTATGAGATGGCAATTGTGAGTGACTGGATATTATCAGTCTTCTCACTGCATACAGGTGTTGCTAATATTCCAGTAACAGGGTTTATACCATTTTGGTCTATTTTAGAATGTAAGATTCAACTGACACTAATTGGCACAACAGAAAACTGTGTAATGTGCCTTGGCATACAGTATCAGAAGACATGTATATTAATTGTTAATGTGTCTGTGGTGGAAATTGGAAGAGCTGATTAATCTCTCATTCTGTGTGTTGATGTTACTGGTAGATTTGATTAGTTGTGGTTTACACATGATCCAGTATGGTTCTGAGGTGAAACGACAGGATCTTCATACCTGAATTATACTAGGTATGGATATTTTCACATACTGTACTGCTCCTTCCTTTGTATTTTATACAGAACATACTGTTGTTCATGTCTGCCTTTGTGTGTGGGCTGTTTGTTATCTGTATGTCACATCTCATGGAACATGGTGCATATTTTTCAGTACAGTCTACAATGGACGATGTTTTCTTTTATAAAATGATTATCATATTTGGAGACTGTGGATGTGCATATAATCAAACTTGTTAAATGTAGCTACAATAACTGCTGGTCAAGAAGGTATGGGAATTTGTTAATGACATTGTAAATATGTGATTGTCATTAGTTTTTAAATTTTATTTATTCATAGAAAACTTACTTTAGCATAATTCAGAAACTCAGTAATATAACATTCCATAAATTCCTCTATGTGTTAGGTAACCTGTGTATACAGGTAATTACCATAATTTGAGTTGGTTAAATTGTTATCTGTGCACGTTCATACCATTGCCACAATAGCAGTATGTTTTCCTAAAATGCTAGAGTCTCCCAACTTTGATATTTCTGTATGATGCTTTTCTATATAATGACAGTCTGCATTTGTAACCCAATGTAGAAGGGGCATTCACTAAGTAATGCAACATATTTCTGTTCCTGGCCGATGTCAGTTCGAAAAAATGTGCATGAAACATCTTCGGCTTTGATGAAACTATAGGGGCTGAAGAAGGAATATTCCACAAAGTTCCAATAAGTGGCAGCACTATTTGTGCCTTAAAAATTGTCTGTAACAGAGGTATGTTCCAAGCAGGGCCCTGTTGAGTTTTCAGTGCAAAACCAGACCATTTCAGTTATTCATAGGCACTTGCAGAATATCTACAGAGACCTGGAAAAAAGTGTGCCATTTGCACACAGTTGTGACTGCAATGTTGGAACATGCAAACACACTGATTGTGATCTGGCAATTACAATGGATGGAACACCTTGCTGCTCAGCTGGACATCTCTGTTGTTAGTGCAGACACAGTTGTCCACCAGTTAGGGTACTCAAAGATGTGCCCTGCTCTGTTCCGCCAAACTGGAAATGGTAAAGACCAACGAATGACCATCTGTGCCAAACTGACTGTGCATTAGGAGGGTTATAGTGATAATCTTTGTTGAATCTTGTCAGATAGTGCAACACTTTGAACTGAGAAACAAAACAGCAATCCACAGAGTAGCACCACATCACCTCCTCTGAAGAAAAAGTTCAAAGCTTCATCCTCAACCAATGAAGTCATGGTGGTGGTCTTCTGAAATTTTGAAGTTTTTATTCTTTGTGCTTATCTCCATCATAATGTAGTGTTTTGCACTACCATCAGGAAGTTGAAAAATGACTTCAGCATGCACATCACCACAAAAATGGAAATGAACTTTTCCTTCTCCATGGCATTGCAAGACCACGCCAAGTCTGCACACTTGAGAGGAGCACACATACTTCATTGGGACAAAGAAACGAAAGCCAGAAGGTGTGATATCCAGACTGCTGTGTGGACAAGGAAGAATTATACATTGAAGGACGCTCTCTACAGAAAGCAGTGTGTGGATGATAGGGTAGTTGTTGAAGCAACAAGATGGCACCAACGTCAATCATTAGAATTTTGTCTCACAGGCATACAAGTCCTGCCTGTAAGGTGGCATAAGGCCATCAAATTGAACAGAAATTATGTTGAAAACTCAGGTTTTGTATCAAAGACCATAGGAAATTATATGGTGTTATGGAATCCTGAATAGAACCAACCTGCTTTCTGAAAAATTGTTGCATTACTTACTGAATATCCATCATATAATTGAGCATTTTAGACAATCCGATGTTCCAATTTAGTAATGTAGAACATACTATTTTGTGTATTATGATCAGCTCAAACAAGCTGCATAGTTATTTCAATTTTAATAGGTGTCAAGAAATTTCTTTTAAAACTTATTTAATGTCAGCTGAGTTGTAGCCTGTAGTGACTACAGAGGCCTGTTACATGTTATATTTCATTAATGTGTCTGTGTTGTAAAAATAAAATTTCAAAAAATTTAATATCAGCAAGGTATTACTTGGAATGAATGTCTAACAGCATACATCAGTGCATAAAGTGATGTTACATTTTTGAATAATTTAATGTTGCACTTCTGTACATCTACCCATTGTTAATTGTATCATGACCAAACAATGTACTTGCGATGTTAGAGAACATGGCATTGTGTCAACTTGTTGGCTCAGCATGAACATTTAAATTTCACAGTATTAAATCTGACCTGATCTTTGGTTTTAAGTATGGTCAAATACCACTTGCCATAAACAGAACAGTCATATGGATGTCACTATCACCTTTCTAGAAATGTCTGACATTACTTCCACTTACTTGTGTCAGACATATTCTGTTTCCTTTCCTGTCGGTCTCTCTTGACCAACTCTTGATCTTTTCGACCCCAATGGTATTAGGTTGCGAGGCCAGAGGGTGTCTTTCATTTTCTTTATTTAATCTTCTCTCTGATGGATGGAGGACATGCTCATCTATTGAAGAACAAGAACAAGATGAAGAGGAAGTAGTTGTGATACTATTTTGTATCTCCTCAGTGTCTGGAGAAACCCTTAGCAATGCTTGTATCAGAACAGAGTGATGACCATGCTGTGGTGGAGCATTATTAAATTTCCGTGAAGTTGTGCAAAAGGCTGGACATCCCTGATGGACACAAAAGTAATTTGGAGTTGCCAGATGTTTGGAGAAGACTGAAATAAAAATGAGGACAGGACTTTGTGATGGAGCAGTGTTGAAAGTATATGAGGTACTGCTGTATCTCCTCACAAGAGTGTATCTTCTTGCTAAACAGTTTCCCAGATGCTACTGTGTTCAGAGTAATGTCTCACATCCCAGACCTCATGGATGTCTGCCCTGCTCCTATCATTTGTATTTTGGTGTCCATAATTGTCATCATGGGTGAATGTTCTCTAAGGCTACTAACAGGAGGATGACACGAGGTCCAGCTAGCATTGACAGATGCCTGAAGTACCTTTACCTGCAGCCTATCACTTGGGGAAGGCACCAAACTGTCTCACATCAGAAGCCCTACTTGCTGAGCATCACACTTTTTCCAGCCATTTACATGCCTCACCTTCCCAAAAATGTGCATCAGAATTATAGAAGCCAGAGCACAAATGTATGAAGGGTAGTTCACGAGTTTCATCAACTACAAGTTGTGGATTCTCCATCACGCATTGACATTGTAGTTACTCACAGAACTTCATATTGGTCTGAATGCAATGTTAAGTGGTTGTGGATATCACTATTGTCTGGTCTGGAAGGAACCAACTTAAAATAAATATTGTGCAAGTTGCCAGTGTTATCCCTGCACTTCAGATGTGGAATTCCCTTCCAGATGTTTTAAAACACACCCAGTGAGACCTGGTGTAGTTAGGCAGGATCCCATAACTTCAGAATTAAATGGATAAAAGAAGTGGTAAAGTCACTATTTTGGTCATTTATTTATTTAGTCTTAAATACCATATGCTCTTGGGATATTTTCATTGGTGTTACATACATTTAATGTAAAATATGCAATCTGTTGTAAAACTGCCACAGATTTCTCTTTCTGTACCCAGGGCATGTCAGAATTCCTATTACGGGTGTGTAGGAGTTATAGAAGGAACTTTGTACATTTACAGACATGGGTTCATTAATGAAACCTGGTGGATAAAGTTTTCTCTAGAACCTCTCTGTAATAGGAATTGTGAAACACTCTGGATTTTTAGTGACTAGATGGATGGCATGTGTTGAGTGTAGACTTACTGAGGCTCGCTAGTCACAAAAATCTCGCACTTAAGAAGCTTTGCTTTAGTCTTACCTAATCGATATAAATATGCAATAATACAAAAACATCATTATTTGGTGAAGTCCATACGATTCTCAGTTTAGATATTTTTGTAGTAATATTACCCCAGTTTGGAGTTGTCAGTTATCGACTTCCATGTTTACCTTTTAAATTCAGTATTACAGTGGCAGAGAATGTGACTGAAACACAACAGGTAATATTACAACAGTTAATTCATAAATATATTCTGAGTGCATGTGCTGTCAGCAAGAATGTCTATATGTTACACTTACTCTGTTAGAACAAACTTTTTTGTGGTTCACAAGTTACTGCAATAATGTCTTTGTATTCATAATATCATCCCTGTTGTGATAATCATATGTACACCAATTATAGTGATATTTGCATGTTCCTGTTGTTCATAACTGAAAATTTAGTACCTTACCATCTGGATTTTATAAAGGTATCAACAAATTTCAAATTGTTCACAGACTCTGATGCCCTTTTATACACAGGAGTTAATCTTCTGACTGGTTTGCAAATAAGTTAATGAGCTCAATGTTTCACTTAAAGCATAATTGCAAACATTTGCTTAACTTCTTCTTCCTTACATGCTTGAAGTCATCAGAAGTCTGTAAGTGCACTCATCCTGAAATACTCAACAAATAATGTTCCACTGCCTTGACAAGCACACAGTTTCCCACTGTACTACTGGCCAATATCTACTCGCTAAGACACAAAACCTTACGTTAAAAATGTCTTGTTGTGTTTAAGTCCATCAATAACTAAGAAAAATATGTTTGTAATTCCTCGAAGGCATTAATTAGGCAACTTGTGACTGGTACTGGGTTCCTGGATATACAACTGAATCTCCAGTACCACAGTGTAAGACTTAACTTGAAGGTCAGTTACTGCAATAACATTAGTTCACCAAGTGATTATGCCATTTGTTGTTATGTAAGTGACTTCTGTGCATACAAAGTTTGTTTCGCAATACTGTCTGATTGTAAAGTGACTTATTATGTCAAAAAAGCCTTGAGTAATTAATATAGTGCATCATCATTGGGGCTCTTGTCTGTTTTTATTACACTAGCCATTCGCTACAGGTTTTTCTCCATCAGATGCGTGTGTCCATGCATGTCCACTCTATGCACATTTCTTACTAACATTTCAGAATTTTGGGTATATGAACGGTGGTTGGGGTACATCTTGTTTGTGTACATGGTTGTTGGGTGATCATAAATCATTAACTCAATGCATTAATTTGTGTCTAATGTTAGAAGCAGTTCCCAGGTATGGAATTTTCTTCATTCTCCTGTGTCATATCTTTACTTCAACACATGTTTCATTCTTCTTGTGATACTGATCACTGCAATACAGGGGACCAAGTATACAAAGCGTCTGTTAACTTTTGTTGTTTGTATTCAAACTTCTGTTAGTGGATACAGGACTCGGAGCATGTAAGTGTGGACTACCACAATCCAAAGACCCACAAATACCATCAAAAGCAGGAGACAGCTGTTTCCATAAGCTGTTCCTACATGATTTGCTTGTAATTATGTTGGCAGATCTGATTGGTCATTACCAAGATAGTGAGCTGCAGTAGGTTTGATATAGCAGTTTACTCCCATTGACTGGTTGCCTTGCAATGTAAGGGAAGTTAGACATGTTTGCGCACTTCCATTCTTCCACTGTTCCTCTCTATTAGTGTGATTCAGTAACTTTACGATTGGATAGAAGGCAAAGATCTGGAGTGTTTCTCTAGAATGTCTCTAAATGCTTTTAATGTGCCTATTTACAGAGATTGCTATACACATATTCATTTCCTGTGTTGGATTAAATGTACTAAGCAATCGGTAGGAATAAATGTAATCAGTACCAATGTAGAAATTTCTTCTTAAATCAGGATGATGAAGTATTGGTGCCTCATGCAGCTAAGGTGGTTTAAATTCTTCACAATTGGAATAAATTTTGGTTAAACGAATCGTCCAGGTATTTGCTTAACATTACATGTGGCTAATGCACAGGTCTACTTTGCCCTGTTTCGTTTAATGTTTCTGAAATAAATGTTTGAAATGTTTGAACTGTTTGAACCCAACCAAGGTGAACACCCTGTGCCCTTTTTTATTGTCCTGAAAGTTCCATTATCTACAGTTGTTTGAGGTGCATTGTCAATGTTAGTCCCTATTTTGTCTAATGCTGCATTAATCTTGTGCAGTAGAAGCTCTTTATTTCTTTTCACCCTATGTCACAGCCTGTGGATTTCCGGTGGATTTTTTTCTTCTCCAGTATGCACAACCACCACCCACAACCTCTACAGACCTTTCTTGCCACATGTGCTACTGCACATTGATGCTTGCTAGACACTTTCCTCCTGTATGTACCTGATCTCCATTATTAGTATGACTTTGTTGTTGGACAACCATGTTGATAACATGCTTAAACAGAATCTTTCCTAGAATTTGGCATTTGGTTCAACTAATGCCTTCATTGTTGAGTTGACAAGTTTTAATACTTGGTCTCACTTCTGTAGGTGTTAGGCCTTGGTAAAGAGCTTTTGATGTGATGATGAGTCATTCCTTCACTGACTGGTATGTACTTCTCATGTAGTCAGGAGGTTAGCTAGTTGTGTTGGTTTTATAGTAACACCCAGAGATTACGTGTAGGGTCCTTTAAGGTTGACATGTGCATGTGTGAAGCTGCATTGCTCCCTGAAATAATTTTACTAACCTTTTGTCAGTTATGAAAATTGTTAGGTATCTCTTATGTTGGATAAGTAGTTTATAAACATATTGTACAACACAGTCATTAAAGATACAGTTATGGAATAGTAAATAACTATTCAAAACTGAACTATATGAGAAAACTACATAAGGTTTTCAGCTCAATGGGAAGGAGGTTGAAAATTTTTACAGCAGCATACATAGCATCTCTCTGCAGCAGTGACACTGCACACAATTCTTTTGTTTGGTGCCACACATGTGAATGCCGAGTTCTGTCACCAAGGATCCAGTCTCTAGGAACAAGATTTTGTGTGGTGTATTAAATGTAACAAGTGTACCAGTGGGAAGCTCTTTCATAGCCTCTCACAGTCAAACACCACTGCATTTTGTAACAGGCCTACTCTCCACTTTATCACCCTTAAGAACACACAGTTGCAGTAAATGTTTGTACACAACAACAGAAGAACCCACATAAGCCACAATCTTATTGGCGGATGTGGTCTGCCAGACTGCTGATTTGACTCGTGCAGCAGTTAACATCCTGTTGCAGCTTATCGCTGTTTTCAACTTTTATTAGAACTATCAAACCCTCAGCAATTAGATAAATTTATGTTCTTCTAAACTTACATGCATTATGTTCAGCTGCTTTGCCATTTGACCACTTTACCTAGAGTACCATCTGCTAATGACACTGTAATACCCAGAAACGTATTATCGTTTAGGAACTCTTGGAGGATACATGTTGACTTGGACTGAATTTCTATTTAGTATGGTGAACAGCAACTTGTTCTACATGCAAAAAATGTAAGTGGATGTGGATGAGTAGGAGAAACAAGCCATTAACATTAAAATACAGTATCGGTACTGTGATGCTTGACACAATCTACATCCACATGACTGATCTGCACTTCAGAATAAAGTGCATGGCAGAGGGTTCGTTGGCCGACCTTCAAGCTATCTTTTCCGTTCCATTCATGGACAGCATGGGGAAAAATGAACACTTTAGTCACACCATGTGAGCTCTACTTTAATTTGTGGTGGTGGTGGTGCTGAATATAATCATATGTAGGTTGGTGCCAACAAAATATTTTCACATTAGGAGAAAACTAGTGATTGATGTTTCATCAGAAGATCTCACTGCAATGAAGATCATCTTGGTTTTAATTACTGCCACACAAATTCGCTTATTATATCCATGACACTGTCTCCCCCTATTTCACTATAATACTAATTGTGTGGCTCTTCTATGGACTGATGTTTTTCCTCCGTCAATAATATCTGATGCGGATCTCGCAAACACAGCAATACTTCAGAAGATGGTGGACAAGATTGATTATATGAAGTCCCTGTTGTAGACCTGTGGCACTCTCCAAGTGTTCTGCCAATAAATTGCAATTGTTGGTTATGTTTCCTCACAACATTGTCTATATGATCATTCCAATTTAATTCGTCTGTAATTGTAATTTATAGGTATTAAGCTTAATTGACAGCCTTTAGATTGATAAATTGTCAAACTGAAATTTAGTGGGTATCCCCTCATACTCATGTGGATGATCTCATTTCTCCTTATTGAGAGACAATCGCCACTCTTCACACCATACAAATATCTTGTATAAATCATTTTGCAATTTGTATTGATCATCTGATGACTGTATTTGATAGTAAATGACAGCATCATCTGCTAACAATCTAAGAGGACTGCTCAGATTGCTTCCTAAATCATTTGTGTAGATCAGGAACAGCAGAGGGCCTATAACACTCCAGTGGAGATCACCAGATATTACTTCCATTTTACTCGATGGCTCTCCATAAATTATTATGGTCTGACTTTCTGACAGGAAATCATGAATCCAGTGCATAACTTAGACGTTACAACTGTGCAATTTTATTAGAAGTTGTGTCTAAGGAATAGTGTCGAAAGCCTTCTGGAAACCTAAAAATATGGCATTAGTTTGGATCCTCCTGTCAATCTCAGTTGTTACTTTGTGGAACTAAAGTGTGGATGTGTTGCCTTGTTTAATGAGAAAAACATTTTCAGAATCCATACTGACTGTGTACCAACAGGTTGTTTTCCTGGAGCAAATGGGTGTGTATGATTACTAACTATGGAGTTATTGTATGAGCATACTCTGAAACAAACCTGAGTGGCATGCAATCCAGACCAGAGTAATGTAAGCTGCTTCTCAACATGGAGAATACCTGCTACCAAGTTATTCATATTCACATTCATTCTTGATTTGAATACTGGAATATTTTCTTGCTTTTTGAAATTCTTTCAGCAAAGAAAACTATGCTTTCTGAAACTCAGCTTTAGTCTCACTTCATCAGTAACATCACTATTGTTATCGTACAGTGAAGGTATTGATTCCATGTTGGTGTTGTTGTACTTTACATATGACCAGAACCTCTATCGATTCTGCCAGTTTTAAGGGCAGTTTCATTGTGGAAACTACTAAAAGCCTCTCGCACTGGGAGTTTACATTGTTTTACAATTGGCATGCATTTCTTCATAGCTTTTGTAATAGTGTTCTCTTCTGTCTGTTTCGTGTACTAGGTGGGACCTCTTATTAATTTATTTTGTACATAGCTCTCAACTGCCGTTGATTCCATTTATTTGTATCCATGATCTCTGGTCTAGGCCTACATAGCCAGATCAGATGGAGTTCAGGCTGCCTCTTAGAAAGGTGTCAAGTGCATTTTTAACAGCATTTCTATATGTATACTTTACGTTTATTTTTGTGTGTTTGGATCTTACAACATTTATTCTCGCTACAATAAGCGCGTGGACACTAACCTGTGTATCCATCATAATGCTCCCTATTTGCTCATTATTATTTGTGGACAAGTAGTCAGCAATGCTTCTACAATAATTTACAATTAATGTGGGCACCTGCACTAATAATTATTGTTGTAAATACTTCTCTGAGAAAGCTTTTGGTATGTCAGATGACATACCTAAAACCGACTTGCAACATGTATTTTAGCCAACATATGTAGGCTAGATTGAAGTCATCACCAACTGTATTTGTATGAATGGGGTACCTATTTGGAATGGCTAAGCTCTTCTTTGAGCTGTTCAGCAACTCATTCAGGTGGTTGATAAAACAAGGTATGTAAGCTTCAGTGCTTTCTATTAGTGATTGGAGTTCTGGATCTTTCCCAACACAGCCACAATAATTTACAGTTACAATACCGACTATATCTAAAACTACCTTCATTCTGTTTTTGCTCTGCACTGTTTTAAACTGTCAACCTTTCTGTAGGTTACTGAGACCCTCTAACATAATAAGACAGCCATTCACCTCCACACAGCCCCCAATATCCGAGTAGGCACCTCCTGTGTGTAGTGGTCCCCTGACATTAAGCATAACCCAGGAAAAACACCACCGTAAGGCGCAAGTCAGAGAATCTGCAGACTGAGTGCAGGACTGTCATAGCCCCTGGTACAGAGCTGAATTGGTGGTATGTTTCAAAGGACCATGGTCAATTCTGTCATGATGCTATTGATAGAGCTCCACCTTCAAATAGCAAGACAGGCAATCTTTACCATATCAGCTAACCGCCAAAAAGCACACACTGTGTATGTTGCTTTGGATCAGATCAGTGTTAGTACCAACATGAGCCACCATCTGCAATTGGCCAAAACCATTGCTCGTCATGGCATCCAGAAGCACCTGTTCCACATCAGGAATAAGTACTCCTGAACTTTCATATAGGCTTGACCACAGAATTCTGCAACATTAGTTGGTCCAGTCCTAGTGTTCTATTCCATCCTCAGTCATTGCCAGATTTCTTCACTGTAATAGGTCTTCAGCAGTCCCATAAACATTTTATCCAGTGGCTGAATCTTACAGGTGCAGTGAGAAAGGAGTCTCACTAAGTGAACATGATGAATGCTACTTGCAGATAAGAGACTTCCATGCTTAGGTGGAGATTCACTGGTAACACAGTTCTACATGCTAATTTCATTGTTGCTGCCTCCTTCTCTGACTTAGCGAAGCAAAAGTGTCATCCAATGGACATTGTGGCAGCTTTAAAATATTGCATTTTCTTTTCCCCACTAAGTTAACAGCTTTTGCCATTTGATCAGAATCCGGTTTATTTTGTTGTTGTTGTTGGTCTTGTGACACACATTTCTTGTGACTGCTAATAGAATCCCCATTTTTTCGTTAGCTCAGTATTACTCAGCCTATGTTTTACTGTAACAGACAGAAACCACTCTGAACACAAGAATTAAGATTTAAACATCCATGTGAACATCAAGGGGGTTACGGAACACTTGAAAGCCAGACTGTTTCATAACCCCCCTCAGATAAAATCTGACTTCCTCATTCTCTCGATGAATAACTTGTAGACCCTTCATGGGGAGTTACAAAATTGACTTGCTTTATTAAATTACTATCTGACCAACTCCTGCTCCTCAAGGAGCTCTTACCTATAAATACTTTTTCAGTGTTTTTTGTAAGTGGTCAGCCAGCCACATACAACCCTGTGTCTCCTAGTTTTCCTTTTGTGTCAGTTGTGTTTTAATTGACAGTTTTTAAACATCTCCCCACTTTCACATTTTTTCCATGTGGTTGAGCAGCTGTGGTTTAGCCCGCGAACACGCACATGTACCATACCGCACCTGTATCAATCAGCGGCTGAATGGGGCAGCCAAAGGAAGAGTAGTCAATGTACAGCATTGGGGTATCCCAGCTCTTGCATCTGTTAGAGCTACTGCCACTCTGCTGATGAGAAGCAAGAAAGTCAGTTATTCACTGATCCATCCATCCATCCATCCATCCATCCATCCATCAATTTCACCTTTTCAGTTAGTAGTATTGCCTCTGACACATACTGTGTGGGAATTGTCTACAACAAACAATTGGAGTGATGGATGACATAGGAGAAGATACGCATAGAAACAGATGAAGAAAGATCATCAGAACAGGACAGACAGACTGACTCCAGTTTAAATCTGTCGTATGACAGATCCAGCATTACTGCACAGGTACAGTGAAACAGTCCTCTGCCAACCAGCTTTCAGAGGTTATTCAGGGTTACCTCTTTAGTACTTCGGCATAAGGGATCTGGGCTCTCCAGTAACTCATTTGAATTACTGCATTCCATTTGCTTTCATGGCAGATTCGCTCAGTATCTGTATTGCACTTAATATCACAACACTGCCAATATTGAAGATGTGTGCTGTGCATTTTGTTTATTAACAAAACTCCTATTCCATCCATTAACAGTACTCTCTGCTCACGACATAATGCCCACCTTACTCTTCAACCTTGAGCTCGCAACCTCCAGGGGACTCGCCGCTCTTTGGTGGGTTCATGCTTGGCTACCACAGGCTCCCAGCCTTAGCAGCATAGTTTCCCTTTCATGCTGCATGTCTATCCTCTTTGGGAACATGTCTGGTCTGTTTTTGGGAATGTTGTACACTGTCCATAGCTGACAAACAAAGTCTCACCACTGGTTATCATGCCTATTTTCCTTCCTCCATTGACCTTTTCCTACCCTTCCTTCTCTTGGATATTTGAGGCTCCTCTTTCTCCTTCTTCATCCCTGAAGGCCAGTCAACATATCAGTTCTTCACAGACTAGTCTCATTGAGCAGAATCTTCAGCGAGTTCTCAATCATTTTTACTCATGGAGCATAGACAAATGGTTTTGTTTTTCCACTCACAAAACCATCTGTATGAATTTCTGGTGGTGTAAATTGTTTCTCCCACCATCTTCACAACTTGGGCCTGATGCTCTTTAGTTTGATGAAACTATGAAATGTCTCACACTCCTACTTGAAAGGAAACTTTCTTGGTCCCCCAATGTGTCTTAGCAGGGAGCGCGCTGTATGTGATCCCTTTGTGTCCTTAGTGGACTTCCTGCGAAGCAAATCGATCTACATTCCTCGGTTTGTACCAGTGCCTTGTCTGACTGAAACTAGACTATGGGTGTTTTGTGTATGCATCTGCAAGTCCATCACCCTTACACTGTCTCAATACTGTCCACCATTGTGGCATCTTTATGTCCATCAGCATCTCTTACACTAGCCAGGTTGAGAGTCTGCTGAACAACCACTTTCCTTGTGCCATGATTTTCTCCACAGCAAGTATGCATGCCCTTTGTCTGCTATGCGTGGCCACCCATCCCATGTCTCCTTTGATCTTAGTATGGGGTGCATCCCTCTTCTGTTACCTCCTGGAGTTCATATCTGGATCTTGCTCTGGCAGCTTAACTTTATGCTCCCTGCAACTTTCCCAGTGGGTGTGAAACCTTCATCACCTCAGCTTTATGTGGTGGCCCATGTTTACCTTGGTCTTCATTCTCATCCTGAGGTCACTAATTTAGCCTCACTCTATCCCCCTCAGTTTCATGACTTTTGCGTGGAACTCTGTGACTGTACCTTTGTGTATACTGATGGTTCTCTGATTGACCGTGGTGTCGGGTACACCATTGCCATTGGTGCCAACGTCTTTAGTTCTCGGCTTCCGGTGCACTGCTCAGTATTTACAGCAGAGCTCTTCACCCTGTATCAGGCCACTGAATACATTTGGTGACACAGGCTTTTCAGATGTGTCAGACACTGTCTGCACCCTTCAAAGCCTCTGGGGGCTGTACACCGCCCATCCCTTAGTGCAATTGTTCCAGGAAAACTGTCACTTGATCATGCTTGATAGAGCCACTGTGATGTTCACGTGGGTTCATGCCCATGTCGGTGTGACAGGAAACGAGGCTACTGATGCTGGTGCTAAGGCTGCATTAATTGAACCTCAGCCCATTGGTTCTTACATTCCTTCTAATGATCACTGTGTCGCCGTCTCTCAGGAAGTGGTGTCACTTCAGCTTCACTGGTTCTCCATTCAATGGAATTAAGCTCTGGGTTATTAAGCTTCTCCCTGTGGCTTGGACAAACTCCTGTCAGCCCTCCCTTCATGAGGAGGTCATTTTATCTAGGCTGCGTATTTTGCACTGCCTTTTCAGCCATCGCCATTTGTTAAGTGGCGCTCTCCCAGCATGTTGTGGACATTGGGTGCAATGTTAAAATGTCAGGCATTTCCTGACAGAATGGCGTTTTTTTAACACTTTCTGTTCCTGTTTGAGTTTTCCATCTGAATTATCACCCGTTTTAGCGAACGACAAGTGAGCTGTCGACCGCGTGTTACTTTTTATCCATAAAAGCAATATAGCAAAGACCATTTAATTTTTACACTCCTGGAAATTGAAATAAGAACACCGTGAATTCATTGTCCCAGGAAGGGGAAACTTTATTGACACATTCCTGGGGTCAGATTCATCACATGATCACACTGACAGAACCACAGGCACATAGACACAGGCAACAGAGCATGCACAATGTCGGCACTAGTACAGTGTATATCCACCTTTCGCAGCAATGCAGGCTGCCATTCTCCCATGGAGACGATCGTAGAGATGCTGGATGTAGTCCTGTGAAACGGCTTGCCATGCCATTTCCACCTGGCGCCTCAGTTGGACCAGCGTTCGTGCTGGACGTGCAGACCGCGTGAGACGACGCTTCATCCAGTCCCAAACATGCTCAATGGGGGACAGATCCGGAGATCTTGCTGGCCAGGGTAGTTGACTTACACCTTCTAGAGCACGTTGGGTGGCACGGGATACATGCGGACGTGCATTGTCCTGTTGGAACAACAAGCTCCCTTACCGGTCTAGGAATGGTAGAACGATGGGTTCGATGACGGTTTGGATGTACCGTGCACTATTCAGTGTCCCCTCGACGATCACCAGTGGTGTACGGCCAGTGTAGGAGATCGCTCCCCACACCATGATGCCGGGTGTTGGCCCTGTGTGCCTCGGTCGTATGCAGTCCTGATTGTGGCGCTCACCTGCACGGCGCCAAACACGCATACGACCATCATTGGCACCAAGGCAGAAGCGACTCTCATCGCTGAAGACGACACGTCTCCATTCGTCCCTCCATTCACGCCTGTCGCGACACCACTGGAGGCGGGCTGCACGATGTTGGGGCGTGAGCGGAAGATGGCCTAACGGTGTGCGGGACCGTAGCCCAGCTTCATGGAGACGGTTGCGAATGGTCCTCGCCGATACCCCAGGAGCAACAGTGTCCCTAATTTGCTGGGAAGTGGCGGTGCGGCCCCCTACGGCACTGCGTAGGATCCTACGGTCTTGGCGTGCATCCGTGCGTCGCTGCGGTCCGGTCCCAGGTCGACGGGCACGTGCACCTTCCGCCGACCACTGGCGACAACATCGATGTACTGTGGAGACCTCACGCCCCACGTGTTGAGCAATTCGGCGGTACGTCCACCCGGACTCCCGCATGCCCACTATACGCCCTCGCTCAAAGTCCGTCAACTGCACATACGGTTCACGTCCACGCTGTCGCGGCATGCTACCAGTGTTAAAGACTGCGATGGAGCTCCGTATGCCACGGCAAACTGGCTGACACTGACGGCGGCGGTGCACAAATGCTACGCAGCTAGCGCCATTCGACAGCCAACACCGCGGTTCCTGGTGTGTCCGCTGTGCCGTGCGTGTGATCATTGCTTGTACAGCCCTCTCGCAGTGTCCGGAGCAAGTATGGTGGGTCTGACACACCGGTGTCAATGTGTTCTTTTTTCCATTTCTAGGAGTGTATTTCAGGGCCTCCATTCCTCTATGGCATACTTTATACACTTTCCTCCATGTCTCTGTTTTAGCATTCTTCTGTTCCATTGATTGTGATTAGAGTGTAGTTGTTTCTACCTCCTCTCTTAGTCTTCATGTTGTATAGTTCTGATATGGGTGCATATCATTATAGTTGCTTTTGCACCCAACTACAAAACAAAAGAAAAGGAAATAAACACCACTCAAACTAATGTGTAGAGAGCAGGAGCTTTGAAATCAGAATGAAAGATGCAATTTACATTTGTGCATGACAGCAGGGGGACTGAAACTCATACAGGTACATCTGGAAACACAATTCTGGTCTGCTCTTAGGCCATTTGAAGTGCTCCACGTTTTTCAGTCCAACGTGTGGATCTCATTGTGTGATTTTTTTTTTTTTTTTCTCTTCCATGTCCTCCACATGTGATTAAGCCTTCTTCATTTTACACTCTCCAAATTGAATTGTTAATATGTTGCTTGTGTTGAGCTTGACATTCACTTACATCTGTTAGAGAGAAAACTTGATGAAAGACATGGCAGTAAGAAAGCAAATACTGGGTTGGTGTATATGTTCGTATCATTTTTTCAATTTTGATAAACACAAGACACACACAAGAGATTTCAGTCTCCAGTAATGTGTTTCCCTTCACTGGGGCAACTTTACTATTCTGTGACTGTAGAAATCGTGTAGTTTTGAGGCAAAGAACTCGCCAAGCCATGTTCACAGTGCCTTTTCATCCAAAAAGAAAGGAAGCAAGTTCCTCGAAGGTTGTTAGGCAGAGAGCAAAAATGGTGAAAATCTGAGTGCACAAGATTAAGTGAATAAGATTGGTCTGGAATGACTTCTAAAACAAACTCCTGTGCATTATTTTTTGTCAGTCTAGCAGAATGATGGAGGTTGTTATCATGGAGCAGCATCACTTCATACAGTCTTTCTGGTAATTGTTCTTGGATTGCATCTGAAAGAGGTCATAGTTGTTGAAAATGAATGTATTTTCTTTGTGAATCTTTTGTTGATGTGTGCAGATCTTTGTAGGGGGAGTTGCTGCTTTGTCTGGACACAATCATTCCTTTCTTTTCCTTGTGTTAGCATAGAGACACCATTTCTCAAGGCCATTGACAATACAGGATAGGAATGGTTGGTGTTCTTAATGAACCACTAGAATCCAATCAAGCAGTGAGGCACAGATGTATACCTGTCGATTTTCGTGATTTTGGCTTGGAGCACACGATACCTGTAAACAGTTTTTGAATATTCCCCTTTGCATGCAAATGTAACATATGGTCAACTAATCACACACAATTGTACTTCCCTGTTCTCAAGTACACTGATGTGGTTCATTGGGGGTTAAGGTGCCTTTAACTGAAAAAATGACAATATATGAACTTAACAAGCAATGGTGAAAATCAAATAAAAAATAAGCAATAAATAAATTCATAGCAATTGGAATAACAACATGAAAAACACAAAAGCTACAAAATTATACCCCAAACCAATACCTATTAAGTCATGGTGTGAAGGCATAAGTACAATACAGTTTAGAGACCATACACAAGATTTCCTGCTGGAGCTGCTACATGGCTGTATAAAATGCATTTGCCCACTAGGCATTTGGCTGCATGTGATTCAGCATGTGGGGGCACACAACAGCTGAACAGCATGCTACCCAAATCAGCACACATACCAACACACTCTACATTAGTGATGGCAAAGGTACAGTAGTGTGTATGTTACTACAAACTCTCATTGCTTTGGGGGAAAAGTGACCAGATGCCAGCACCTTTGTGGTGCACTGAAGTTGACATGTCCATAGTTTTGAAGTGGTCATGACAGGTGTGAACAGTTCCCATTTTGTGTGAACTGCTGAATAAGAATGAATGTCACGTGTGTGCAGAGATGCACAGCTACTGGCCTCCTCCACGAGATTGGCACTGTGAACTGGAAAGCTGCAGTTTCTGGAGGTGACGTAGGTGGTGCCAGCAGGTCGATGGCAGCCACTGGCCTCAGTTTAGGAGGCACCTGTAGGCATGTCAATGAAACTTCAGTGTCCCCTCCAATGAGAGAAGCCACTGCAGCTTTTGGGGACCAGTCTACTGGCGAAGGACCCAGAAACCACATTGGGAGGGTGGCCAGACATAGTCCGGAGGGCATGCTGCTCACAGTGAACTGCGATGGTGGCATATGAGGCACCTACATGGTGGGTAGCACAGGGGAATCTGTACCACACTAGGACAGAGTCAATGACAGTGGTGCACCACGGGCACTCATCAGTGCGTGCGTACGCGCACGTGCGCGCGCACACGCACGCACGCACGCACGCACGCACGCACGCACGCACACACACACACACACACACACACACACACACACACACACACACACACACACACACACACACACACACACACAAAAGCTATGGACAGTGCCTGGAGTCCGTGAAGACCAAAATGCGTGCTTACTTTGAGAAATTGTTTCACTGTGTCTTTTAATGGAACCTGCAAGGGAGACCGTACCCCAGTTAGTTTGGGAATAGGATTAGTGCAATTTTTGCAAGTAACTCATCAGCTCATAGCAGAAGGTATGTGTCAACAACAGGACTCTGATATATTTGATGTCCCCACAAACTTGGAGATGACACACCTGTGTTTTCGATGATCATTAATGGAATAGCCCACTCATTTGTCTAAAGCAGTCGAATTATGCCTGGTGACTCAACAGATTCAGTTGTGCTCATTCATGAAAGGACGTGAAAATATGCAGCCAAGCCAAATTGTTAGATTGATATGTGCTGTGAAGTTGTTCACACCATAATCCCACAGAAAACAAATCCAAAAATTCAGAACACAATTGATCTAGATCTTGATAAGGAACCAGATCTGACAAAAGATACATATTTTCATTAATAGAAAATTCAAAAGTAACAAAAGCATGGAACCCAAACAAATTTTCTGTGTCAGTATTATTAATAACCAAATACACATCTGCAGTCTGTTCAACCACGTAAGCTGTGGTGGACAAAAACTGAGTGAGAATTGGAGTATGCTATTTGTTTGTAGGTTACCACATGGCATTTGATGGTTGCTGATGGTGGGAGCCGATCTGTGTGTGGGTCTGAGAGCAGAGGAGTGAAACGGTTGATCTGGTGTTCACTTTTGGAGATAACGGTTTCTTCAGTGCAAACACTTAAATAAAAAGTTCATTCTAACCTGCAGACAATAATGAAATGGAATGAATATCAAAGTCCGTTTATATTGAGCTAAGCCATGTAGTTTTTGTTGTCCCACAACTCTCACCATTTGGGACAAGCAGCCTCCTCATGCCGCACAAAGAGAGAGGGATATGTTGCAAGTGCCAAATGGTCTCCTTATCAGCATCATGATTGGGTTTATCCATCTTGGCTAGGCTTTCCAGCTTGAGCAGCAATGTCTTCCTCATCATCTTGTGCCATGTGCTGAAGCATGCAAATGTGTAGCCTGGTTCTTCGATTTGGTAGGCTACTGCATGGGGGACTTGGAGACTGACCAGTATTAAAATTTCTTCTGAAGACAGATCTTCACTTCAAAGGGTTCTCTGATGAATTTCCTTATTGGGAACTAGGCAGATGATCATATAATCAACTGCAAAGTCTGCATAATATTCTGTGGAGCTTTTAGTAACAAAGTGTCACTTACAGCCCTCAAACCCTTCAGCTCTGCTACCTAATCCTGATAAGACTGACAGGACTGCCTGCATTGCTGGAAAACTCTACACAAGCGACACTGATTTGGATGCGCTTGTGACTATAAGGTGATGACAAACTACACGTTTCATCAAAAGTGTGACTCCAGTTCGTTTAAAGCACAACTACTGTTGCACACATGGCAGAAACATAAGGGTTTGTTGGGATTCCTATGTCCATTATCCTCAATACAATGAGGTGTTGGTGTAGCCAGTTTTCACGAGTTTCACTTCTTCAGCAGAGTTGTCGTATGACAGAAATAAACCATCGTGCGTAGCACCTGTGATCGTGGAGCCTGAACCATCAATGTAGCCGCTAATTTTTCCGAAGTGGCCATACTAAATTACAGTTGCAGTCACAGAAACTAAGTGTTTGAAAGTTCTACTTGTTTCCACTTGTTTTCTAACTCCCGACCCAATAAAATGTGTGGCTGTTAGAAATGGTCTACTTAGTGAGTAAGGACGTGTCAGCATACGTACGAGGTAGGTAGCTATATGAGAAACATTTGCCTGCCAGGGACAGCTCTGTTTCAGCTGCAGGCAATAGAGGTGCAGGATTGAGATCAGTGGCTTCTGTTCTGGGCACAGAGCAAGTGAACAGTGCACTACTCTAATGATCAATAGTGGTGGTGGAGGTGCAGCAATGTAAGGGTTTCTACAGACTTCATATACGATTTCATTCTGTATGATACAGAATCTGCTTTCACCACATCATCTGTGTACTCTTGTATTTTTGTTCCTGTTCAGAAATTCGTGTTTGGACTGCAAGGTTTAAATGCACTGTAAGTAATTTGCTCATATTGATGCTGCTTTGAATGGCTTTACTTCTTGACATTGAGTATGCTTTGCAATCTTGTTGACTAAATCATTCTTCCATGTAACTGCTAAAAATGCAACAGTAGTTAAACAAATGTGTTCACATGTTGCTGGTAGGAGACACAAAGAGTACGTTTTAGTACACATGAAGGTCCAACAATCATCCTTCTACTAGGATAAAAATTTCAAAGGAAATAAAATTTTGGGAACTTGATTTATTAATAGAATGTATTAAGTCAAAACCTAATTTGAAAGGATTGTTGTTGTTGTGGTCTTCAGTCCTGAGACTGGTTTGACGCAGCTCTCGATGCTACTCTATCCTGCGCAATGTTCATCATCTCCCAGTACATACTGCAACCTACATCCTTCTGAATCTGCTTAGTGTATTCATCTCTTGGTCTCCCTCTACGATTTTTACCCTCCACGCTGCCCTCCAGTACCGAATTGGTGATCCCTTGATCCCTTGATGCCTCAGAACATGTCCTACCAACCAGTCCCTTTTTCTTGTCAAGTTGTGCCACAAACTCCTCTTCTCCCCAATTCTATTCAATACCTCCTAATTAGTTATGTGATCTACCCATCTAATATTCAGCATTCTTCTGTAGCACCACATTTCGAAAGTTTCTATTCTCTTCTTGCCTAAACTATTTATCGTCCATGTTTCATTTCCATACATGGCTACACTCCATACAAATACTTCCAGAAATGACTGCTTGACACTTAAATCTATACTCAATGTTAACAAATTTCTCTTCTTCAGAACTGCTTTCCTTGCCATTACCAGTCTACATTTTATATCCTCTCTACTTTGACCATCATCAGTTATTTTGCTCCCCAAATAGCAAATAGCAATAATCTAATTCCTGTAGCATCACCTGACTTAATTTGACTGCATCCCTTATCCTGATTTTGCTTTTGTTGATGTTCATCTTATATCCTCCTTTCAAGACACTGTCCATTCCGTTCAACTGCTCTTCCAAGTCCTTTGCTGTCTCTGACAGAATTACAATGTCATCGGCAAACCTCAAAGTTTTTATTTCTTCTACATGGATTTTAATACCTACTCCGAATTTTACTCCTCAGTGATAAGATTTCCAATCTATTTTTCAAGTGTTCATTTGTCAATGCAAATGCTAAATTCTTCAGAAAATCACATCAAATTTTGACGGTTCCTTTTGGTTTTGAAAGTGAATACAAAATTTGATAATTTATCCCAGATACATTTAGCTTGCTATAAAACACCATAGGCCAACTCTTTCTGATTTTGGAAACAGAATAATCTGTAATCATTTTATCTACAGTATCCACTCCTCCTTCAGTGTGAATGTAAAAAATAATAAAATGCTTCCCTGTTTTGGTGGTCGATATCATCCATGTCATGTGTTGTAGATACGAGTATCAGCAAACAATTACTTTTTGTTGGGTACAAACAAAGGATTTATTAGCTTGGAAGCAACATTTTGAAACGCCACAGGTTGATCTCTTAGATGCAAAATTCAAGAGGTATATCCCTTTCCTTCTTGTGAAGAGTGTCGAGAATTGTAATTTTTCTCCAACAAGTCTTCCATTAATGGCAGCTTGTGTACCAATTGTCAATGATGACATCTCTGTGTGTACCTTTGATGTCACTGACAAGCCTCCCTACAATTATTGCTGGGCTGTTTGATACTAGAAATGGTCAATCTAGCTGCTTTCCTACATATACTTCAATATTACTGGTATAAAACGTTTTTCATTCACTCATGGCACATATTTCATTTGAATATTTTGTGGGTTTGTGTGGTATATATAGGGTCCAGGAGTAGTGGCCTCTAAACTGAGTCAACATTACATAGACTGTCACATAATCAGCATGATCATAGAATCACTTCAGGTTGACTGCAAAGGAATGTGGAAACTTTCTGACAGCAGTTATGCTGTCAAGTTTTTTTCTTTCATTTGGAGTGGAAATGTCAACAAACCTCATGCAACTCATTACAAGCACAAATTTCTCATAGCTCATTATGGCATTTAGGTCATCACAGAGACCAGGCAGTATCAGTACATCATATTCTATGCATTGGATAAGACAATAATCCTGGCATTTATGTAGGGTTCGTAATTGAGACAATTCACATGCTTGAAAAACAAGAGAAAAATTATCCCAGATTACTTAAGCATTGATTGGCAATCCCTCAGTACAGGTATGGAGACCGCAATTTCCACAACTTTTGATCTCTTATTATTATATTGGCCACAGTAGTGGAGAGGAGATGATCCACTTCACATACAAAGTTGTGGCAATCTGCTGGAGCAATGCTGTTGTCTCACCTAACTCAAATATTGTAATTTTTCACCAAAATAGAGATCAGTCAGTCCACCAATGAAATCAAAATGACACAGGAGAATTTACACGTCTATGTATGCAGACAATGAGCTCAGGTAACTTCCCATAAACTCACATTGTGTGAAAGTTTCTGGATTGAACTATGTCATTTAGATGTGAAAGCACTGGATAGAAATTTTCCCTTAGTTGTCTCATTGACATATTTCCATACTGATGTGTTCTTGGCAGCATTAATTGAACAATTCTCATTAACAGCATTGACCAAATTATGTGAATAGGTCGGAAGGTGAAGCTTAAGATTGTAATGAAATCTGTTGTCCATAGCATTTGTGTGTGTCAGCTGATCAAATGATGGAGCAAAATGATAAATGAACAGGAGATATGTTGGCAATATTGAGGTATCAAATAAGATCATAGGGTTACCTTACCAGTCTGTGGAAGTAGTGTAGACACCACTCTATTCCTTAAATTTTTATCAAAATTACACCATTCCCACATGCAAGAACAAAAAAAAGCTATCTTGATTTAGTTTACAATCTAATATGTAGTTGATGTATATAATTTTAAGGGTTTTGAACATCAAATAAAAGTTTTATTGACATAATGAAACATTTTTGAAAATGCAACACTTTAATACCAACCACCATAATTTGTTGTCATAACATCATATAGAGGGAAGGCATGCATCAGGTCAGTCTGCACTTCCCAAGTGATTGGAAGCAAATGCAGATTGACAGACTTTGGCACTGATCAGAGCAATCAACCCTTCTGTCACTCAAATGGTCACAGGGCATATATGAGAGCACAGGTTTTGGAATTCTAAAGGCTACTAGCTGCAGGAGTTTTAGGAGCTCATCTGTCTGAATAACACAATTTGAATTCAAACTTATTATTACACTGGAGGGTAATTGTAAAACTTAAAAAAAGCAAAAGATGCAACTGGCTGCACAACAGAAGACAGGGTTTGTGCCTGCAGGGTTACAGTTAATGGATGTATCACACTTGCAGCACTGTAAAGTGCAAACTTCAACAAGGGCACCACTCCAAATGAGAAAATAGATTTGTTGAATCTT